>NC_140355.1:10971765-11571765 GCF_963514085.1 Chelon labrosus
TCTGTCACTCCTATAGTATCTTTGTTGTTCTTGACATCATTTATGTGGATTGGTACTAGGATATAATCTGCTCATGCGAGTGGTCAGGATGTCACATTGGCACCATATTCACGTTCCTAGCAGTCCTATTTAATGAATTTAGACTTTAGCTCAAAGCCATGTTTATATTCTAATACTGTTAGGTGTTCCCTTACACTGTATAGCCTTTGAATAAAAACACCTGTATGCACCTGTGCATACAGTGCAACGAAATTACGCACTTAAAGTGTGAAAATACAATGTTATAATCTGCAGTGCGTTTGGTTAATTAGGCCTGTTCTAAACATTATGCAAGGTAGTTCTTGCCTATACATATACACTGACCTTATTAGTACTTTGGCTTGACTTCCCCCTTGCGACTGACTACACTTCCTCTTTAGCAGCTCTCCTGTCCTCATGCTATTGCTTCACTCTTGTGAGTGCTTCCTGCTGGGTGAAGACATTTTCTGTCTGCTAGTCCCAACAGGGACGAGTGATAAAACACTGTACTCATGTCTGTAATCTTTGGGAGACAGCATGAGCAATTGTTGCAGTCCCCCCAGGCACAACTGATAAGACACTTATGTCTGTAATCTTTGGGAGACAAGATGAGCAATTGTTGCAAATCAAAGGTAGAACTGAATTTAATTTCCCTGGTGTCATCGAATAAAGTGTAAAAAAAAGAGTGTCATCATCAGCAAACAGGTGAATGACGGACTGTGTGTGGGGAAGCTTATCAGCTAATGCTAACTCTACTAAAATGCACTACTGAGACACTGGTTGTCATCATATGTCTTTGTCAAAGCTGTCTACATTGATATCACAACACAAGCTGTGTGTGGGGGTGTAACATACTGTATATGTATGACTTTGTGAATGTCTAAATATTGGCCAGCTGTTTTGTGGAACTGGCTCTGAAAAGTTGTGAAAAATAATTTTTTAATACAGACTTAAATATAATTAATGAACATGCCATTGGTCTGAATGCACCACACTGGACATGCCTGGGTACACAGTGAATGGAAAAACAGTGCCTATCTATGTACATCATGTTTGAATGCCTTTTGGTGCCAGAGTAAGAGTATCTGTAGTGTATCCCTGTATAATAAACATTAAAATGTCTTGAGTGAGTCTTGACTGATTTAAAAAAAAGTTTGTTTTCATTATCTTTCCAGGGATTTGTCCAGTGTACTTCAACTTGTTTGGCCTAATGAGGGAAAGTGACAGGATATGGTTCCCTCCTACTCACATCTTTAAACTGCAGCACTCAGCCAGTGAGAACCTGCTGTTCAGAATCAGGTAGACTTTTTTTTCTTTTTACATTCTCGATTTGTTTCATGTTTGGATGTCTTTTCTCATTTGATGTTCGGTGTCATCTTCATCTGTCCAGATACTATTTTCCTGGCTGGTACGAACACAGCAGTTCATCATGTGCCCATCGTTACGGCTTGTCCAAAGGAATGGAAAGCCCTGTGATGGATGATTGTGTCATGGCATACCAATTTTCTCAGGTTAGTCTTAATGTCTTGCATGTATGGAAACTTTGGTTGTGTACAGTATGCATGTGTTTTTCTTAAATTAGCTGCATTCTTAGTGCACCAGAGCCTGCCATCCTCCTTAACCTCCCAACCTTTTGTTCTTTGTCCTACTTTGTTTTTTAGTATGATAAGCAGAACTGCTGGGAGGAGATAAATACTTACTGCTTTTTTTCTCCTGTGTCTCTGACTGACTGCCAGCCTGTCTGTCGTGTCAGCCCATTCTTTTGTATGTGCTTAGAAAACAGGAAGTGGGGTAGTAAGAGTGTTTTAGAGAGTACAAATGGGGAACAAGTGTATATCAGGGTTTTGTGTGTGTTCCATAAAGTCATTGCATGCACGTGCTCGTTTTTGTGTGTGTACGTTTATTTTAAATAGTTTTTTCTTCTCCATATGCTTGTGCACAATCTCCTAGATGCTGCTCCGCTCAGCTTTTTCTTTACAGTATCCACTGTGTCACATGTGGCAACACTTTGACCTACAGAAATTTTGACATGTACACACTCCCTGCAACTCATCCGCTTATGGGTTTATAGAAAAAATATTGAGTAATAGTAGGAGTTTCGCATTGAAAGCACATTACAGTGACAGTATTAATCACTCCCTCACAACAGGAACTACACACAAATGCTAATGAGAGCACAGTAGAAAAAAGGGACAATACTTTAATAACTACACTGCCTCATTACTCATCACTTGGTTGATAAATGCATTTGTTTTTCTTTGATAACTCACACTTAAATTCATGTTTCTACTGATTCTTCATTGTGAAAGCCTGTTCAGTGAATCAAACAAGTGGCTCTTTTAAGCTGAGCTCAGACTGCAGGAGCTGGAAAATCAGGTTTCATCACACACTTTCAGAGATATTCTTCTCTCTAATTTCGAACTTTTACAAACCAAACAGGATATTATTTAGGTAATCGTGCCTAAACAGGGAGCACCGAGTGCACCACGTTAAATGATCTTGTGTAAACCTAACGGGAAGTGGATGTAAACAAAACACATACTGTGATGCAAAAGCTCACCAACAAAATAACCTAAAAGCAAAGGGCTAAATGGGCGCAGATGAGAGAAGGGTTGGGGTTACGTGGTCAGCACAGGGTGTCTATTTTTCAGCAAGGACTGTAGGTCAGTTTTAACATCTCTCAGCGACAGTATGCTAGCCAATGTTAGCCTCAAGGACTTGTGTGTTTGATGTTAACATGATTAGCTGCTCTGGGTTCTTGTAGTCTTGTTTTGCTCATTGGATGTTGTGAACGTGCTGAGGTAATTATCCAGATTTTAAATTCTGAATATCAAATATCTCATACTGATTGGGCAGCCCCAGTTAGACTTCTTACGCTTCACATTAGTAAATAACCTGAAGTGAACCTCGGTACCAAGCGTGGTCACGACCGTATTTCTCCTTCAATAGTTGGGAGGGGTGAGTCTGGGAATAAATCCTCTAGTCCGAGCTCTGCATTACTAAGACATTCATTTATGTGTTTATTTTCCTCCTCCCCCCTCTGATTACTTTCTCTAGCTTTAGTCTTCTCAAATCTTTTGATTAGATTTGTTTTTTCTCATCCTGTGTTTCTTTTCCTTCTCCAGTGGCGTAACGACTTTCTGAATGGCTGGGTTCAAATTCCAGTGAACCATGAAGCCCAGGAGGAGTGTCTGGGCATGGCCGTGCTGGACATGATGAGGCTCGCCAAAGAGAGTGGCCAGTCTCCAGTGGACATCTACAATGATACCAGGTGGAATACACTCAATAATGACCACATACATATTTGTAATGTGAAATGCAACGTGGATATGAAGTTCAGAAACTGGCCATTATGACCAGAAGTAGCGTAGACCAGACAGGGTTTATCAAAGGTCTGCAGTCTGAGCCGGTTAGTCTTAACACAGAAGGGCTTGTATTCTGGTGTGTATGTGGTACAGCTTATGAATAATGATTTGATGATTTCAGAGCAGTGTGACAGGCTTCACAGTGAGCATTAAGATGGTTTCATTATGCGTGTCCATGCAGCTAAATGAATTATCTGTGTGTGAAATAATGTTTCAGTTTAAAAACACATCTTGAATATTTAATCTCTCTATGTTTATCCATCCTGTCCATATTTGTTATTGTATTTCTCTTTCATCTAACTCATGCTTGTTTGTTTTAGTTGTAAGTGCTTATCTTGAATTGAATACAGTACTTGCATTCATTGAACAGTCCTTTCATCCCCCTCCTCTTTTTGTTATTGCTAACTGCCTCTCCACCTAACTCCTGACCTCCTCTTTGCCTTTAGCTACAAGCGCTTTCTGCCGAGATGCATGCAAAGCCGCATCCAGGAATACAACATCTTGACTAGGAAGAGAATCCGCTATCGCTTCAAGAGATTCATCCAGCAGTTCAGCGAATGCAAGGCCACGGTGTGCAATCTCAAGCTCAAATACCTGATGAACCTGGAGATGCTGCTGCCCTCTCTCTACTCGGAGCGCTTCCAAGTCACCGACCTCTCTTCGCGAGAGGTTACCATCATTGTCATGGGCAACAAAGGCATCCAGTGGTCAAAAGGGAAGGAGGAGGAGGGATCAGAGGAGGTGAGGACCGGGAGATGGGTTTAGGTTGCCATGGCAATGCATTTGTAAATCACCAACCGGCCACAGTGTGACGCTGTGGGGCTGCATGATTCCGTGCCTCTTGCTCTAATACAAATGCAAACGACCTTTTTGTGGTGGCTTTGTGTCTTCAGGAGCTACAGACGTACTGTGATTTCCCAGAAGTGATTGACATCAGCATCAAACAGGGCAATAAGGAAGGCTCTGCAGAGACTCGCATAGTTACCCTCACCAGGCAGGACAACCATATCATGGTATGGTACACCCTTCTACTGTTCTACCACTATTACTACTATTATGACAAAATAAAATAAAATAAAAATAATAATAACTTTATCTGATTTTTACCACTGTCTGTGTACCAAGTCTCACTTTAGGATATTAAACTCTTTAGAAAAGTGCTACATCTGAATAAATTAGTCAAAGACAAAAAGTAGAATTGTTTACTGTCACATCCGTGGTTTGGTTTTAACTTTTTACTTGAACAAGTCTAAAGTCTATGGATTTGTAACTTTAAGTTGCCTAAATAAATGAGTTGCAGGATTATTGTTTACTTTGATTCCTCTGCATTGTTTAACTCTGTTACTCTGCAACTCCGTCCAACCACGAAGGAACTGGAGTTTCACTCGCTCTCAGAGGCCCAGTCATTTGTATCATTAGTCGATGGATATTACAGACTGGTCGCCGATGCCCATCACTATCTGTGCAAAGAGGTGGCTCCACCAAGACTTCTTGAGTACATCCAGAGCTACTGCCACGGACCCGTGTCGTGAGTAACATACGAATGCACAAATACAGCACATCAAAGAAGTGAATCATGCACCCACAACAATAGATCATTCACATTCTTAGTGTGGAACACAAAGACACATTCTGTCTCTTTGATCACAGGATGGAGTTTACAATTAGTAAGCTACGTCGCTCTGGTAACCACCAGGGCCTGTACATCCTTCGGTGCAGCCCCAAGGACTATGACAAATACTTCATGTCGTTTGTGGTGGGGGTAAGTACTGGTAATGTTGTGTTTCTCACATTGGCAGGTTTGTTCACACACACTTAAAAGTCAGTAGCATTACACAATCACTTCTTCTGCATGTGATCACTTATATCCAAGCGGACTGCCAGACTTCCACAAGTCACATTACCTGCTACATCGCTGTAATGAAACTAATGTTGCTGTTTCTGAGAGTAAACTGTTTGTTCACTGGTTCTCTAAAATACAGACACACCAGATTTAAATGTTGACCATATTTTCAACCACTAGAGGGAGCAATAAGGTTTGAGTTCCACACAAAAAAGATGAAGCTTGAAACTGTGACAGACGGTGTGTGTCTTGATTGTTTGAATACACTGGATTAATATTTGACTGTTTTATAATTAGGACATTTTTGCACAGTAGGTAGGAAGAAGAGAGGTTTAAAATAAATTAAAATGACACATTTGAAAGGCTAGGTAAGATTTAGCTCCTGTGTGTCTCAGGACAGTAAGAGACACAGGGAGTGGTCGTTACTCACTTTTCATGATTTTTCTTTTAATTTTCAGTATGAAGCTATGGTGGACTATAAGCACTGTCAGATCTCAAGAACGGAGTCAGGAGAGTACATCCTGAGTGGTGCCAAGAGGAGCTTTGGTTCACTCAAGGAGCTCCTGCATTGCTACCAAAAGGAGGCGCTTCGCACTGATGGGTACACATTTCAGCTGGCCAGGTGCTGCCCACCCAGTCCCAGAGGTCGGTGTTCAAATTCTCTCAATTGTAAAGATAAGAGGGTCTGCTTTGAGACTCAATAAAGACCTTCCCACAGGGTTGAGGCTGTTTTTCAGTTGTTCATAAGTCTGCATATACAATATAGGTTACAGCAGCCTTTTCGTGATCTATGGATGAGGACAGGATTTGTAAATGTTAAAATCAGTCACAAGCAACAAATAGAAGGATTAGGAATGTAATCAGAGACACTTTTATTGGTGGACTCAAAAGCACAACTGCTTCAGCTACAGTGAAGACTGCAGGCTGCAACATATGTATTGATAGGCTGGATTTAATTAGACAACAGTACAGCTGGGGAATGCAGTAGTTACATCACTACATTCATTCACACACTTTTAATCTGAAACACGTGCTGTTTGAGGTTTTTTTTTTTAGGTACAGTTTAGCTCTGTTGTCACCCTTTCAGTCGTAAACAGCATCAACAGCAAATGAGAAGCAGCGTGTGAGAATTTCTGGAGAAATGTTTGATCGCTGACAGAAATATATCAGTAATATATGTTTCATCAGAACTATATTGTGTGCTACAGCAGAATCATTGCTGCTGCCCCACAGCAAAACATGGCCATTATACCATTATATCTCTGTTGGAATTTAATGGAGTTACTTACGAACTAGTGATTCAATAACACCTTCATTAGATTTCCAAAAGTCAAAGCTGTTTCTGTTACAGGGCCAAGAAAACAAACCAATCAATTTGCTCAATTGCGTTATTCAACAGTGTCACACACTGAAAATGAATAACCCCACTGTAATCACATGTAATGTCAAAATGTGATGTTGATTGATTCTAAACTCTGTCCATCTTCACCTTTCTTCAGATAAATCCAACCTGCTGGTGTGCAGAAATAATCAAGGGGCAGATGTTCCTCTTTCTCCCTGTCTCCAAAAACAGACCATCAGCCAGATGGTCTTCCACAAAATCCGAAAAGAGGACCTTGTCATCGTAAGATAACCCTCTATGAATTATTTCCTTTAGTAATTTTTGTCAGCCTACAAACATCCACGGTAACAGGTTGTATTAGTGCAAAGGGTAAGACGTGTTAAGAAGAAGAAGTGTAAGTCTGTATATGCGTGAGTGGGCAGCACTATTTGTAATTATACAGAACACTGACTGTAAAGCTAAACTATAAAATGAGAAACAGACCTTTTGTAATTTAACCCCGACCACTGGAAGCCTCTCAGTACGACGTCTGCATTTTTAATCAGTGGAAACAAGAAGGACTCTTGCAGGGTCAGTGAGGTGCCTACAGTTAACAAAAAGACTCTCTAAATTGATCCGCCTACTGTAGTTCCGCATCAGTAGCAGTCCCTCGAGTGTGTTGTACATGGCCGTTGCTTGCGTCACAACCACTTCCATCACAACATATTTTCTGTTATTTGACTATTTGATGTTTTCCATGGCAGGTCTGTCACAACAATTTTGACTAATCAGAGAGCTCAATACATGGTGTTTTTGTTTATGTATAACTATATAGTCTTCTTGCCCAGTATATAGCCTGTTTAACACTTTTTTTTTTAAGCTTCCTGTTTTGAACTTTGCTAAAAGCTTTGGTACACCACCCTTGAGATACAATCTTAATCTTAATGTGCAAATATTTATCTGCTGAAACGTTAGAGGCTCTATACTCTAGAGACAAAGAGCCTGATCATAATTTAGTTTTGTTAAATCTTAAATGAAAGCCATGTGGTCAGATAGGGTCTATCGGGCTGAGTCACAGCTCAGACTGTACGTAATGTAGTATTTAGTCCAGGCTGCATATGTTGAAAATGAGTTTGATGATTCAGTTACTCATCTTTAGGGCCAGAGAAACACGACTTTAAGTTCTAAAACCTTACTGCTTAACATTATTATTAGACAGAGACATTATGCCTTTGCTTTAATTAATTGGCAATACATCTTGACTCAGTTAGTAGGGGATGTTGACCAGGGTCAGTTTAGAAAATGCACTCTTCGTCCTTTCCCATGTATTTTTGTTAACAATAAACAACACAATGTTTCAGAATGACAGTCTGGGTCAAGGAACGTTCACCAAGATCTTTTGCGGTGTGAGAAAGGAGCTGGGAGACTACGGAGAAGTACACCAGATAGACGTCGTCATCAAGATTCTGGACAAGACCCATCGCAACTTTTCAGAGGTTGGCTTGCTGACTGAAGAATTAAGTCAATGGGAAAGGATATTTGATTAGATAAACAAGTTAAATGGCTCAAAATAATCTCTCATTTTCTTCTTCTCAGTCATTCTTTGAAGCAGCCAGCATGATGAGCCAGCTCTCCCACAAGCACTTACTCCTCAACTATGGCGTGTGTGTTTGTAGAGATGAGAGTAAGTGTACAGTACAAACACATACTACTCTGCTGCAGTGATAACAAATGAAGAAATTGGGTTTTTACTCAGCAGTGCCCTTTAACACAGTCTAAGGCCAAACTTTTGTTGAATATTAATAAGGGATCAACACAAAGAGAGTCGTGACACTAAAAACAGTTGTCTTGACAGTAACCTAAGGCAAAACAACGTCACACTGTGTCAGTGCGTCAGGCAGATGAGGCAATCAAACAGAGAGGGCAGGAGGTTTCTGATCTGCTGACCTGCTCTGTGTTTTACCTTCCGTTTGGGCTGAATTAAGCCCTCTGGGATCAACAAGTCAGTAAAGGACCACTGTAGACTTGATCATTATGCCACCACACACATCAGAGCAGTGTGTTTGGGTGCCTTTAGCATTTCACAAGAAACCAAAGCAAGTTGATTTCTCCCATGGGAGAATACCCATAATAAACGTTCTGTTGTGACTTCCGTCTGTAACTGCTCCCTAAGTGCTACAGTAAGCCACAACCTGATTAAATGAATTCAATAGAAGGAGTTTTGTGGAGAAGACTTTCGTCACGATCGGTAGTGAATAAATAAGTAACCTCCCTTCCTGTCTCCCTCTCAGACATGATGGTGCAGGAATACGGCAAATTTGGGTCACTTGACATCTATCTGAAAAAGAACAAAAGTTGTGTCAACATCACCTGGAAGCTAGAAGTGGCCAAGCAGCTGGCCTGGGCAATGCACTACCTGGTAAGACACACAGCTTTCTCAGTTTGTAGACTGCTGACACATATCCTCATATGGAAATTCAAGGAAATGAGACATTTTTTCCAAGTTAAACATTAATAAAAACTGATCCAGTCTGTAACCGAAACTGGATTTCCTTTTATTTTGTAACACATTTAGCAATCTCCCTAATACCTCACCGGTAATTTATTCTGTCCTTGTCGTATCTGCACACAGGAGGATAAGAACCTCACTCACGGAAACGTATGTGCCAAGAATGTTCTTTTGATCAGAGAGGAGGATCGGAAGACGGGAAGTCTGCCCTTCATCAAGCTCAGTGACCCTGGTATAAGCATCACTGTGTTGCCCAGAGAAGGTGAGAAAAATGGTTTCATGTCCTGTCCTGAGGGCTTTTACCTCACACCTGTGTGAGGCAAAGGGGAAAATAACCACTGCCTTTCCTTTCACCGTCTGGGATTTGAATTTCTAATGTCTATTCCTGTATCTCCTGTATCTATTTCTCTACGTGTCCATATTCTAGTCCTGGTGGAGCGTATCCCATGGGTGCCCCCTGAGTGCATTGAAAACCCCCAAAATCTGAGTTTGGCTACAGACAAGTGGGGCTTCGGTACCACCCTCTGGGAGATCTGCAGTGGAGGAGACAAACCACTCAGCACACTGGACTGCTCAAAGGTCACAACTGAATATTGATTATGGAGCAATTATTTATGCAATTATTGAGAATGATTGGTATTAAAGGAAGAGTTCAGCATCTTACTGTTCTTTTCCCGTGCAGAAGAACTTGTTCTATGAGGACAGACACCAGTTGCCGGCTCCCAAATGGACAGAGCTTGCCAATCTGATAAACAGCTGCATGGACTATGAGGCTTCACACAGACCCTCCTTCAGAGCAATTATCAGGGATCTCAACAGTCTCTTCACACCAGGTAGGAATTCATCTAGATATACGTAGATATGCCATCTAGGATTTGATCCAGATTTAGTAGACGATGACATTGCATCCTTGTTACAGACTATGAACTGCTGGTGGAGAGCGACATGGTGCCCAACAGGACACGAGGCTTTGGCTTCCCGTGGGCCTCCGAGTGCCAGGAGTCCGCCCAGTTTGAGGAGAGGCACCTCATCTTTCTCAAGCAGTTGGGCAAAGTGAGACACACACATTTATGTTTTAAAAATCTAACTACTCTAACTTCCTTTTGTCTCCCTCAGAGTATTTAGTTTGTTCAGTATTTATATTAACTATACAGTAAGTTATTATTTATTTATTTATCCTGTTTTTAAGAATTTTTGGTCTTGATTTTATTGCAACACACCTTCAGTTGTGTCTATCCCAATTTTACTGTAAAGGTGACCGTTCAATAACAGTGAAGGCTGTCTTATCAAAGTCATTTGCTCAAGGCCTTCAGCGAAATTGCGGCTTTTTAATGTCCATATCCCTCTGATCACACACTCCAGGGGAACTTTGGCAGCGTGGAGATGTGCAGGTACGACCCCCTGCAGGACAGCACAGGAGAGGTGGTGGCTGTGAAGAAGCTCCAGCACAGCACAGCTGAGCACCTCAGGGACTTTGAGCGGGAAATCGACATCCTCAGATCCCTTCAGCATGAAAACATTGTCAAATACAAAGGAGTGTGCTATAGTGCAGGTATGAAATGGTCAGGAAGTCACAATGAGGGGTCGATTATTTACCCTACCGCATGCCCTTATGGATACTCCGTCTCTGTTACACAAATTATATCTTGGGAGCTTTTCAGGTAGAATCTCTAGGAGCCAATATCTGGATATGTAATTTCTTATATACGTAATATATGCACACATTTTTTTTGTACATATTTGACTATTAGAGGGAAGATCATTCAAAATATGAAAAAATATTAAATATTAAATACAAATAAAAATAAAATATGACTGTTGCTTTTTATATGAATTTAATTCCAAACCAACATTGGGCTGCAGAGATATAATAAAACAGCATTACGTTGCCATAAAACATACTTGTATTTATTTGCAAAGAATTTTCTTGCCTACATTTATTTTAAGAGAAATGTTGCCAGTGACGCAATAAACTTTCCCGTGCTGCTGTTTCGGCCCACATCTGTCCCTTGATTTGATATCACCACCCCAGAAGATTTTTTTAATGCACAATAATGTTTCCCACACATTTCCTGCCTAGGGCGTTAGCAGGCATGTCCGCGAAACAAATAAATCTGTGTTTTCTCAGATATGCCCCTAGGCGAGGCCTGTGTTTAGACTCACGCCTAACGTCTTTTTTTTTCTGCAGGACGAAGGAACCTCCGGCTGATCATGGAGTATCTCCCTTTTGGCAGCTTGAGGGATTATCTGATCAAACACAAGGACCGTTTTGATTACAAAAAGCTGCTGCACTATGCATCGCAGATTTGCAAGGTAGCGTGAACGGACACACTGAAACAGATGCAGATAATCAGCGTTTGTTTTTTTTTATTATTATTATTATTTTTTCGTAGTAGTAGTAGTAGTGACACATTGATTTCTTCCAGGGGATGGACTATCTTGGCATTAAGCGCTACATTCACCGAGACCTGGCCACTAGAAACATTCTGGTAGAGAGCGAGATGAGAGTTAAGATTGGGGATTTTGGCCTGACCAAGGTGCTGCCGCAGGACAAAGAGTACTACACTGTCAGAGAGCCTGGAGAAAGCCCCATCTTCTGGTGAGGAGCACAAATTAATAATCAACAGCAGAAATGAAACACAGCAGAAGTATGTTATGTCCTTTTTTTTTTATATAATTTGTTATGATCTTTTCAAGGTACGCTCCAGAGTCGCTGACGGAGAGTAAGTTCTCTGTGGCATCAGACGTTTGGAGTTTCGGTGTCGTCCTCTACGAACTCTTCACTTACAGTGACAAGAACTGCAGCCCACCAGCGGTACTCCCCCTCCTCTCATATTGTTAACTGCTGTTTTTATTTCTACCACATTTATGTCTTGTAAACATTTTTTACCGCTCTTAATTTCTGTCTGAGTAGCTAGAGTAGTAGCTAGCCAGTGTAATTAGTTTGTGGTGATGCCAAAAGAATGAGTTGGTTGATGTACTCGTAACAAATCAAATGTTCATTTTTCTGTTGTAGGTGTTTATGGACAAGATGGGGAATGAAAAGCAGGGCCAGATGATCGTCTATCATTTGATTGACTTGCTGAGGGATGGATACAGGCTACCTGCTCCTGATAACTGTCCAAAGGAGGTGAGTAACTTTATATATAATCCCAAAAGCTTGGTTCAAAGTTCATCCAAAGTCATAAGTCAAATATAAAGTTTAACAACTCAGATCTTAGAGGTGCAACAACAGATGTAACAACTCAGGTTCACCCACACCAATCAGCCACAACATTAAAACCACTGAATAACATTGACCATCTTGTGGCAACACAATGTTCTGTTGGGAAACCTTTGGACCTGGCATTCATGTGGATGTTACTTAGACATGTACCACCCACCTAGACCAGACCAGGCACACCCACCCCATAGCAATGACACTCCTTGATGGTAGCAGCCATCCCCAGCAATCCCCTGACAATCCCCTGACACAAACACACACACAAAAACGGTTTAGGAATAACTCAAAAAACATGAAAAACAGCAGAATGTGTTGACCTGACCTCCAAATTCACTAGATCCTAAACTGATCAAGTATCTGTGGGATGATCCACAGAGGCCCCTACCCTCAACCCATAAGACCCAAAGGCCCCCACTAACAACATTCTGTTGCCAGACACCACAGGACACCCTCAGAAGGCCCATGTCCGTTCTCTGATGAGTTACAACTGTTTTGGAGGCACAAGGGAGACCTACACAATATTAGGAAGGTGGTCATAATGTTATGCTCGGCATATATCTTAAGTTTAAAGGTTATTGTTAAAACGCATAAAAGTCTACCTTTAAATTTTATCCCATTTACTTTGTTCTCAAGTGAACTCCATATGAATGGCGCCCTCTTGTGGTTCGTCACAACCTTGCTAATTGGAAATTAGAGGAAAATGTTGACATTCCCAACTGCCTCATCCTCTCAATCTTCATTTCCTACATTTAGCTAGCTACTCATTAGCTTACTAAACTGTTAGCCTCTGTGGTGTCTAGACGTAGACCTAGCAGTGGTATTCTCTCACCTTACAGTTACCATTTGAACAATTACATATGTGCAGTGGAGAGATCCCCGCTCAAAATCACAAACCGTTCACAGTTAGTCATGATCCAATGATCCATCCTCCAGCAGTTATCCTTTTGCCAGAGACGACAGGCACAACTAACATTCAACTGACCGATGCAGACACACAGGTAACACAGTTTGAATCTGGGACTGAGGTTCAAAAACACTCCTGAGGGTTTTGGTAATCCTTCTAACAGATACTGACAAAACAGCAAATGGGAACCTCTTCGTGATACTAGTAGAAAAGTCAAGGCATCACTCAAGTTAGCTGGATTTATCCACCATGAATACCACTACCAAGTTATCAGTACCAGCATCAAGACATTCGATCCAGCAGCCACAGAAATATCTGAACCAAAGTGGTCTTCGGACCAACACAGAACCCATTTACCATCCATTCAACCTGTTTTATTTTCTACTTTGCGTAAAAAAGTCTTGTCCTTGTGCCTCCTCAGATTCACAAGATTATGATGGAGTGCTGGAGCGGCGATCCGAAATTGCGTCCTACTTTCAAGACATTAATCCAGAGAGTGGAGACCATACGAGAAGTCACGGACGGATGAGCGGCATTGATCTGTCAACCTTTGACCTTTAGGTGTCAACTTGCGCAAGTCCTCACAGACCTGTACAGAACAATGAAGCACCTGGCTCTTTCATTTGGCCCTTCTGTTTCAATGGCCATGTGAAGTATACGTACAAATCATCCGTTTAACGACTACACTACTTCAGACTCCAGCACGGAACAGAAGATTATTTTGAATGTCTCCGAGAACATATGAGGATTAATGCTTTTCTCACTTTTATTTGTACATGATTTATAAATTGAATAACAGGCTATTGAGCGTTAATCTGAATATCATTCCAATTACAGGCGAGTATCTGGTTGTTAATAGACCCTAGTCATGTGTTTCAGGTCAGCACCTCCCACAGATGTTTCTAATAGAAACCTAAACTCCCAACCAGTTACTTAAAACTGAGGAAGCCACTTGAGAGATGAGTGGCATAACGGCTCAAAAACCTCAACAAGTCCAGTTCCCTTTGTTTTAGACGCCATGACCGGGATGACTTTAACCCTTCAAAGACTCACTACTTGTACCAAGAATGTAACAACAAGCAGCAGCAGCAGCTACTGTTGACTTCTGCTGTTGTAAAATAACCAGAGTTTTTTTTTTTTTTTTTTTCTAAACCAAAGAAGCCAATGGATTCTTAACGGCCATGAGACTTTTTTCTCAACGCAGCCATATTGCGCCGAACTGCACCGCTGCACCCGCTCATGTGTGTTTGTACTTTTATGAATGACTGGAACTGAGCAGGTTTTCCCCTGCTGACGCCCACAAAGAGCTTTTGTTGACTTTCTAAGACTAATAAAGGACAGTGCATAGGTGTAAAGCACCAGCTGCACTTCTGTTGCAAGGGGACCATCGTGAGTCAGATTTCTGCTGTTAAAAGACTTTTTACAGTATTTTACAGAGATGCTTCCCACACCGAGGGCTGTCCTGTGAGCTGGTGGAGCAACACAAACAAGTGATTATTTGCTACGATTCAACAGAACTGAGATCGGCCTGCCTTTTTATTTGTTTACATTTTATGCAGCGTGGAAACGTATCGGAGACAAAAACAACTCCTCATTAATCTCTCTGAGAACTGGGTGTTCAGTAGCATCACATCATGGACTCACTCTCTCTGAAAATGAGATTTTCTTTGTATTTAATCATCAACGGGTATATGTTTTATGAATACAGTGTGAAGCGTTGAACGATACAGTGCCGTACTGTAGATACCGAATGTGAAGCAAAAGTTTATTTTTGAGGAAAGGTGCTTTTATTTTACTGCAGGAGCTCGTTACCGGCCGTGGCTGTATTTAAAAAAAAAAAATGTATTTGACTCCTGCTCATGTCATTATTTTAACTTCCTTTTACTGCCATTGAAGAGCTTGTGAATATGTTGAATGTGTCTGCGTGCATTACATTACCAGCCACAAATATATCAGTGGTTACAAGGGATTTTTTTTTTCATGTTTTTTTATTTGAATGTGTGAGACTTGTTGTACCAAAGTTTGAAGAGTGACAGGAGGGTGTTTGGTCATTTTTTTTGTGCAACAGCATCTAACAGCATCAAACTTTAAAGGTTTAATTTCCTGTTTCCAGTGTCCTGCCATAAAAGGCAGATCAGGCCCACAAAACGCCACATCCTCAGCAAAGACTCACTGCAAAGACCTGCGTGTCTGCATGCGCGCGTGCTCGAACTTCATTATGGACACTATTTATACCGATATGGTCATCCTGAGTATTTCTGTTTTTGTTCGCTTTGATGATTTGCTGTGACCCCTGCAGTGACAAATCATATCACATTTATTCAGATTATTTTTATGGTATGTTTGTGTAACCTCTTGAAAGATTTTCATAAAAAAGATACGATGCCCAACCACACTGAACACTCCTTTCTTCATTTATATCAGTTTTAGTTTGGTATTGATTTAAAGATGACAACATATATTGTAGTGTATACTCCAGTTATTATACATTTTATATTTTATTATACATATTATACACGTGGCCGTTTTTACTGCGTTGAGACGATGCAGTGACGATGTTATCGCGCGGTTTTATTCGCGGGTCAAGTGTTAAACTTTGGTGTGAAAGGGTTAAAGGAAAGAAATGAAGCACTCCTTTGCTGTATTATCCTCAGGGTGTCGACAGAAAATGATAAGGCAGGCGTAACGTTGAATGAAAACCAGCAATAAGTTCACAGCAGCCTTAATGCCGCTAATGTGCGACATCGTCCGGCGTTAGCACTTGAGTCAGATAAGTCTGCAGGCCACAATACGGATGCTGTTTATTGCTCGAGACAATATACGATGCTGCTCAACATTTCATATTAACACAGTATTTGAAAATTTATTCTCAAGGATACAGACAGGGCGATGTACAGTACACCCAGAGGATGAGAAACAAAATGCCACATAAGTGAGGAGGATGAAGAAAACAACAGAGGCGTGATGATGGGGTTCATACTGTTGTGTGGATATTAAGTGCAATAAGACACGAGTGGAAACAGCTAACTGCATTCTACTGTGTAAATTTACCACTGTCCATTGATGCACATCATGTCACAACCCCTCTGCCATGACTCATCCCTTCTCCTTCCCCTCCCCGCAACCCACCCCCGCCCCCCTTTGCCTCAGCACAAGCGTCCAATATCGTTCTTGGTGCAGCCCTGGTTACAGCACATCCCCGCCACGCCCAGAGAAAAGTTCCTCTTCTTCTTGCTGGGTATGGGCCAGTCGGCCGAAGCCGGGTTCCCTTCTTGCTCACCTAAAAACTTGGAAGGCTGGGACTGCCTGATCTGGGCTGGGACGTCCAGCGGCTGCCTGTCGCCTAAGGCGCCGTAAAGGGCCAGGAGGTCTGCCAGGGAGTAAGAGGAGGCAATGTAGCGGGGGGACCGGTTATCTGCGAGCTCTGCGCCGTGTTGCAAGGTGAGCTGGTTGTCTTCTGCTGAAACGTCACTGAAGGAACTCCATGGGAAAGAGTCTGGAGAGAGAAAATGAGCCAAAAATTATTTATTTATTTAGCTGAAAAACAGGCAAAAAGGAATAAAGCTTACTGCACTTAAGAATGGCAATTAAAAGATGTATTTTTCAAGAACTGACAACATAAAACTGATAATTATGCCTTAAAAGCAGCTAATGAAAATAGACTATCAATCTAAAGTGTCATGTGTAAAAATGTAAGAACATTTAATAGCCAGTTGGCCTTACTGACAAATTAATTTCTACTTTACATGTGTGCTATTTTTTGAGCCACACTAGTCCAATTAGTGCGCACAAGTGAGGCAATTACTGTAAGTGCAGCAGTATTAACTCACCTAAGTCCCCCTCTGTGGACCGTTTCCACCGGGAGCCGCCGCAGGTGAAAATGACCGCTCTGATAAACTCTCTCCCGCACAGTTTCACCCCGTAGTCCCTGGGTACGATCAGCCTGCTCATCATGTCAGCCTTCACGCAGTTGCAGATGCCACCGATGCACACCACGGCAACGGCAAGGCTCAGTCTCCAGAGCATTTTTTTGTTTTTTGTTTTTCTTTCTCCCCCCACTCGCCCTGAAAGTAACTGAACGAGGCGGCTGGTTGGAGCTGCACAGGTGGGTCAGATGAGTTCCACCTCAGATCTGATGGGGGGTCTCAATCCTTGATTTTCAGGCAGCAGTCGTCTCTCAGAGCCCTTGTCTTTATGAACTTGTCCTCTTCTGGTTCTCTCTTAGCCAGTGGACACAGCCTTATATAGTCCCAGTCACTAGTTCACACATCTGCCTGTGTATTCACCCCCAACCCTACCTCTCTCCCTCCCTTCCTCCCTCCCTCCCTCTCACCCTCCATGCCTCCCTCCCCAGACCCACACAAAGAAACAACCACACACGCGTCATTTAGATTGATGACAATGACGTACTTGGAGTTATTTCTTTCATGTTGTAATATTATAATATTATTAAGTGTGAGAATGCACACATTACTCACAGACCGCCTCAGTTGGAAGACAAGAAAACAGCCACAGCGATGATTTTGGAAATGCACAAAAAGCATGTACGACATCTTGTTCATTTTTCCAGGGAGAAATTAAGCTAGTGAGAGCTTTAGGCTTCTATTAACACCAAAACTAAATGTTTGTTTTACAGGTTAGTGGCTTTAGTGTTGTCACAAAAGATGATCTGAAAAGATAACGACGTTGCAATAATTTTTTTTTATTATTGAATTTACAAAATATAGCTTTGAGACGTCAAACACAAATTAAAATTATGGCAAAAGCACAGACTGCATAAATATCAGCACCCTGCGATATTTTACATTCAATGAAAACTATTGTGACAATAAAAATAAAGGCTGCAATAACTTTGGTATAAAGATCTCTAGCATTTTAAAGTCCACTCTTTCTAATAAATTACTCTCTTTTTGTTCATTTGAAATGTTTTAGCGACGCAGTTTGAAAGAATAATAATCTTTAGCTGTCAGGAAAAATGCTTAATGATTCTGATCCCTCCTTTAGCTGCTTTGGTTTATTTCCAACTAAGAATCCACTTATGGTCTCAGGAACTGTTTTTCAAAAGCCTAAAGTTTCCTTCTGACCACTGGTTGTCTGAGGTTTCACCATGGTTCTAAAGACCTGAGACTATTGGGCAAATTAACTTCATAACAATCTGCTCCACTCCTGTCCAGTAGGTGGCGACAATGCAAAGATTATGCAGCAATGACAAAGAGCTGTGCTGCTGTTAATTGTGACTTACTGCTTTGCAAATGTTGTCAGCCAGCAGATTTAACATGCTGGACATTTAAGTAAGAAAAGAGATTTTACAAACAATTGCAAAGCCTGATCATTAGATATGGGGTAAAAATTATCATTTTTGTAGTTTTCTGGCTTACGTTTTCAAAATTGGCGCAGGTGGACGGTAAATTAATAGGTTGTAATTTTGTCGTATAGAGCTTTCTCTATTTGGAATTTTATGTCTGAAAAAAACAACATGGATATTTCTAGTGATTTTATCCTTTCATTATGCATTAGCATGTCCAAGCAACCCAGTGGTTAACCTGCTAAACTGTGGCCTCTAGATACAAAGCATTGTCACAACCGACGGGTGATGTTAGTTAAACGGCAATCTTTTTCTGTATCAGAAAAGCCCCGACCTCAGTCTACCTGTTCTTTTCAAATCATACAACCCACAGAGCAGAAAGAGAGAAAATCATTTCCACTGAACTTAATTTACAAGACCGTGGTACGGTTCTCAGTCTTTTAGGACAGGTCCTGTGGTGGAAGCAGCAGGTGAAGCAGCTTTCTTTGTTAACACATTAGCCATATGAGCCAGGTATACTGATGCTTTACCAGGGCTCTGTTATTCAGGAGTGTTACTGCCCTCTACTGGTCTAAAAACACTTAATGCAGCTTTAATTAGGACCATGATCAACAAGCATTTACAGCGTTCGCTTATTATTATCTATCAAATTATTTTATTATATACTTTAAATGAATTACAGCTACTGCACCTGTTGTACTGACCACAACACAATGTCATTATACTGATCAGTATAGCTAAGAATCTAACTCCAGGTCCATGATACAGAATTAGTGCAAACCCATGGACTGTGATTAAAAAAAAAAAAAAAAAAACAGTTGTTTTCAATAACTAGGTACAAACAGGAGATGTGAATGTACCCAATGGACGATTTGGATTTTTACCCCTTATCACAACTACTGCATCATCATTTCTCCAAGATGGAGGCCAGGCCGCTTCTAGCCCTGCGGGCCTTCTCTATGCTATCGAAGGTTGGAACCCCGGCAGGCAAGTCCAGGCGGTCACGTTCAAACGCCATGATATTCTCAGCCTCCCCTAAAGGTATGATGAAAAAAACAAAAAAACAATGTGTTGTAATGTGTCAAATTGGAATTGCTGGAACTGCTTTTTGAATTCAAATAAACTGATTGAACAATGAATTAATGTGGAAGCGTAATCACTGGGTTTCTGACTCCCTGGGTCGCCACTAATGGCAGAGAACAAACAATAATTTTGAAGGGAGGTTTATTACAGTATAGTGAAAATACAGTATATTCATCTTACACAACAAAAGAGAAAATCAAAACTGTCAGTGTGGATGTTAATGAGAAGCAAGCAAACGAAATGGGTTATTATGAAAATGGGAAAGTTGTGTGGGTTTATTAAGGTGTTTGCTTAAAACTACAAAACCCCCTTATAAGGCATCAATGCCTGGTGGTGTATAAACTGACATTCGGTAATCATTTTCAAGATTAAAGTTGTACTTTTACTGAGGAAAACTGAGGTTTTCTGTAATGGTCGTGGGATGTAAATTTGTTGTAAAATCTCCAAATAAAACAAATGCTCATAAATATGAGAGAAAATCCAAAGAGAGAATAAAGTCAAAGCTTAACAAGAGAAAAAAATAAACTCTGAGGGGAAATGTCCAAACCACATTAGACGGTTGGATTAACTCCATTCGTTACTGGTAAACAGGAAATGTCACTCTCACCCTACTGTACCACAAAACCCAGAGAGGCAGAACCAGTTATATCCTTACATCTGTCCACTGTGTTGCAGTTCCCAATGCACCGAAGTCATCCTTTCAACTTAACCGGTACATTTTCTGTCATATGTTTATGAAAATATGATTGATTCTGGGTGAAACTGGTCACTGTTCAAATTTGATCTCTGACAATATCTGATATGTTTTTCTCGTGTCATATATAGAAACTTATCTTCAGTAGTTTCAAATATCAAAGAGCAGGGCTGGGTTTAAAAAATTCATTTTCCGATCCTAATCGATCCAACACGGATTTGCAAAACGCTCGGATAGATTTTTTGAAATGCACGCCATCTGCTGCATCCTCTCGTTAGAAATCTCCATGCGGTCTCACGAGGACAAAGTTTCACAGGATGAATCACCCGACGTTAGTTGTCGTGAGGGTGATCCAAAACATGGCAACGTGACTGAAGCTGATTGGATTTAAAAATGATGACGGCAGAGAAGAGCTGCACAAACTCAAAGCCGTAGGCAAAACATTGTAGAAACATCACAAATCTCTGGAACCAATGACAACATTAGTTTTTTTTTTTGGACATTTTCATAACAACCAAAACTGTTGTTTGTGCCTCTAAATGAATTGATATGGGATCAAATCAAATCACTTAAAGAAATCAGTAGCGAGACCCAGCCCCATTTAAGAGTATATTTATTAACATTAATTAGGGCATGACTCAGTTTTACATCCTCAGAACAGCTTTTCTGTTAATGAGTCCATAGCTGAGGTTACTAATTAATTATCCTGAAAACCTCGTCAACGTGCTTGTTGGAAGGCTCGAGTACATACTTATTCTCATTCAGCTGCAGGAGGCGGCTGAAATCAGCTAAGTACTTTGCTTTTCTAAAAAACTGCCAAATGAATAGAGGGATGGATGACTCAGTGTTGGGATTTCTTCATATATATATATGAATATTTAAGTTAAGGATATTGTGATGATAATTAATGACCGCTGAGTTGTACTTGGTTAAAATGAAGTGGCACCTCGCTGGGTGCCTGGAGCTGTGTAGCCTTACCTCTCATACGATAAATGAGCGTCCCATAGGCGCTGTCCACCTGGTAGGCCAATATGAAGCCGAGTGGAATGATGGGAGCCAACAGGGCTGGTCTCTTTCTTTTAATGGCACTGAAGAAAAATACAAAGACAAAATAGTTTAAATAATATGTGGGAAGAAATGAATCTTGTATTTAAATCAAAAAACACAGACATTTTTATTTTTTTTAGATTTGAAAGTCAGACCCAGAGAAGAAAATATGAATAAAAGCCATTTAAATGTACTCGTGTCACCATCGGTAGGCCGTTTGAGTTTTTTTTTTTAAGCAAGACTGTAACGTGACCTGGACTTGACTACTGTGTCTAACACTTAGAAAATGTCATAGACAGAGCTGCATCAGTAAAGGCCACTGGATGACTGGAAGTGTGATTCATTTAAAAGCCAAACTGTGAAGGATCACACATACAGGTGCATTATCACTGTGTGTGTGGGTGTGTGTGTGTGTGTGTGTGTGGGTGTGTGTGTGTGTGTAAGAGAGAAAGACAAACAGCTCTGGTTTGACCTCAGCTATAAATCTCACCCCACAGTGAGTCCTGTTGCGGCCAAGGTAAAGAAAGACCCAAAGTAGTTCAGAAACTCCCTGGACCAGGCGATCTGCATGGCCATCTGACGTTCTCTCATCTGGTTCTGCATCAGGATCTGACGCTCCATCTACGCACACACAGGAGAAAAACACGAAGAGCGTCATCAGGCAGACAGATTTTTAAAATTAAATTTGGGCACTGCCTTCTGCTTCAATTTACTTAACTTTATAACACGAAACACTTAAAAAATAATTCAATTAACAAGCAAATCAAAAACTAAAAGCCTTACTAGTAAGTCAGCCTGGTCGCTATATCAGCTGATATTAGCTTACTGCGGATATTGGTGTATTTTCAACCAGTGAGCAAGAAAACATTGTCGATTCATTTGTAAACATCCTGGATAAAAAAATAATCCAGCATAGATGGTTCTCTATATTTGTTACAGACTAATCACGTTATAAACTGGAAGGCAAAGGTATCAAAGCAGTGAGACCCTCAGAGAGACAGAGGTGGGGGTCAAAGGGAACAGAGACAGCCCGTCCACGTTCAGTAACACTGCTTCCATGCTGATGAACCTCCGCCAGACAAATCCTTTGTCTGCCGCTTCCTGTTGGGCACACGCACCCACTCATATCTTCACGCACGCAAATACACGCACCCCAAATAACAATCGCTGCAGAGTGTGACTGAGTGACATTCTCATTTAAATAGGCTTTATTCTCCAAAAGTGAATGTGTCAAAGATGAGCTTTTATTTCCGCTGAGCAGGAAAGTGACATTAACTCAGCAATGATGCAAAGGTCAAAAGAAAGGGCCATTCAGCTGAGCTGATGACACAAGTGGATGACAGAAATTACAACGTGTCAGAGAGACAGAGCGTTGGTTTGTTGGTATCTGTGTATATCAGCGTTAACAGAGCTAAAGAGAATCAAACTGTGAGACTTGTCTCTTCTAGGTTTTGGGATAGAATGAGTTGTTCCTGTGAACAGATGTACATTTCATACTGGTCTCAATATTTGCAAGCAAAGAAATATCACTTAGCATGCTTCTACGATCCAAGGCAAAACTGTAAAAAACTGAAATCCCTGAACACAGCACGGTGTAGTTTACCCAGGCTGACTTAAACAAACAGAGCTACTAAAAGCCGACTGTCTGTCTGTCAGTCACTTCGACAACATTTCATGAGGGAGTTGGCAACGTGTTGACCAACTCCCAGCATGAAATGTATTTAACTTGTCACACAGTAAGAATAAGGGGCGAGCGTGATAAGCCAGCCCTCCCTCGGAGCCCGTCTGTGGGCGTGAGAAATGGTCTCCATGGCGGCAACCAGGCATCGGCTTCTTTCAGGCAGAAATGTTCTCATTGGTTAAATGACTGGAGTAATAATGGCCCTCAGCGATTCATATTTCTGAAATAAAAGCGTGATCAGGAATAATTTCACATGAATAATGCACCTCTTTCTTTATCACAATAGTGTTTTCGTCACATACCCCGGTATACAATATTTATGCATATATAGCACTGCTTGACCTCCCGCATTTATTCATTTACTTCGTATAATTTGTATACATATGCAACTGCACACACAGTTACTACTGTAATGTTATTTTAAGTTGGCACTTCTTACACACTGTGCTTTCATATATGAGAGCACAGAAACTGTACTAATCGAACACTATAGGTGGTTGACATATGACGTCCTTTGTTCCCCTGTTGAGACCGTGTATAGGATATCAAGTGGGGTAATTAACTGACTTGAATGCCTGGCTGTCAATAAAAGGTCACTAACTGAGGAGAAGGAAAAGCACCGAGAGCAAAAGCCACTCGCATTAACGAAGCGCAACCAACCCTTAAATGTATTCTAATCTGATTGCACGTGCACAGTTAGACCGCTTGTGGAGAATGAAATTAGACAGTGAGGCTAAATCCACTCAAACAGCTCAGAGCGTAGTATTGAGCAAAATATTTGGGCAGGTTATATGTTCAGATTTGTAGCCGTCAGCAGTGAGACAAACAATCCCATGAGGGTGGTGTCTGATTGGCAGATTTGATGACGCATTTTTGGATTACCTGGAAGCAAGGCTGTGTACCCAATAGGGGCGACAGAGCAAGAAGCTGCAATTCTTTTTCAATGAAAGCAAGCGGTATCAAACTGACACCTGAGACCTGTTGCTATGTGACAAGTTCGATGTGCTACATATCAGAGAGTTGAGCTGGAGCCCCCCCCCCCCCCCCCCAAAGTCTCCCTCATCAGGCGAAACAAACGTCACCACACCCCGAGAATGTGCACTTCTGCTTTGTAGGGTAGATGGAGATGGGATGCAGGGTGAGGAACCTGACTCACCAGAGAAGTAGATCAGTCTTGAGTTAAATTCTCATCATGTATCTGACATCACCACCATCATAAACTGTGTGTTTGAGAAGTTTCTGTTGAAATGTTGATGCTTTTGTTTGGCATGAAACTAACTTTGGGAATCCACTGCTGTCAACAAGTACAACACTCTCCAGGATGGAGGAAGCTGCAAACGTTTTGAAACCATGGGATGAAACTGGGATCTTTCATCCTGTGTACTGTATATGAAAACCTCATACTGCAGAGACAGAGACTCTTAGTTGAGCAATATTTCAAAGTAATGGAAATTACAAAAAGAAGACTTCTGCAATCAACGCTATTAATTCCTATAATTCCTTATTAATTCCTGGGGCGTCCGCTGAGTTAAATTACTTAATAATAGTGAAGTCAAGTATGCCTCATTACAATTAGACAAAACTGAAATAGAAACTAAATGCAGCCCGGTGTTATTAATGAGTCAATAACACGGAGTCATGCTTTCGATGAGAACTTTTTCAGGTAAAGAAAAGGGAAATAACCCGTTCATTCACAGAGCCACCGCACAGGAGCGAGAAATGTGTAGCCACATAAAGGTGGTGACATAAATAGAGATCATCCCTTACCTCATCTTAAAAAAAAATCCTAAAACAGGAAGTGGACCAGAGATACGTGATGTTTCACATCTTATTCCAGCAAATAAACTTAAACTGTGAAGTATTTTTATGACTGTATAAATTTTTTTAAATTAAATTACATTAAAGGGGAACTACTATTTTTTTTACAACCTGGACCTTATTTCTGGCATAAAATACGATCGTTTACTCATCCACATAACTTTGGTGTCGTTTTTTGTCATTCGGATGATATTTAAATCCGCGTATATCCATATAGTGGGAGTGAATGGGGCACTGCAACGCAGCCTCTAAATAACACATTATCTACCGCGAAACTCGTTAATTTCACCAATATTTTGTTATGTTTATCTAGTTCTATTCCCCGTTGAGTCCGGAGTTACCCGTTACCATCATCCAGGGTCTGCAGATTGACCTACTAACCTCTCACCTGGATGATGTCATCTCTGAGCGACGCACGCAGTCGGCTTGTTTACCTGTAATTTGCTAGTGCTAGTTATTTGCAACATGGCTGAATATTTTTCCGATTCTGAGGTTGTGGACGACGACTTTGTTTATGATGGACGTCCTTACCGTTTTGAGCCAGAGTATACGGATGAGGAGCTCGTTGAAAGGAGGATGCAGAGGCAGAGAGAGGAACAGCTGGCCAACTGCTGCAGTCCGCAAATAGACAACAGGTAACTCTCATAACAAAATATTGGTGAAATGAACGAGTTTCGCGGCAGATAATGCGTTATTTAGAGACTGCGTTGCGGTGCCCCATTCACTCCCCCTATACGGATATATGCAGATCTACAAAAAATGACACCAAAAGTTATATGGGTGAGTAAACGATCGTATTTTATGCCAGAAATAAGGTCCAGGTTGTAAAAAACAGTAATTCCCCTTTAAATAGTTTCTATCTCAACCTCTGTGAACTGTGCAGATTCACTATCGGTTTGTTTAGTGGCTTTTATGTCATTAGTTACTGCAATCATTAATAGACTTTATTCATTTATACATTTCATTTGGTACCAAAAGAAGTGCTGAGGTTTGCCAGCCTTTAATGCAGACCTTAAACCCGATACATCAAAAACACTTTGGGGACTCAGTCGTTTGTCGTCATTTTTGTTTTCAAGTTAAGGTCTCTTTCCATGTGACTGCGACGAACCCATGACTGATAACTGGAGGTATGGGCCCGAAGAAATCGATCAGTGTTATTTTTGCCTAGTAGTACATGTGTACTTCAAAACTAAGCATCGTGTCTGCCTCGGGGCACCTTCACAATGGATGACCAAGAGATTTCGAGGCAAGACTGGACATGCAGCAGCAAATTACACAATAACTCCTGAGACAGTGACTGGAAAAAGCAGTGAAGAAAAAGTGAAAGGAAGAAATGAGCCACAGCAAGCTCACTCTGAAGGTGACAGAGTGAGAGCAAAACCAAGACGAAGCCAAGCGGGAAATTCATTGACATTTACTGCAAGCTTACTCAAAGCGGGACAATACCATCAAACAACATCATTATTTGAGTACCCTTTCAAAACTGATTAGTGACATGGAAAAAAGTAAGAATAAAATACTTTAGAGTTGTTAAAAAAAATTATAAAATCATATCAAGGGTTTTAGTTGAGGGGGCCGGATTAGGATCGTTCTTTATGGAGTGATAAGTGGAAGCCGTCTAAATCTGAGTCCTGTGGTCTCGTCGTACCAAGACTTCAAAAGATCTCCTATGCCAACAAAAAAAAAAGAGAGAGCTTTGAAATAAATCATTAAACTGCAAGAAAAAAAATCTCCAAGTGGTGCAGATTCGTCCAGGGAAAGAAAATCCAGCCCAACGTTTGATATAAGTGGAAGAAACCTAAAATTTGCTCACAGGATCTGCAACTCATTCTGTTACTGGGCAGAAGCAAAAGCTCACTTTTGCTTCAAGTACTGTGCAGCTTGTAGTCATTGATTACTCCACCTAATCTACCTGAAGTACTATAACCAATACAGCTGTACTTATTCTTTAACTGGACATACATCCAGCTTTGAATAAAAAATTGCATCCCCTGTGTTTTTCATAACTGGATAGATTATTGAAAGATGTCTACGCTAAAGTGAAAGTCCATTATCATATATCATATATTGTACATATACTGTATGGCAGTCTCAAAGTTTGCACATCATCTTTTATGTATATTGCACCAGCTTCCAAAGTAGTTGTGTTGACACAAAAAATGTTTTCACCTCAATTCAGGTTTTTGGTGAGCTCAAAGGAACTTTCAACGTTCAGAAAACTATTTTCTATCTTCAAACAGTGAAGCTAAAACTTCCAAGTGAAGAAACACTGGTCACACTCATTTCAAGTGGGAGATGACTTTAACTAGTTCGCTACTTTTCCTGAAACCATTACTGAAGTCATTTGGACCTGCGCGGGGAAGATTGGCTGTCCCTGTTGTTTACCTCAGCTCTGATTCAGACTTGTTTTTTTTAATCTCACTGATTAACAGTAAACACACCTCATCGTTTCTCAAAAGAGACAGTTAGTCATGCCTTTGTCATTTCATAATTTCATCTTCCTGTGCTGAAACCAAATCACTGCTCTCCTGTATTAAACACTGCCGTTAACCAGAACATATTAATACTGATCGTAAGATTACTATTTCTCATCCTCTCGTGTCCCACCTCCCCTTTTCTCTGTCTCTTCCCAGCCAGCCTCAAGCAGAGCGGTCCCCCACGACTGAGTTCTGCTTCTTCCTGTTAGCAGGGAGTTTTTCTGACCACAGGTCTTAGCGCTAGTTTCAGTAACATCACAGCTTTTCTACAATTAATACTTGCCGGCTCCATTGTCAGTCCATCTCTCTGACATCCATTAGTATCACAAACTCTTGTTTGTATCATATACTGTAGATAGATAGACAGAGAGATAGACAGAGAGATAGATAGATAGATAGATAGATAGATAGATAGATAGATAGATAGATAGATACTGTATATGCACACCTAGCTTGTGGCCTCTTAAGTCATTTATTTTAGCTAATATGATCAAATAGCTGAAATCAGGGAAACTGGCAAGTGGGATATCTGTTCCTGAGCCTATGCTCTTTGGTATTGATGGTGTGGGTCGCGTGTAACTTTATTGCAATTTAATTCATATTACTGGTGTTCCAATTTTATTTCCATAACCGCTGTGTAATGTTGACGGGGTTGGGACATTAGAATGGGGTGCGCAGCCAAAAAAGTTTGGGAACTGCTGGTGTAGAGAGTGGTGGACATTGTTCATAATGGATCTGCCCCTGATGTCAGGGACTCCAGCTCTGCCCCTAACACAGAGCCCTCCTGTACCAGTTCGTCCAGCTGAGAGGTGCCCTTCTTCCTAGTGCTGCCTCCCCAGCACACCACAGCGTAGAAGGGGGTACCGGCAACAATAGTCTGGCAAAACATGTCCAGCAGCTTCCGGCAGATGTTAAGATCTTAGCCTCCTGAGGAAATACAGACGGCTCTAAACCTTTTTGTATACTGAGTCTATGTTAGCCAACCAGTCCAGTTTGTGATCCAGCTGTAGACCCAGGTACTTACATGTCTGAACCACCTCTACACACTCCCTGTTGATGATTATGGGCTGCAGGTGGGGCCTGGACCTCCAGAAATCCACTACTATCATTGGGTTTAGCTATATTGATCAGAAGGTGGTTCATTTCACACCAGATTCTTGTTCTCCTGCTCTTGTCCATCCCTGATATAACTTTTTCTGTCTCTCTACCTGGTCGGCGGTCGCCCTCAAACAGGTGGGTACCGCCACAGGAACTGGGTTCTGCTCAAGGGCTAAATGTTTCAATTCCTTGCTACCTCCACCTTACTGCGCTGGTAGGTAGGGTTGGGGTTCCATGAGCTTGCAACTAAACTTATTATCAGAAGAGGTTGACTTTGTAAAGATGAAAGAGTGTACTTATATTTTTTTATGTTTTAGAAGTTGTAAATTCATGTTTTTGCAAAAAGGACTCATGGAATCATGTTGAGAAAGTAACGACAGTGGTCTAATTTAAGTTAAATATAATGTACAAAAAAAAGTGGCGGTCTTGGCTCACCTCCCTTCAACTCAAACCCACTCAGGCTCACATCAAAAGCACAACCCTGTTATTAACAACCAATACCCATTCTTCAATATGAAGCGAACAAAGACGATACTTGCGTCATTTCAGAGCTGCTATTTGTCCGGAAGACATGCGTCATACAGTCATGCCCATGCCCACTGAATTCTCAAGAAATGCTTAATTTGGAGGCCACGATTCAAACACAATGGCCAATGATCGAGGATCAATTAGCCATGACTGACGTGACAATGACAAGCGGTCATTTTTGACATCTTAATGCAGGGGCAGGCAATTGTGTAGCTTCGTATAGATATTCTAAAATTGCTAGGGTCAATTTAACACAGTTGGTCATGTCAAAATACAATTTGAATGCTGAAATGAAAAGCAGTTAAATGATTTCCTTTTAAAGACAGATGTTATACCATTAGCCTTTAGCGATCCCAAAAATGTTAATTTGAATGTTAGACGTCGAAGTTTGATTCATGTTGGGCCAAGGTCTTGAAAAGCACAATAAAATATAAGCTACTGTGTTTCAACTTTCAACGTGTTTTAAGCAGACAGATGATCAAAAATGTGTTACTAATTAGATTTGGAGTCTGAATAATAAATATGAAACTATCTGTAGTAAGTTAAGCAAATTAAACAATGCAGAGCCACTACAGCAATGCATAAACAAGGGTCTAATATTGTCCCATGAGTCATCCTCACGACCCGAACGAAGGCGCTCCGAAACTCAATTGCCAACCCTTTGCCATCACTGAACAATATTAGTCATCATCTACCACATTTCCAGCTGGGAGAACAGCAGAAAAAAATTAAGGGGCAGACCACACAACAAACCTTTTCGGTGTAAGTCGGATAATGTCATTGGGGTTATGACAGTCACACCTCCCACCTGCTGCTCGGCAGCTCGAAGGCGAAAATAAATCACAAGGAAATTGCCTTCAAAAAAGGGAGCAAAAAAAGCTATTGTTCAAATGAAAAAAAAAACAAAAAATAATGAGCTCAATAAAACCTGTGTCCTCTAAATGGAAATGCTAACATTTGAACTGGAGCTCGTATCTCTGGCTTTGACGCAGCGGGATCCGAGAAAGAAAAGTAAATGTCAGACTGCGCAGACTTGTGCGAAAGCCCTGATGAGAGGTTTCAGAGTGTATTTGTGCTATGTTCATTAGTGCATTTACCCGATTACCCTTGAATATTACATAGCTCCATGTTAACTCTGGTAATTCAATGAAAGACACCTGAATAATAATTGAAACTAAAAACATGACTGCACCACTGCTGTAACAGTGAACCTGGGAATCATAAGTTCTTCTAAACAATGTTTGATTAATTTATGGAGAATTTCAACTGTCCACCTACTCAAATGTATTTTGTTAAATGATATGTAAACATAACAAATATAAACGACACCTCAGCCAGCTGTAATTAGTGCTTTTAGTCCCTCTAACACTTTCATTAAGTGGTGTAGAGGGACAGCTGTAGGACTCATGTGTGAATACAGCAGTTGCTTTTTTGTTTTACTGAGTTAAAACTTTGTGAAAAGATGTAACTATTGTAACTCAACATTAACTATTGTAGCCACAACATTAAAACCACTGACAGGAGAAGTAAATAACATTGGCATCTTGTGACAATACAATGTTCTGTTGGGAAACCTTTGGACCTGGTATTCATGTGGATGTTATTTAGACATGTACCGCCCACCTAGACCAGACCAGACCAGACGAGACCAGGTACCCCCACCCCATAGCAATGACACTCCTTGAAGACAGCAGCCATCCCCAGAAGGATGCAGCCTGACACAAGCACACTAACAAACAACTCAAAAACACAGCACAAGGTGTTGACGTGGCCTCCAAATTCACTAGATCCCAAACAGATCAAGTATCTGTGGGATGATCCACAGAGGCCCCTCCCTTCAACTCATAGGACCCAAAGGCCCCCCCCCCCCCCCCCCCCCCCCCCCCACTAACAACATCCTGTTGCCAGACACCACAGGACACCCTCAGAAGGCCCATGTCTATTCTCTGATGAGTCACAACTGTTTTTAAGGCACAAGACAGACCTACACAATATTAGTAAGTTGGTCATAATGTTATGCCTGGTCGGTACATAACATTAACAATGTCAAGTTTTTTTGTTCTCTTTTTTGATGGTTGATCATTCATGATAGTGTCTGTGTGTTTTTTCAGGTGCAGGCTTGGGGTACAAACCACATTTTTGTTTTGTGTTCATTTTAAGTACTCTCATAATAGAATAAAGTTTCATTTTTTTTTATTTTTGTTTTATTTATAGCATGTGAGTGTGTGAATGGACCTGCACTCACCTGCAGCCTTGAGTTGTGAAGCATGAATTCTTGCTGCTTTTTTAAGTTTGCATCCATGGATTTGGACATTAGAAACCCCATGATGTCGCTGTGACTGTGGATGAGAAGATTCAGTGATTGAGCGATAAGCTGTACTCAACACAGGAGATGGCTGACTGAGTGACACGAGTCTAACTCCATTAAAACTGTATTTACTCCAGCACTTTTAGTGACCTTGCCAGTGTGCTTCAATGCAAACATCTTACAAGTCTTAGCTTTTACTCGAGCTTTATTTAATTCCGCTACTGGTCAACTAATTAGATGCAAACAATGTGCAAATTCTGGTTGTGTCGTGAAACGACCTGACGTGAAGTTACGTCTCTTAGCATTAACTGTTAAATTTGTGATATGTGCTAACGTTGCTAGCTTAAATTAAATTGTCTTTCATGCTTCTTGTGAAAGTTCTTGTTTTAACCTTCAGTGGCAAACTGGAAATGAAAGCCAGCATACATACCTAATACACTTGGAAGACTGTAAACTAAACGGACACTGTTTATAGGCTGAAGAGGACTCAAGGGTATGTCAATATCTTAAGAAAAACTACGGGGACCACGCTGCCAATACCGGAAGTAAATACATGTACTTCCGGCTGCACTTTCAAACTAAAATGTGTTTGGAATTGTTTTTCCGCTATAAATCAAATTCATCACAAGATAAGCTAAAGCTGTATTTTATCTACGTATTCATTGAACTGTCTCTGTTGTGTGTAAATATTTTAGTGTCTCTACAAAGGAGACTGTAAAGAAGTCCTTCATTGGTGAGAGTAAGTTGAGATCTGGCTCCCTCTGTTGGTGCTTTGTGAAAGTTTGAGTCTAAACCAGACACTTGGTTATTTGAATTTAGAAATTACAGGATTCTTTATTAGACAGAGGTGATGACAAGTATGGACAAACAGATATATATATATATATATTAAAAATAATAATAATCAGGCTGTACAACACCAGCCTGGGTCAACAATAATCCACATGTTAGACTTGACTTTGTCTTGGTTTTTACAGTCATTCTTGCACAAATAAATATGTTGTTGTTTTTTTTTTTTTTTTTTTTTGCACTGCCTTATTTTGCACGAACCACTACCTCACCACCTTATAGTTTTAGCAATTATTTATTTGTAAAGTTTCTTCCACCACCACACTGTATATATATTTCTATTTTTCTCTATATATTTTTCAGTGTTATTTTTTTGTATATTCATCCATTCATTCATTTTCTGTACCCGCTTATTCCTGTTAAAGGTCGCGGGGGTCTGCTGGAACCCCAGCTGTCATCAGGCTAGAGGCGGGGGTACACCCTGGACAGGTCGCCAGCCTATCGCAGGGTCAACACAGAGAGACAGACAACCATTCACACTCACATGCACACCTACGGCCAATTTAGAATCACCAATTAACCTAATGAGCATGTCTTTAGACAGTGGGAGGAAGCCGGAGTACCTGGACAGAACCCACGCAGACACAGGGAGAACATGCAAACTCCATACAGAAAGGCCCAGTCGGCCTATTTTTTGTATATATTTTTCAAATTTGTATTGTGTTTTTGGTAATTCCCCTGTAGAAGTCCTTGTTTTTGTACATATATTTGCCTAATAATAAATATGCTGCGCTACTGTGACAAGGTAATTTCCCATACATGGGATTAATAAACATGTCTTATGTCTTAACAATCTTAGGTTTGCAGTTTCAAAAGAAAAGCCTATGTCATTTTTATGCTATGCAGTAAAATATATATATATCTTTTTAGAAGTTTTGATTACTTTTAATGAAAACAGAAGACTATATATTACTGTTTTCACCATGTCATTGGATTAGCAACATCCCTTAGTCAGTTTGTGAGATTGAGAATGGGACCTGTTTGTAGTCCAGAAGAAAATTGTCAAACTAAGGCAAAAGAGATGTCTTTGTAGTTTAGATAAAAGAGTATCTGTTTCACTTACTTATCAAGCTATAGAAAAGGCCAACAGAGAAGACACAGTTAATAAGAAATACTAAGTATTCCCCCTGAATAGAACGACAATCTTATCATGTGATCCTAGTTTAATCCATTTGTCATCCTGTAGGCTTCATCTTTTATTCAAGAGAGGAAGGAATGTCTGAGATATATTTGTCAGTTCTCTGTATAAGGAACTTAGTGGGTCACAGGATCTTTCTTTCCTTTTCTGATGTGAAAACAGTAACTTATATCTTTCTTATATCTATCTATCCACAGGTAATTATGACTTCTGTAACGGAAGTTTACATGTAGTGGTGTAGATGGACAGTTGTAGGACTGATGATAGGTTTTCTTATTATGGTAAAACTTTGTGAAAAAGTGTAAACACTGTAACAATTTCATGTTTTTTAGCAAATATGATGTTGCACCCTGTTCTGTGAGTCATGTTTTCCTTCGAAAAAATGCAGAAACACTGCAAAGTCAACAATCACGTGCATCACATGATTTCAACACATGAGATGTTCAAAAGGTCTTCCCTCTTATAAATAGATAACATTTACAGTGCTTTTGCAATTTTTTTGTGGTCCATCATCCATAATAGCACTTTTCTCTTCATGATACAAGCTACCATTTTCTCATTTTAAATATTAATTTGAAGCGTCTAATCTACGAGATCGTCACTTGAATTGAGAGCCCATGAATCTGACAGTAAAAGCAATGCGTTCACATGTGGCCCAGACCACATCTTAATGTGTGATCACGTTGAACCATGTGGTCTGATATCAATGCGGCTCAATGCGCTCACACCTGCACTTAGAGCCATCCACCTGTGATTGGATTACATGAGGACATATGTTCATAGCAGGTGTGAACACGGCCCTGGACATCTGTGCGTGCGGATGTAACTGTGGTGAAAAAACCTGCAGAAATTACAAATAAACAGTCCTAATGACATGACAGTGAGGTCAGTTCACTGCAAGGGTTATTCACTCACTTGCCAAAAGATTAGGTACCCGAGTGAAAACTGATGCATTTAAATTTGACAGTCCTGCACTAAATCCCCCTTCATGGATGTTATAATACTGTGATTCAGTTTATGTTGAAACAGCGTCAGAAAGGTAGTAATTCCACTGTATCATCTATTTAGCCAAGCTTACTGACTACTTAAGTGACTGACTTAAGCTAAAATTATTAATACATATTCTATATTATTTAGTAAAGTAACCTCAGATAGCCTATACACAGAAGTATAGTGGACTGAAACACATGAATGCACCTGAATATCATTGTCGGTGCTGGGAATAAATGAATGAATGGACTTTGTGCAGACCAACCTCCCAGTAAGATGATACCTCAGTAATTTTTTGGGAGAGTTATCATCAAAGTAAGATGCACCAGACTCATGTGATGCAATAGCTTCACAAGTGCAGTGACTCATGCCAAGCCAAGCTATCTATTTCTGAAAGTTCATCACAACATCAGCGGGGACTTCTGATTATCATCCACCTTCCTGTACAGATAACGGCTGAATTTCCAACTTCTTACATACAAGGTCAGCTTTAACAAAAACAAGTCATGGATCAGATACATAACAAATACAGGTAACAGCATCCTAGCATTTGTGTAACACACTCTAAGAAAAGATTCATGGGGATAGTAAATAAAACCTAAATATAAGAGCTTTTTCAGCATAAACATTTTAGTTTGTGACCTGTACATGTTTTTGTAAGTTGTTTAAGAGGTTGCATTTCCTCCTTCATGTAACAACAGGCAAGTTCTAAGTCAGAGGAACCAGTATATCTACTGTGCATCCTTTAAAAAGAGGGAACAAGAGCAGATTTGCCTGGACTCACAACTCAGCACACGCTTAAGAACAGGTTTTTACACAACATTAAACTTTGAATAAGCTTTGCCTTAAGCCGGCTTACCAATTCTAAAGTCGGTTTCTCATCACACTGTGTAGTATGTATTGTAAATGCAGTCACCACAGCTGTGGCAAGGTGTTAACTGGAAACGGACTTTTGCAGCATCAGTCTGAACAGCGCAAAGGGAAGAGAATAACTTTTGCTCTGACCTAATTTAGTTAATGTTTAGATAGCAACAGATTAAAGACTGCACATACAGTACACGCTGCTAGAGATATGAATAAATGTAATCTACGTCATTCCAAACAGGAAAACCTATTATGTTGGGTCAGTTAATAATGATTTGTATGTTACCTCAGGCTACGGGTGGTGCTGTGTTGCTTTAGTGTCAGCAGTAACTGACTGTTGGACTTATATTTGACAGGTGGCAGGAAATACAGTTTCAAATGAATGATTTTTTTTTATTATTATTATTCCTATTTACAGGAGGAGTCTGTGGAAACAAGGAGAGAGATCTGTGCCTTGCTAATGGGGCCAAAAATGCAACCAACCTACCAAACAGAACAGAAAAACACTTCCAAGGTGTTTTTAAATGATAACTGGATGCACAGATTAAATCAGTGGTTAAGTCCAGTTTCTTCCATATGAGACAACTGGCCAAAGTAAGATCATTTCTTTCTCTCCACAAAGCAATTTGCCATTGCACATTAGACAGGCCGACTGTCTTCCTCATTTTAAATCCTCCCTTAAAACACATTTTTTCTCTTTGGCTTTTAACTCAGCATGAGATGTTGGTTCTTATTGTTTACATGGTTTGATTGGTTTTATGATTTAAATCTTGTTTTTAATTTTTCTTTGTGTTTTTATATTCTCATGTCTGTGTACAGCACTTTGGCCAACCTCGTTGTTTTTAAAGTGCTTTATAAATAAAGATTGATTGATTGATTGATTGATTGATATTCCTTGAGCTGGGTGGTCTGAAAACCTGTCCAACGGCAATGGAAAAAAAAAGGAAATGATGTAGTAAACTTTGAATGTTTGAACTTGTGTGAACATTGCTTTTGTAAAGAAAATTATATATTAAATAAGATATGATTTAAATTACTGAAAGTAACATAAACACATTAGAATAACTTTAAAAAATTAAGTTGGTTCACCTTTACTAAGCCTCTGATGAACCGGTTGTACTTCAATAACTGACTTGAAATTCCTTAAAAGGATCCATGCAAATTGTTACCTTAATTCTTTCAAGTAGTAGTATTGTTTTTTTTCTGTTTCTGTTTGTAACATAATAGCTGAGTAGCTCTTTGTTATTTTATACATAGTGGCTCCACCTCTGTGGCAGGAATAATGCTGACATTGTGTGAAAGCCACATTACAATTTGGACTTTACACAAATGAAGTCAGAAATGAAGGCATTGTCTATCCAGGAAGGTCTGAGTGGACAGACAGTTTACATGTTTCGCTTCAGATTGATTTTCCGAGGGATTTCTAGATGAGAGAGTGGAACCGACAAGATCAAATCACAAAATCAGATCTGTATCATTGCCACGTTCCCAGGCTTTAACTGTGTCTGAACGTGTACAGGAAAGCCAGTTAGTGAAGTGACGGAAAGCCCACAAAAGGTTTCACTCTGTCATGCTACAGCGCGATGGGATAGCTTCCGCCCGCTATCATTAGTGAGATGACTGGAAGTCCTTTTCATGCATACTTGGGAATTTCGCTTGGAGATGGTGATAGTAGGCAAACCCAGCTTCCCGAAGCTGGGTTTGCCTACTATCACCAACTTGTTGACATGCCTGAACTTGATTCTCCGGGCTATTGTTATTCTTTTGTGTGGTACTTTTAAGAAGAAGATTTATTTAATGACACAGACGGTAAATTCCACTGTACTTGTGGTGCAATGTGTATTGGCAAAGAGAGGGAAAAAAGTAAGTTGTGACATAACAGAATTCAAATGAAATCAGTACCTTTGAGCACACCAAAACACATTTAGTTTCTGTTTATTCCTTAACTTATAGCTATTGTGGTACAGTGGTGGTAATGTGGAGCTAAATTCTCAACTTTGTTAACACACAGTGTGACTCAGCTTATGGTTTTTACCAGAACGGATGACAAGTACCAACTTTCACCTTCATCTGCTGACAATGGGTTGCTCTTTTGTTGCCTCTGTCACATGTTTGGTTCCCTCTTATTCTCCTTACTTCGTCTTTTTATCTTGTTGTTGTTTTAGCCAAGTAGTTTGAGATTTAATTTGGATTTTACATACAAAATGTGCGTGAGTTCATGAAACATGTTGCGTAAAACATATCAAATGACCTCAAACTCAAACAAATAGAGACTAAACATTGAATTGCTCTTGCAAAATGAGTCATTTCAAAGTTGATTGCAGAACTTAAAACCAGTGACATTTCCTTTTATTTATATATATGTGTGTGTGTGTGTGTGTGTGTGTGTGTGTTCTATTAAGTATGAGATCTGCTGGTTTATTATCTACAGTAAATAGTGTGGAAATGCGCAGAGGGATTGGCTCAATGAGGATACGTTATTTTCACGGAAACCGAGAGCGGAAACAACAGCTGACTCAGCTGATTTTTTTTTGATTTTTTTATTGCAAGTAGCCGTCAACTGCACATTGTATGGTGGGGAAGTCTTTGGCACAGATTTGGATCTGGAGTTGTTGTTTAACCTTGTGAAGAAGTGTGTTTCTATCCTTCCAGTAAACAGAGCACTTCCGTCCCCTCAAAACGGCCGTGAGATGCGTTGTCTCTGCTTTCCATGAACGCTATTTCCTCTCGGCTTCGGCGCTGCTCCAAAATGTGAAGTCACAAATCGGTTTTGGGGGAACTCTCAGCCCCTGATAAGAGACGAACTACGGCCGGAGTTCGTAGTTACTATTAAGCTTGGCGCCGTGTGGTTAAAGTGGCGAGAGAACTGCTAGAAGAATCGGGGGCAGTGCCAAAAAGTTTTGAGGGATATTCCTCTGCATCCGCTAAGGTCCGCCTTCATAAGTCTATAAAGAAGACACGGAGGGACTAGATAGTTAGTTGAAGGAAGAAGGAAACACTGAAAACTACTGTCATATGACCTGAAGGTAAGCACTGCTAAAACTGAATTCATACTACTACTACTACATAGCAATAATAATAATAATGTTAGTGCTGATAGTAGAGGTGTGTCTCTTCATGTTCATTTAGCTCTTGTAAAACTGAATATGCTTATTTGTTTTAGATTTAAATATTAATTGTATCATACTTCAGCTTGTTTATCAAGTGTTTTGCTCATTTTGCTCATTTACCACAGTTGTCTCACTGAACTTGCACATTAAACCTTCCCTTTCCCCTTGCAAGTGTATTCAATACACTGCGCACTCTGAATTCAATCATGCTTCACTGTTGCCAAGAAGATGACAAAGCCTTAGAGACAGCTCACCCACATTTAATGATTTTCTGCAGAACTGCAGATGCTATTTAACTGAGGGGGAAAACAGCATGACTAATGTTGTGCATACCAGCAACAGTTCACACAGTGAACATCTCCAAATAGAATTAGATACAACTGTATGTGCAAATATGACAAAGAGATGTTTTTGTGTGTGTGGAGAGAGGGGCATATACAAAGGTCAAAAGTCTAGCAGTAGCTCCCTTGTATATTTTTCTATTTAAAAACAAAGTTACAGGAAGTAGGCTTATTTGCTTTGCAGCAGGGCTAAGTCATAGTTAGAATGGGAACGGTAAGTGTGTGCCTCACCAACAAGAGATGATGTTTTTTCTTATGACCACATGACTTCTTCATTCACATGAAGTCATGTCCCAAATATTTCAGCATCTGTTAAACTCCCCTTTGTTTCTGTCTTTCTTAGGTCTCAATGGACTGGGTCCTTGTTGTAATTTTGTCCTTCATTTTTCAGCCAGCTCTCTCAGGTGGGTTGTAGATTTGTGAATAAAATCACAAGTAAAAGTAAACTTGTCATGGCTATAGTGGAAATGTCTTTGTATTATTTCCCCCGCAGTCTTGTTCACAGTAGAGGCAGAGTATGCCAATTACCGTTCGGAGTTCGGAGAAAATGTCGAGATGGGCTGCAGGTTCCATCCTAAAGTATCAACTGTTCGCCCTGACCTGAAGGTGAGCTGGCACTTGATCACACCTAACGCAGCTGAGGAAGTGATCAAGATAGAAAATGGAAGAGAGACCTCCATATCTCAGAGGTTTCAGGGCCGGGTGAGGCTTCTGATGGAGGAGCTGAAGGACGGCTGGGCTAAGCTACAGGTTAGTGATGGTTCATAATCATTCACTTGGTGGAGTTGCTTCTTTTTGTTATTTCCGCTTCAGCAGCACTGTTCTTCTAATCGGTCTGTCGTTCACTTTACCGCCAAATGCTTTCAGCCTGCTTCCCATTTGGTTCCCAGTCTCAGTCAGGCAGTCAGTTAACAAACTATCATGACTGGCTCTAGTTCACTTAGTCAGTACACACAGTGGGATGTTGCAGTGGTGCGAAAACACTGCTCTATTATTGGCAGTTGAAAGTTGCTAATACATACTAAAACTGGGGATAATTATTTAACTCACAAGAGCTCTGTTAGAAATCAAGATGTGATAAAGAATGATTTCCTCTGGTTATTTTAAAGACCCATTACTGTAAGTCCCATTTTTCTTCCTTTTGGGAAATACTGCCATGAGAGTCACATTTCACCTGGAAGTGTTGAGCGTGGTGCAGTGGCACTTTACTGGAATGTTACTGGATTTCTTGCTTATGTAATAGCACTCTATTCTTTGGCCACCTAACATTTGCCCTCGCTGCATTGTAATAAGACACGTGAGAGTGCTCTGGGGATACCCAGAGAGAAGGACAGGCGAAAAGCAGAAGTGTATCCTAAAATAGTACATACCTGAACTGAGAGGCGGTGAGATATTACCTCTGTGTAAAGATTTAGGGCATTACTCATTTTACCAATTCCTATTCAGTATGATGTCACAGGATAGGTTAACTACTGAGGACTTTCTCGAGAAAGAGAGGGGCTCTTGCTACACGTTTGATTTAAAGCTGTAGTTAAACATGTCATTTGACCATGATGATACTGAGTATTCTTTTGTCACTTTGCAGATGTCCAATCTCCGAATCAATGACTCTGGAACCTATCAGTGTTTGGTTCAAACAAGTGAAGGAGCTGACTATAAAAGTATATCTTTGTCTGTTATAGGTAAGAACTGTGACAGTGTAACTGTGGTAATTTTTAAGATTTTTTGTTGAACATTCCACAGGTTTTGTTCTGGGAATGGTCTTGCTCAACAGCCACAGCGCACGGTCATTTCTGGGCAGTCAGAGTGTGATTCATTTTGAAAACGAAACTAAGACCAGTGTTACTCAAGTCTGTAAAAAATTGGGTCTGACTAATTTAAGGGGACGTGGCGGTTTCTTTGAACTGGGGTTGCATTAGATATCGATCCACAGTCAGCATATATTTCCCATGGGTGATGGTAGTTGACAGGTCCCCAGTTTGCAGCAAGCAGCCAGGAGTATCAGCATGAAGATATGATGATGCAGTGAGCTGTTTTGGATGGGGTCTGCAACAAAATCTATCCATCACATGAATCATTTGTGTAGAGTAAACATGGAATTGAAGGTTGTGTTTAACAATATGTGTCCTAAAGGGAACATATAAAATGAGAAAATGACTGGGCCTAGAATTGAGCCCTGTGGGACACCACACAATTGTTAAAAACACTGTAATCTACCTCACAGAACACAGGGGTTGCTGGTATGTGACTTCGATGTCTTGACACGTTAATTCAGATCTGAACTAGCTTATTAGCTAACCAAAGTCACGCAACAACACAAATAAACTCGAGTCTGGTGGCTTTGATGAGAGCCCTATCTGAGGGCCCCATTAGAAAAGACTGTAAAGGTAACACAGCAGTTAAATATAGTGAACATTCAAACTCAGGATTTTTTTAGGTGAGCCTTGAGCCTCTGGTCATTACAGATGAGAACAACCCAGCTTTGAAGATCCTTTAAACTGTACATGATTTTTGTTTTTTATGTTGAAGTCATATCACAGTCGTCCTAATTCTTTCTATTTGATTCTCCCCAGCACGTTATAAAACAGTGACTAAACTAATTGAGAAGGCAGCAGAAAGAGATATGGTTCTGCTAACCTGCCAGTCCGAGGGATATCCTGAGACCAATGTTGTGTGGAGCGGTGGACACATGCTGAATCACAATGCCAGCACCACTACTGTAACAACACCGGACCAGCTTTTTAACATCACCAGTCAGTTAAAAGTCAGCTCATCCGACAAGCACAACTACACGTGTAACTTTACAAGAGATGGCAGTTATGGAACATTTCATATTCCTGGTAAGTTTTTATTTCCAAGATAATACCCCAAATACTCAGCTAGTGCGAAGATGCAACTGCAACTTCCCCTTTGTTAAGTCCAGCCAGGGGAACTTCATTGTGTGTCATCACTCACCACACTTCGCTTCCATATATTATCGGCCCAACCATGTTCACAAAAACTTACAAAACAGATAAAAGATTCCAACTATTTAACGGCAAAGAGCCATTTAAAATGAGTGTGCCTCTCTGCATTTATGCTGCTACATTTTTACCTCCCCTAGTTTATCTATAATCCAACAGAACTGTCTTGAAATTATAATGTGTTTTAGTTAACAGAGTGAAAGGTTATGTGTTTTAGTTAACAGAGTGAAAGGTTAGGTGAGGTGACTTAGATTTTCCAAATTCATGACAGGAAATGTTATATCATCTGTAGATGATTTGATCTCCACTTCCTGTCATGCTCATATTTTCCTTTTTATATCAAAGCACTGTGAGAGAACATCAGATACGGTTACCAACACTTGCCCACAGTTTTTCAGTACAGGTGTAGGTGGGGTTTAACAATTCAGCATGTATGTAGGTGTTACTGTAAAAGCTTTCGTCTTGTGTGGAAATGTGCCACGTCTTTGTGTATGTTGTTCATGATATGTGTGTGAAGGATTATATAGTAACTTTGGACTTGATACACTTAAAGTGTGTTTCTGTCTGGGTTCCAGCTTCATACCTGAAATTGAATCAAAACAGCTTATACTATTCAATAATAGTCACTGTAAATTTGAGAAAAAGTAAAGAAAAGTGAAAGTAAAAGAAGACACGCTGCTTGCACATTTGACCAAAAACTATTACACAAGCATGGGCCATTTGGCTACAATTATTTCTGGTTTTGACCATTAAAGAGGAAGTTTGTTGCGCTTTGGTATGTTTGGTTCTTTCCATAGTGGCTAAACTTATTGCAGTATCTGCAAACATTTGTCTAGACATTGTGATGACTGACTTCCAAATAAGCAGATGGTAACTGCTCTGTATATTTAACTCTCTTTGCAGATGAAATACCAGTCCCTCCTGAAAACAGTGTTCTCATTGTTGGAATGTTTTTGGGCACGATCATACTTGTCATTGGTGTCGCAGTGCTCGCTTGCCGACGACAAAAAGGTAAACGACCTTCCGATTTATATTTAGTATGCAGACAAAATGTAGAAAATCAGAAAACTCTCATGAAGTAACATCTACTTCCAATTAAATTTTTTGTCTGGCATCAATATATGAGAGACATGAGATATGAAACCATGCACATCTGGTAAAATAATGCAACATGCAGCCATGATGACACATTAAAGTGATAAATGGCAGCTGTGCAAGTAACAAATGGATTCTCATGGACATGTATATGGAGCTGTAATGCACAGTTGACAGCGATATATGACAAGAGATATACGTTATCAAGATTAAATATTAAACATCAATCAGTGGTGGTGCATTTAATCTGCACTCTGATTAAAAGACTTTGATCACAGTATGGGGAGGAGTGCGTGCAGGAAATAGGAGAAGAAAATTCAGTTATTTGGCTGCAGGGTCAATGCTTCCTTATTACTCACAGGTTTATTTTTAAGTGTCACAGTCCATTTAAGAGAACTACGTGAAAACATCCCACACTTTGTCAACGGTCCCACCTCAGACAACACAAAGGAATGCTGAAATCATCACTCAGCATATCCTTCCTGTCCCAAAGCCAATTATTGTTTACTTCTAATGCCCAGATGGATTTGTTGTCTTGTGATTTCCCACAGAGACTGTGACACATGTTAAGTCACATTGGCAATGAAAGAGGAAGTGAAGTGTTTTTTTTTTTTTTTTAACTATTAACATGTTTGATTTAGTAGCATGATGCGTGTCTTCTGGATTTTGATGGAAATTCACATTCTCTCAGCATGTGACTTGGTGTTCATGTTTTCATGTCAGCATGACTTAGCTTTTTTGGAAGTAAAATGTGTCACTCGACCAGTCTCTTTGTGGAAACACCCAGGTTAGTTTTACTTTAGGTACTAGGGGAATTTGTGGCTATTTGTAAATGCATCGGTGGTTTTACAGCATGTGCTTATTTGTGTTATTGTCCAAACAAGCACCTCCGTCATTTCATTGGTAGAGTTATTACATATTTCACTGTATTTGAATGTGTGAAGATGATAAGTAGTTACGGTTCCGGAAGCAATTGCCTGTGAGTTTTAAAGTGTTATCAGAAACGCTTGTACTTGTAAGTATAGCTGTGAAATGTCACGCGTTTCTAAGAGTACGTAATATAAAGTACATAGAGCCATTTGTAAGGGAATGTCATATGTGTTTAGTAATATCTAAATCTGATTCACCTTTATTAGCCATGTAAGCACAACTAGAAGTTTTCTGCACCATTGATCCATTCATACACAGAGTAGTGAGCCCCGGGAGCAGATTGGGGCTTTGGCGCCTTGCTTAGGGGCATTTCAGACATGGCCATAGAGGTGACAACCCCCACAAATTACCTATACAACCCCTCAAGTATTTAAACTTGGTTGGATGTATTCAGAGTCTGGAGCAGTAGCAGTTACACCAAGGAGCCGCTCACAATACCAGAACCCATCATGCAGTATAACGAAGATTGTTGTGTCCAATTTTAATGTCATTTTACTGAGTGATTTATTTTAAGTCTGTGTATGGTGCCAAACAAACCATCCATAATGGCCCCATCCATCCATGTATTCATTCAGATGCTGTATCAACACGCTTTTGACACACAATTAAAATGAATGTTTCCCGACAGGATCCAGGGCTGGCAACACTCAAAGCACCAGGAACCTTCTGGTTAATGATCGGCTCAGGTCCTTGTCTCCTTCAACCTGTGAGTCTTTTTTTTTAACTATTGCACTGTCTCAGTCATCACTCTTTGGACACCTAATGTTCGAACTCTTGAACTCTTTGGACAAAAAAGGTTCTGCAGCTTTCTGCTGATGGTAGCTGGTCACTACTTCTGTAAATGTAATTTGTGCTGGATTTCTCATGTTGCTCTTCCTTTTCATCAGGTCTGCAAATAGAGAAAGAAAACGAGAGCGAGATAAAGAGTTTTAATGAAGGTAAGTGACTCTTTCAGTTGATGTAAAAAAAATTATATTAAAACGCTCATATAAACAATCTAAACTTGGAACCAATTAAGTGTATTTACACAAAAAAACATTTTGCTGCACTCTTTACGGCTATTTATGAACGAAGTAACAAAAAAAAGAAAACTAAATCTAAATGATAATGATTATTTCACTCCTTCTCAACAAATGACTCAATGAACGTTTTCATTTATGCAGGTCACGTGGAGGAAAATCTGCAGTCGTGTCTGAAAGCCTATTATTCCGAAATCTTTCTCGACACAGAGGCGAGGCGTCACTGTGATGCTTTCAGTGTGGAGGAGCTGCCGCACAGGCTGTTAAACAAGTGAGTCATATATACGTATTTCCAACCTTATTGTGAGAACATTAAACTCTTTTATGGTCTCATTGTCAGTAAATGGAACAAGCGTTGTTCCATTTACTGACAATTGTTTCCAGAGTACTTCAGAAGCCTTTAGTCATCCCCATTTTGTTTTTCTTTTGTGATGAAACACTTTGCTAAAATTCAATTTCATTCAAACAAACTCCTCCTTTGCCCTGACAGATTACTTTTACTTACTAGAATTTAGGAAAATCCATTTGCAGAAATGGAGCATATTCACACTTTTCTCTTAGGAAAAGTCCTTCATCATAGAGGCTTTCATAGTAGCCCAGAACAGACGAACCAAATATTGGCTATAGCAAGGGACCTTTATATTTTTGTCTTGACGTGTTGGCCACTGTAGGTTTATCCTACATGCTTGTATTCTATTGGTTGCAGTCTGTACCTTCACTCCTTGATGCTTCTAAATCCTACACAGGTCCTTTAACCCGTTTTACACAAATTGCTCCATTGTCGAGAGAAAACCGCATCACACATACATCTTTGTTCACTCTTATTATCTCCAAATGCTTGCTCCCTTGTAGTCCAAAGCTTGCTATGGTTGACTCCAACAACATATAAATATAAAGAGAACCTAATCTAATTTTGTGGATTACAGTATTTTTGAGAATTACATGGTGTTCCACAGGGCTCAATACTGGGCCCGATCATTCTCTCATTCTATGTGGTCGCTTAAGGATGCATCACTAGTAAATACAGGAGTTATTTCCACAATCACACAATATGCATCCAAAAATCCTAACCCCAGACATAAAGGAACTAAAGTTAATCTTGTTGTGTAAGCAGAAATGTCCGCAGCGTACACCAAAATGAGATGGTGTTGTATTATTGGGGTCTGAATTTAGATCAGGTTAACAACTCAAGGTCACAAGTAATATACTGTTTGGCTTGGTCTTACTGGATTTAAACATATTTTATCATACTATCAAAAATGTCTTCTGTCAGTTTGTTAACTCTTAGTCGCTATTAGCGGCATAAGCAGAGGGTTTTGTATGGACCTGTATTGTTCATAATTATTGCTCCCTTCTTTTCAGTGAGGGCCAGACTTTGAGTCTCCAAGATTTACTCCCAGAAGCTGGTGAGAAGCTTTTTCTTGAGGGACTTCAAGGAAGCGGGAAGACAACTGTAGCCAACATCCTCATCTCATCTTGGACTGATGGGTCCACACACTCCCTAACTGACTTCTTTGATATCAGCGTCCTCCATCTTGTCTTATATGTCAACTGCAGCACTGTGAAGGGCGACTTGTTTCAAGAGATAACAACTCAGCTTTCCCTCACTGAAAAGATATCAGCAGAAGAGCTGAGGACTTTGCTAACCACATCCAGCAGTGCTCTGCTGCTGTTGGATGGGTACAGAGAAGGGAACCACCTTTTTGATGAGTCCTTAAGGAGGTTTCTAAATGAAGTAGAAGGTTGCAGGGTGCTGGTCACAGCCTGCCCAGGACACTGCCCCATGCTCAAGCAAACATTCGGGACGGAGGGTTTGCGGAAACTCCAGATGCCGACTGGGAATTCATGAGGTTACACAAGTTTGGGACCAACGAACTTATCAAGTGCTTGTAACATATTTAACAAACATATTTTTCTATTTGTTGTTATTTTGTTATACATGTTTTGTTGTACATGTATTCCACGTGTGGAGATATAAGGATATAAATATCTGTATTCTTTACTTCATAGGTTGATTAAAATATTGCATGTAATAATTCACTTCACGTCTTCTAACATCATGTCATGACTAGAAAACTGCAATGTAAAGTCACCAATTATAAAAACCATCTCAACTTTGCACCATTCATGAAACGCCTGAAAGTGATTGCTATAGCACCTCAAACTCTCGGTTTCCAGTGTTTGTGACTGTTAAAGTACTTTATTAACACGGTGGTTTCTCTTTCATGAAACTTTTGAGAGACTTCAACCGTGCTTCACGCTCTCTGTTTCCAAGAGACGCGAAAAATCAAGCACTTTATTAATGTGATGGTTTCTGTTTCGGTTCAGCGCATGAAAAAGAGAAAGGTTAGGCTTGGGCTGAAAAGTGAGACTGCAAGCAAAGCAGCAAAAACTTCTCTGTTATGTTTGTTTAAGAGGAAGTGACTCTTATCAGTATTACTGGCAACAGACATTAAAGATTCCAGTAAAGGCTTTTTTTTATTTTTGAATGTTCTTCATTCTCTGTAAGTCGTTGAATCATACATCTAACTGAATTGATGAGTTATTTTCACTGGCATTCACCCAGCAACTGCTTTATTTGGCCTCTTCGTTTCAGGCCTTTTATGCTGCACTGGTCATCAGCTTTCTGTTTTCTTGCACTGCAGGTGGGGTAAGCTAAGAAGTCATGCAGTCAGCAAACAACCTGTTGTTGTTTCCCTTGCACGATATGACATGTAATAGAGAAGTGAAAGCATGAAGAGAAGGCCTGCCAAATAGAGCATTTACTGTAGTAAGTGGTGCCAAAACCCAAATGTAGGTTTATTGCATTAGATAACAAAATGACAAAGCAATTAGAAAAAGGTCATGCAAAAAACTCAATGTAGATTCAAAAAAGATTTAGACACCAAGTTGCGGCTTCATGTTATTGGTTTTAATTTGCAGTCCTTTAGAACTCCTGGCATGCAGCCAGTTTCTGCACTGTGGAAAAGTACCTTTTCCTTGCATGCTGAGATCAGTTGTAGTCAGATGCATCCTGGTTACTTTCATTACCCTTGACCTGTGTCTTTAACTGGATTTGGGTTCTTCTGTGGCAAACTGAACAGAACAGGACAGAGTTTAGAGAGGAAGAAAGGGCTCCTGCATGCGTAATATCTCACAATTCACACTGAGGATAACACCCAAACAGCGCAGTACAAGGAGAACTCAGGAGATCACGATGATTAAGACCGAGACCATGCGTAGATCGGAACAAACACCATCGCTAAACTTGTGATCAGCAAACCGATGAAGCAAGCAAGTAGGCCACTCCAGTGGAGCATCAGAAGTCTTCTGCAGAAATGCGGTTATATTCAATAATAATTTGTCAGATACAACTTTGCAACTGCAATGAAAACAGCATTTAAACGATCATGTGATTTCTCTGGATTGCTGTTGTTGGTATTGCTATAGTAATCTAAGGGGAAACCCACAGAAAGACAAATAACATATGACTAAACAACTTAGCAACCTAACAGTGTTGCATACAATCAGGTTATCGAATGTAAATGATTTGCCTTTATCAGCTGTTTCCTGTCAGTAATTTTCGAACCACTTCTTCCTTATTCTTGTTGACAAATTACTGTAGATCTGCTGCCGCATCGGTTTTCTTCCCTGCACAGCAAATTCAGGAATGCGTCATTTATTAGTCAGCCTCACCGCAGAAGAAAATCTGGCCTCCGGCTTGTTAACGTGAACTATCGGGAACTATAATCCAGGCTTTCCGAGGCAGCAATACGTGTGTATTTGTCTGTCATAATCCAGGAAACAGACTGTCTTTGTTGTAAACATTGTATCACAGTGTAGTGGAAGAGTATAACAGCAGTTTACAGTCTACTCCTGCACAGACCATATGTATCATGAAAAAATAATCCCCGATTTCAATTTTTAAATTTCCCATTACAGACATGCACTGAAAAAAAACAAAGGTCCCTCACTCTAATATTTCATTGGACCGCCTTTAGCTTGGATCACAGCACGCATTTGCTGTGGCATTGTTGCGATAAGCTTCTGCAACGTCACAAGATTTATTTCCATCCAGTGTTGCATTCATTTTTCACCAAGATCTTGTATTGATGATGGGAGAGTCTGACCACTGCACAAAGCCTTCTCCAGCACATCCCAAAGATTCTCAATGGGATTAAGATCTGGACTCTGTGGTGGACAATCCATGTGTGAAAATGATGTCTCATGCTCCCTGAACCACTCTTTCACAATTTGAGCCCCATGAATCCTGGCATTGTCATCTTGGAATATGCCCGTGCCATCAGAGAAGAGGAATAACCTGGTCATTCAGTATATTCAGGTAGTCAGCTGACCTCATTCTTTGGGTACATAATGTTGCTGAACCTAGACCTGAGCAACTGCAGCAACCCCAGATCATAGCTCTGCCCCCACAGGCTTGTACAGTAGGCACTAGGCATGATGGGTGCATCACTTCATCTGCCGCTCTTCTTACACTGATGTGCTGGTTCCCCACTATCCTTCCAGTTTTTAATAATGCGTTGGACAGTTCTTAACCCAGTTTTAGTAGTTTCTACAATCTCCTTAGATGTTTTCTCTGCTTGATGCATGCATGGTTTGACCCTTCTCAAACAAACTAACATCTTTTCCACAACCACTGGATGTGTCTTTCAACATGGTTGTTTAAGAAATAAGAAGCTACTCATTGCATTAGTTGGGGTTGTCATGACCTGGCTCAAACAGCAGTGACAAAGAAGGGAAGCCACACAAAGTCTACTAATAACTGTATGAATTTAACGAAGCAAAACAGGTAGATAGTGGTATGTCTGTCTGCATATCAGTGTGCATGCTATGTTGGTGTGTGTGTGAGTGAATGGTGCGGTGTATGAGAATGCAACACCAAATACACACAGTCAGGTGGCCAGCCAGGTGAGAGAGAGGGAGCGAAGTGATCCAAGGCCTGCTTTGTGGCCTCCCACTGCAGCTTCCTCAGGTGTGCTGCATCTGTGATGAGACTGTAGCTCCACCTCCAAGGCTCCTGCAACACAGGGAATAACAGCCTCCCAACCCACCACCTAAGGCCAGCCCTAGAGGCCCCAACAGGGTTAAATAGCTTGTTGCCAGCTGAAAGATAATCACCTATGCAGTAATTATCCAGTTGAAGGCTTGTACCGGTTCGCTTAGTTAAATCAAGGTGTCGACTTTTTTTTTGCCCACGCAGTGTATAATAATCATTAATCACAACAATGTTTACTTTATCTGAGAGGCTATGGTTGGTCAAAACAGTGCGATAAACAAACTGGATGTGTGGCAGTTGTAGCGAGCTTGCAACACCCCCACAAAGTCACCACGACATCACGGCTCTCTTTAGAATCTTTTTACTGTAATGATAAAACATGTGACAGGGACTGCATCAGTTTACATCCTCCTCCGTCCTCCCAGAATACTGCCTCTCTCAGCTCCAAATGCAGACTGAGTTCAACAAAACATTAATAACATGAACAGCTGTTGTTGAAATGATCGTATAGTGGTTATACATATTTTTCCAATCATACCTGTAATGATAAAACATGTGACAGGGACTGCATCAGTTTACATCCTCCTCTGTCCTCCCAGAATACTGTTGAGGATGCATAAAATAATAAAGTAAAACAAATGACAAAAATAAAATAAATACACCCTGTCCCACATGTCTAACTCATCACAGAGTAAGCACATTGGCCTTGTGTGCACTCACACACACACTCAACATTAGACAAGTAAAAATACACTTTACATTCATTTTATACTAATCCACAGAAAAACTACATTTCCCATAATGCCTTGCATCACCAAGCGCGACTTGAAACGTGCGGCGGCACTTCAAAGGAACTCTGTTGAAAACAATGCGACGCTAACTTTTGAGGTAACTTTAAAACACTTGCGCTGTATGCATTACAACTGCCTTACATAGCTCTTTTCAAAATATCATTACACTGCTGTGCCTTAAACAACTTTTAGAAGCAAACCTGCTCCGTAACATACCTGCCTCTCTCAGCTCCAAATGCAGACTGAGTGGAGACGTCCAATGCGCATGTACCACAGTGAGTCGAGGGCCGTTCACTGACCAAAATAAAAACATGTTCTCACAAAAATAAAGGTACATAAAATATTACTCCCCTTGTTGCTGGAAACAGTCTCACGACAATGGTATGATTGACTTAATCTAATCATTGGGTATCAATTAAGATTATAAAAGTGTGATAAATCTATACCCCTCCTCTCACTGTCAGAAATTAGAACATACCAATTCACTTATTGAACAGAGCTTAAAGTTAGCTGGAATATCAAAACACACTATAACACAGTGTTTTGGATAAGCCCTGGAGCCCTGGAGCTGCATGTGTCTGATATGTAGCCCTGCCCAGTGTTCACTGCTTACAGTTATCCATTCCAACTCTACATTTTCAGCTGGTTCTAAACTTACCCTATAATTTTATATTCATGTATATTGCATATATGGTATATATTCTTGAATATGGGGCGGCACAGTGGCGTGGCGGTTGGCACTGCAAGAAGGTTCCAGACCGACTGGGCCTTCCTGTGTGGAGTTTGCGTGTTCTCCCTGTGTCTGCGTGGGTTCTCTCCGGGTACTCCAGCTTCCTCCCACTGTCCAAAGACATGCTGGTTAGGTTACGTGGTGATTCTAAATTGGCCGTAGGTGTGCAAGCGAGTGTGAATGGTTGTCTCCCTCTCTGTGTTAACTCTAAGATAGATTGGCAACCAGTCCAGGGTGTACCCAGCCTCTCTCATGATGACATGAGGATATGCTCCTGCTGGCTTCTGTTGCTCTCTTCTCCTCCCTCTTTTTTCCATCTCTCTACCCAGCCGGCCTTAAGCAAATGTTAATCGAGTGTTATTGTGTATTGTTTTAAGCCTGTCCTAATATTAGACATTTATCAGTTTGAGTCTCAGCTGAAAAGATACACGGTCAATTGTGCATTGTTTCTCTTTCCATAGTCCAGGCACTGAAACAGTGGTTTCCTCCTTGCCTGCATGGTAGTTTCACTAGATGGTGCCATCCTCCTTTCCATGCAGGCGCAGAGCGAGCTCTGGGAAGGGTTTCTGAGGATGTCTGGTAACAAATCCATACAATTAAGTTCAATTGCGTGGATCATTTTTCGATTAAAGGTCACAAGAAAGAAATTTAGATGAAAAAGCAAACCCAAAAAAAAACAAAAAAACAATATTTGCAGACATTTAACAAAAGAAAAGGTTGTTAAGAGGCAACTGTTAATCTATTCTGTTAGTGCAGTCAATGGTGCTTCTTATCCAGCCTTATCTGCAAAAACATTAATACTCCTCAGAAGGTCTATGGCTGGTTCTGAATATTTAACACTAAAATAAGAAATTAAATTCAATGAGGAAACAAGGTCCTTTCCTTTGAGACTCAAAAATCTCCTTCACAGGAGTGGCCTGGCCAAAGCAGGGGTCGCACAAAAACAGCAACGTTTTTACCATATTCTTTATATTTTTTTTTTTTCTCCTGCTCGGGGATAATTTTCTTTGAAGAAGAGATGGATCTATTGATAAGTGGTCCTCTGCCAAAAATACTCTTAACATCAATGGTTCCGTGCAGCTGTCCCCAAAAACTCTCATCATCAATTCAATCCAAGAAAAATGCTTTCCTCTGAAACAAAACTCCTGATGCTTTATCCCATCACCCCCATCCTGGCCCCCAACAAACCACACACACACACACACACACACACACACACACACTGAAAAGAGTTAACCCCCCCCCCCCCCCCCCCCCCCCCATCAAAAAGTATGATCTCCTACATGCGCGGCCCCCATTTCCTCCTTCAGTGTCAACCTCTTGGAGGCTTCATCATTTGGTAATTAATATTCTAAGGTGGAGGGGGAGCATCAGGAAACAATTATTCAATAATGCATGGATGTTAATGCGCGCTGCTTACACACATGCACATATACATCACCGTGAGCCTCTCTTCCTCTGTTCCGAGATCAGGTTACCCTCATACGTTTAATGCAACTGGAGCAAATGTAATGAAAGCGCAGGCTTAAACACGAATGTGTAAACTATAATTTTTTACTGCTACTATTATGTCCTGTGTTCTAATGCGGCCACAACCATGGGACACGGTTTACGAGTTAAAATTAGTTGATTCAGCACAATCAGACTGTGCAATATGCAAATACAGCAAATAAAAAGGTTAAGAGGTTTTTCCCCTGGTTTTGTAGACCTCTATGTATGATAGAGTTAAAGAAACTAAACCTAACATGAGACGACAAATTCTAATAAATGTGATGTGCCAGAACAATTTTTAAGACATGTAATGAAAGGTCATGCTGTAAATGTGCAGTTTAAATCGAACTATTAAATGACAAGATATGGATGTGATGTGACATGTTATAATTACATTTTGGAAAGGACTCACTGCAGAAAATGTCCTGACGTGATAGAAGGCAATAACCCAAGACGGTGAGCTGGGAAAACCGAACGAATAATATAAAAATGTAAAATCCAAATGAGTTTGACTTCTGTGAAGTATTTTGAAATGTTGAATAAACTTCCCCTTAACTGGTCTGTAAACCTACAATGAAAACGGAAGCATATTTCGAGATTCAGTTAATAATGCAAAGTGCAAAAATACAGTACCCATTTATACGTGTGGAAACAGTGAAAACGGGCCCGTAGATCTTAAATGTCAAACTTCTATCAAGTTGGCACTTAGATGGATGGCGAGGTGACTTTGTGGTTAGATTCAAATTGCAGATAGGTCACAGCTTTGATCCCCACAACAGCTAAAACCCTACACACACTCACACATAAAAGGCCGCTTAAAGGCATAAACAGAAACATAAAATGGAAGAGCAAAAAATATACCGGTTATAGAAGTGTATATAACCATGTACTGACTTACTGATTATTTTTTTTAGAGGGCCGCTCAGTGACTAAGATGAAGGAGAGTAATGTGGGTATCGATGTGTTTAAGCCCAAAAGATGCCACGCTTTGGTTGCGTTGCGATCCTCACTGAAGTCCAACAACGCCAGTCTATGTTCATATACTCTCTTGCTGGCATTGACCCAGTCTGTCTGGTAATTGGGATCAGATGAGTGGCAGCAAAAGCGAGGCGACCTGGGTTCTCCGAGACCCACGGTAACCTGGAAGCATTTATTTTATGGAAAAGATGTTTAGTTAAAGTGCAGCGCTGCAGCCCAGCCCCTCTAATGACCCTCCAGTTCTCTTGGCCAGGCCTGGAGACAGAGCCCTGTGATGGATATGACTGGTGAAACAGGGACGCACACACACACATGCACACACACGTGCACGCACACACATGCTTCTATCACCGTGCCCTGTGATGGATATGACTGGTGAAAGCTCTGAACACTGCTTCCTGAGTCCTTCGCTTCCTTCCTCGCGGGCCCTCGGTTAGCCAAGCTGAGCCGGGTTTCACCAGACCTGGGCTGGATTGGATTGCAGATTAACAGGCTTCCTGTCCAGTTCGTTGGCTGCGTTCATCTGCTTTCCGAGCGGTCACCTTTATTTATGACTGAGGGGTGACGTTATCGAGGATGCACGAGTCGCTCCAGGAGGGATGAGATCCTGGAAGTGTGTGCATACACTAAGGGACAAATATTTCTTACCGGAGCATTGTATAAAAATTTTTTTTTAAAAAAGTAAAATATTCTAATTTGTAGAGAACAGTATAGAGCAATATATGCATGTGCACACTTTTCCTTACATTCAACAGCTGCTGCAACTCATTATTTGTTGTGTATGTTTTTTTCTGGCTAATTTACACAGCATACATTGGAATCAAAATCACTTGAATCTGGCATGGCACTGCAAAGACGTCTATAATTATTTTTCCAGTGCATGTGATGCTTACGAGAAAATACTGATTACATTCCAGATTATATTAGTTTTAAAATGTGCAGATTTCTTAAAAAATGCTTTTGTTTTAACGCAAGAAAATGTGACTCTTGCCCTCAACGACCTGCAAAAGATACTTCACAAAAGTTTTGCAAGAAAAAAAACTAAAAGTTAAAATTCACCTGTTGTAGCAAATATAGTAAATCTGCCCTAATCAATATTTGGTTGCAGAGAAGCATCTATGCACAAAATGAATAGTTATAAACAACAAAAAGACATATTCTGTGTAGACATGCTGACTTCCAGTCATGTAGGTTTAAAGATTTATCTGCAAATTGTGTCCATTGTCATTCTTTCCACCATCTCACCACTACAGGTCTCCAACACCACCCACCCCACACCTCTTACCCACCTCCCTCCCTCTCCCTCTTTCTCCCGCTCTCCTGCTGGCAGCCCTTGATTACTCTTGTCTCCTGGGGGAAGGTTTAAACTCCTCAGAGATAGTAATATCGAGGGCACTACTGGCTAGTCACTTCAGATCAGGGCGGGGGGAGGAAATGGCGACGGACATAAAGCTAAATATATAATTCCTCCCATGCCGGTAATCACGATGTCCAGACGATTTGAAATGACAGTTTAACCACTTTAGACTGAGGGAAGCTTTGTTCAGAGTTGAGAAGCAGGAGGTGTGTGTGCGCGTACGTGTGTGTGTGTGTGTGTTGGAACGTCTGGTTGGTCCCTACAATGGGAGCCTCCTCGTCAGTGCAGAGGCTATCCGAAGGGGCCCGTGTGGTCTTCTCTAAATGCATGGGGGTGTGGGTTGGCGCACGTTCCAGTGACTTAAAATGGCCGGCAAATCAGACAGGAGCAATTCTGTGAATGACTGACGTGCCAACAGCTCCGGAAGGAAACACTCTCACTGCCCGGTATTAGCTTACCTGATTATTAGGATATCCAGCTTCCTCCTAAAATGGCCGACCATTTCCCTGTTAGCAGTCAGCAGAGTGCCCACCTGGATCAGGCCTCTGCATGGTCTACATTACACCAGGCACCACCAGGCCTCACGCCGCACAGCTCAACAATTACATCTATAAATATTAATGGGCTAATCTGCACATATTCTTTCCCTCCCGAGTCTGTTACTACATCCCTGAAATGGTCGGAGATACTCTTAAATCCATTTAAATTTTAAGTTTCAATTTGCATATGCAGAGATTCTCGCTCCGAACGGGCTCTCTGGTTGTGTTTTTTTTCCCTCCATCATCACATCGCAAGAGGAGAGTGCATTTTGTATTCATGCGCTGATTGGATCCTTGATGAGATCTTCAGGGTGGCTTCTCACACTCTGACGCTCTTCGCACTCCAGAGGTGATGAGAAGCGAGAGGACGAGAGAGACACAGAGAGAGAGAGAGGAAGGGAACGAGAGATAGAGGGAGGAGGGGGGTGAAGAAGGGTGTGAATGTGGGATCAAGTCACTTTCCGCAAACGGTGAAGTGGTCAGCTCTGTCGTCGTCCGACTCCTCAGCGGTTTGCAGGAGGAAGCGAGACTCGGGGGGGGGGGGGGGTTATAATCACAGGCAGCACAGAAGGAAGTGGAACCATAAATATAGATATACTCACACATTCGTCCTCTCCTTTCACACATACAGTGGCTATACAATATAAAGTAGGCCACTGTCACAAGATTCTCTCCAAGGATATGAATAATGCAGCACGGGCTTACTGCACGGAAAGTGGAGATATGGGTCGGAATAAAGAAAGAGAGGATGGTTGATACTGAGATGATGAGGAACTCAAGTGAATATTGATTCACAGAGTATAGGTGTGTTTCAGTGAGGTATAACGGCTTTTACTTCCTCTTAAGTAAAATATAAGTGCGCCTCGTAGTGTCTTTTTGTCACTTTTATGTGCAAAACAGAATTATTCAGTTCTGACACTGAACACTTCCTGCTGTGTATTTTGTGCTGTGCAATGTGAATTTTACAAATAAAACCCTTGCTTAATTAAATTAATTTAGTTTTCATTTAGTCTCTTTTGTTGTCATACGACCAGGAGCTTACAGTAGATTTTGCTGCTTCTCTTCTTTACTGTGTTTTACTTAACATTTATTTAGCCAATGCAGAAAAATTACACACTTCAGCTTCTTTGGGAATAATGGAGTTAAATTTGTCTGCTCTGGACAGAAGATAACTTCTAAGAATCCGTCTGATGCTTTCTAGTCAAAATCGCTTTAAAAATATTCCGAGGTGACTTAAAGCAGTGACTTTAAAGCGTGTAAATCTGGTTATCCTTTCCTTGGCGCGCTAACAGTAGATAAAAGCCTCGGCTATCAAGTCAAACGTTTACCGAACTAATTTAGACTTGTATATTTTTGTGAGGAATCGCCAAAGGACACACCAAAACTACCACAAAGACAAACCTGTATCGCTCGCACAGAAAATTGCAGCCTCGCACACACGCATGCACACACACGTGCGTCAAAAGGCGGTGCTAGTAGTAGTAAACATTTGAAAGGAACAGGGGTAATTCACTTGATAAATGTCAACCAAAATGAAGCTATCAGCTGAAAGCAATTTCCTTGTGCTTGCCTGTGTTCTGCGCCAGGGACTTGGGAGATTTTCACCCCTCCATCGATCATGAAGCCTCTGTTTTAGGCCAAGGTACACAATGCCCTCAAATTGCTGACATATGGACCGAGAATCACCACAAAAACCTGCCATTTCCACCCCGCCCCTCCTCTGGTCCGGCCCAGCCACTCCTCGGCTAAACTCTTGTTTATCCAATGGCTCTGGTCTGTTTAGGCCATTAAAGCAAAGCCATCGAGGAAGACAGAGTGCCAGGGCAAACGCTGCAAAGCCAGGAACAGAGCACCAGCTAGCACCTTGGATTCTAAAAACCACCATGAAATCTGATTTGTCACTGCTCATCGTTTTATTTTCAAGAAGTCAGAAGGCATTTTGATAAAAAAAAAAAAAAAGAAATTTAATTTGTAGTTGCAAAGTTGCTGCGCTGTAATCATCAAATTGACCGTGTGGCTGTAAGACCAAGTGTGTGTGGGCAAACTTAAAATAAAGTCTGTCTGACTTGTGGGCTGCCTGTGACCAGTAGCGGAAGGAGCAAAACAAATCATGATAAAGATGATGACACCGACCACATAATGGCACGGAAAGCCTCTAGCTGGTGTAAACAGAAGACAGATGAAAGAATGTGTGTGTCACTCCGTTGGCTTCTCATTCAAACCTTTCTGGTTATTGAATTCATTTCAACACCTACTTGAACTACAATTCCTGTCTGTGGCTTTAAAAGTACAGCTATTTAAAGACAAAGACGGCCAAGAGCGCAACATTAAAAGCGTGTTTTCCTAATGGACAATCGTGGTGCCAGCAGCCAGGCCCGAGAGGTCCGTCCACAGGAAAAGTCCATTATCACTCTAACTAATGGAGGAGGGGGCGACTTCAAACCAAAAGTGGAGAAAAAGAAAAGAAAACAAGAGAGAACAAGATGACGCACATGGTACAAAGCAGTGTTTCTTTAATGAAGTCCATCAATAATGTTGCTTTCTTGACTTTATTGTGTTTAAAAGAGAGTAGCCATATTATCAATCCTAGACAGAAATTAAAGGCGTTTTTTTTTGTGTGTGTGTGTGCGTTTTTAACAGACTTGGAATCAATGTGAAACAAATGTTTGGCAACACGCAGTTGGTATCTGTTCAGTCGACTCCTACGTCTCTGGAACAAACTCTCTCTCGCTCTTGCCACCAAGACAAACCCGCAGCCAGTTTACATTGGGACGGGTGCGCTTGCTTTATATAAACAGACAGCCCCTGTGGCAAGGGGTTTGATTAGGAGGAGGCCCACAAATCCCATTAAAAGCCTATTCGTCCCTTGCTCGGTGTTTGTTTGAAGACAGAAAGAGTAACAAGGGAGGCGGGAGGTGACGCGCAGTCTGTCGTTGCCGTTGTTACCGTGCCAATTTCTGTTTATGCACTTACGCAGCTAAACACAGATATCACAAAGTCTATGTAGACAGAAGTAAAGGCCCAGCATCTACCAGAAGAAACCCAATAAAATATATATTGTATAGTATCAAACACAAGATATGGATGTTTCCTCTGATCATAGAGATCAGTCTAACAACTCCTTGGTTTTAGCTGCGAGCTGCTTGTCAATGTCTGCTGTAACGTTGTCCGCCATCTGCTGAATCTACGAAGACAGAGAGAAAGATGGAAAAATGTTCATTTGAAATACACATTTGGGCGCACTTTTAACTCTCTGTGCAACAAGGGATTGCAGCTGCAAACTGACAGGACGTCTGAACCGATGGTGGGTTCAGTTTGGTTTTTGCTTTAACAAGTGGCTCTATCTTTTAGCTTCAATTTTACATGACAAAACAAAACCGTCCGTCTTCCAGAGATTAATTTCAACCTTCCTTTGAACTTCCATCACTAAAGCCATCGGTCTCCGCCCTTCCAGTTTCGTACCTGCTTTTCGATTAGTCGAATCGTGTCCTCGGAGTTTCCCTCCTTTGCCTTTTTGACCTGCGCGACAGCATTGGAGCGCACTCTCCTCACCGAGTCTTTAGCTTTGTTGCTGAACTGTTTGGCGAGCTTGGCAAGGTTCTCCCTGTGTTCCCGCGTCACTCTGCGGGGAAAGGAGGAACCAACGGGTAAGAGAAGAAGAAAACAGAGAAGATAATAATTCTTGGTAGACAGGTGAATGGAGTATCCCAAGGAAGGGTCACCTGTGTCGTTTCTGTTTCTGTGTACACTTTTAAGGTATGATGGTGGATAATACTAGCTTATATTAGCTTGAAACATGCCTATTACTTCAAGTAAAAGCTAGTAAATTATTACAGTTCTTCACTTTGCACAGTGAGATCATGACTATCCAGAAAACAACATTTCATGGGCATTCACAAGCTGTCAGACAATAATATGCAGAAACAAAATTAGGAAAACCAATGTCCTCACTTGTGCAAATGGGGATGCTAAGTGCTTGTAAGCATGGAATCTAATCCCTTTAGCTCGCAGCAACCATCACAACAACAATCACTTCCCGAGGACTCAGACCAGAGCTGAAACATCCGTCATCCCACCAACTTTGCATTCACTTCGCATTTGTTAATCACTCAGAAAGTCCTACTTCCCATTTCACTCTCCCTTTTTTGTCCTTAATTGGCTTTTTTTTCCTCTCGTTGTTTTTGCCTCTGGGAGTATTTGCAAACAATCCAAGTGCAGCGTCTATTTACTGCAAACAATACGGCCTAATTACCGATTCCAGGGCCAATCAAGGAGCGCCTTCTCTTTGGAAATGCAAATGGAGGCTTGGAGCGTGCCGAGACTGATTGCAGGGGGAAAGCATTCTGACTCTTGTGTCCCTCCTCTGCCAGACTAACACCTGCTGCTCCACGTGCACGCACACAGACACACACACGCGCACGATCATACATGCACATACACACTGGCTGTCACTCATGCATGCAGACTCACATGCACATGTGTATATGTATAAAAACATACTTTATATACACACAGAGTGGTTTAGTGAGTGAGTGAGTGACGGATTGTTTCGTGCGAGCTTGTTTGATTTGGCCGAGGGAAAAAGAGAAAGAGAGCGAGAGAGGTCTCGTCAGAATAGAGAGAGAGACTGACCCAGCCCTCACATCAACACACCGTGGGTCTCTATACATCTACAAGCAAAAGTCAATAAACCTGTCAGTTACAGAAACTAGCAAAGGAGACTAGTGGATTTATTAATGGGGTGAAACACAAAACCATGCTTGAGATTTACATTAACATTTAGCTGCGGTAATTTACATAATGGGTTGATTATTTTGTTGATTTATTGATAATTATTTGCTGACTTCTTAGAATTGGTTGAGCAGCACAGAAAGATAAAAAAAAAAAATAACAAAACTTATTTTAAATTTGAGTAAATGACTGACCAATCACTTCATAGAAACGTGTAGAGCGTTAAAATAAAAGTGAAAACAAAAGATGGAAAGTGCTAAACGGAGGAAAGCCTTTCGTGCCTTAGGCGTGTTTGTGTATCACAGAGAAACTCACTTGGGAACGGGCACCTTGATCATGGTCCCGTCCACCTCAGGGTTTAGGTTCATGCTACAAGCTCTCAGGGCACGGGTGGCTGCTTCTGTGGCCTGGGGGAAGACACACACATACACACAAGTATGGTTTGAGCGGTGATACAACTGCAGGTAGTGGCTTAGCTCCAGCTGGCAACCATTAAGGTGTTGTGTATGTAGTGTGTGTGTGTGTGTGTGTCAGGGGAAGCCCATGCAGTGTGGAAGTGCCTTGGGCCACTGTCAGCGCTCGGCCCTGTGGGACAGGACTGAGAGGTTGCAGGGCAGGGTGTTGACCCCCGGCGACCCTGCAGGAGAGTCTGCTTGTGTATGATACACGGACAGAAACACATGTGCATGTGTGTTTGAATTCTTATCAAATTCTCATTAGCAAGTTTGTCTGTGAAGAAACGGTAATTATATAAATGTGATAGATTCAAACATAATTCTCTTTAACAGAGTGCATGTATTGCGGTTTCGTGAGGCCTGTTTATTACTGCTCATAGGTGGGGGCGAAATTTCTAACCGAGTTTAAGTGATACACACTGGCTAGTACGTTTATATGAAAAGGATTGTTTCAACTCAATTTAAACCATCGCTTAATAAAATGAAGTGATTACATTCCCCAACACATCAATCAGAAGATCTTTTTTTTTTTGACATGCAGCCCACCGTGTAGCGTAGCTGTGAATATAACAGAATAAATTTCATCCGCAACTTTACAACACAAAATTAATTCAATAGAAGAAGAAGACTAAGACAGACAGAAAGGTTTTTAAAAGCGCTGCAGAGACAGATTGTTTAAGAATTTACTTAGTTACTAGGTGCAAATATTTTTCAATTAAACAAATTTACAAACATTTACATCATCCCTCTCAATCCGACTGAAATATCCCTTTGATTTGGCCAGTCTGTTCCGATTGGGGTGGTTATACGAGGCATATTTCTTCGGATTTGGCTTATATTCGGATTATTATTGGACCACTAGTGTCCATTCAAATATAGCCAGTGTTAGGTCACACATTGCTTTTTTTATGCAGGTATTATAAAGATGAATCATCAACATGGCTGGACTAATCTAAGTGGATTAGACTGAACCTATTTCTATCATAAAAAGCAATAAAGACTAAAAATATTACCTGTTCCTTCAAGGTAATTAAACATCCAATAAAGCTACAGCTCTCTTTAGTTGGTCAGTGCAATTTTCGGCAATGTGGGGATTTATTAATACATTTACATTTATGAATTTATAACTACAAATTATTCTTACTTCTAGACATGTGCAGCTCGGCAACACAGTTTGGGCAATTTCTGTCAAGAATAACCGTTGCCTACTCTAAATCTGTGTGTCAAAAACATCTCTAGATATTAAAACGCTCAGAAAACCTCCTTCTTTACAGCAGTTGTTCAAAAAAATTGTCCTGGAAGAACTAATATATCACCATCTGTCATCATTATAAAGTAAGAAGATAATCGGAGGGAGATGAAAAGAAGAGTATTATGCGTTTAGTAAGCGGACGAGCCAGAGTTATTGTGGAGGCTGGCTGGAGATGCAGCTGTGCTCTATGCAGATAACACAGGATCAGATAAAGACGGCGATAAGAGGCTCTGAGAACTGCTGGTCCAGAGTCACACAAAGATGAATAACATCAGTTAATAAATCTCATAGCTTTGTGCATTTTGTTTAAAAATGGCAGCATACAGGGCAGCAGAAAAGCAAAAAAAAGAAGCAGTTTGAAACGCAGTGGTAAATAATAAAAGAGCGTTCACACGTGACGAATATAAAGACCATGTACAACACAATTCTTGGAGAAAACAGCTCTCGACCACATGGGAATTGACTTTGTGGAGCTTTACGATGTGTGCAAATGTGCAATTCAAGACAAAAAAAAGTGGGGCTGCATGATTTCCTCCTCTTTTATCCCACCACTCCACTTTCTCGACAGCCCCTTCTGCTGTTTTCCACTGGGTAAAGAAATGGCAGCAAGATTAAAGGAATTTATTTGTGTGCATTAAATTAATTCATGAGGTTTCTTTTCCTTTGTTAAAACTCATCCGGAAAGCAGGCCTCTAGTTGCTCTCTTTGAGCGTGGGGTGATAGATTCATCCCATACCTATGTTTGATTGTTCTCAGCATCAAATTCATCACCGTTTCCTCTCCGAACGACTACTCCGGTGGTTACGAAAAAACCGAGAGGAATTTCTCTGGAAAGGCCATGCAGGTTCTGGTTAATATGCTGGGGAGGAAGAGAAATTACACTGAAGTTTCACATCAAACGCTCACGGCCCGGTTCAAAGAAAAGAGGCGGGTGAAGAGGAATGTGTGTGAGAGTCCGTGGTGGGATGCTTAAACGTACACACGCACTCCCGTTCTAAAAGACACACACACCAAATTGCCTCCGGATCTAAGCACGCTGGTAAGTTGTTGTTAGTTCCAATGTGTCTTCCCAGGCTGCTCTTAATGAATGAATGGAAAACAATGGTAGGGCCTCTGCAGCGCCTGGTAATGGATAGGCGTCATTATAAGCCTATTAGCTCTGGGTACTCACCTCTGTGTGGGACACGGGCAACGCAGGACATGACAGGGTAGCGTGTGTGTGCATGAATGTGTCTGTCAGAGTGTGTGTGGTCTGTGGTTAGAGTTTCTGGAAAGGAAAAAAGACTCACCGGAGAAACATTTAGCTGGTTTCAGGCTGAAAACTGGATGTCCAGATTTAACGTTGATAAATACTTGGATTTGCATGTTGGTTTATATTTGTGTGCGCTGTTTTCACTTGGAGAACAAATGGAGGAAACCGCAGCGCTCGGGTGAACGGTGCAGCAAATAAAAGGTGCAGGAAGATATTTGTAAAAATAAAAGAAAAGATAACAGTTTTTTGTGGAACAGGTGGTCTGATTTGAACAAAAAGCCTTTGGATGTCATCTGTGCTGTGAATGCTTTTGAATTCTTCAACTACTTTTGGGGAAATAAACATCTACAGCTGGACCCAAATATTTGGGTATTTGTTCATAGGTATTTCGGTTGTTGTTTTTTTGGTAAATGTCGGCAATCAACAAAGCAAGATACGTTTTCTCTGCACATTCTGGTACTATGAATAAACTTTTTTAATTGGACTGTGGAAACATAAACCATCTCAGCTTGGATGTCTGACTTCTGTCATGAAGATCTGAGCTGTGTGGGAATACTGAACGATGACCAGACAAAGGCATAGTGCCAAATATTCAGTTTGAATTCCAGCTAGAAAGCCTAGCTTAGCTAATGTCTGCCGTTCAGCTGCCACCATGAAGCTGTTTAAACAACGCAGGGCGATATCGTTCCCCTAATCCCAGCTGAAGTCCTGAATATTTGCTTCTAATTAGCTCCAAAGCTCCAGAGCCTGGACGGTTAATCTGAACACGCTTTTGGTTTGGCACTTTGGAAACTACTTTGAATTTTATTTATTTTTGTAAAATGACCTTGAGAGCTTTTAAAGATGCCTACAAATAAAATGTATTATTGTTGTTATTTTAAGGGACGTATTGTATATGGCAGCACTGACTGACTGAACATGTGTGGGGCGGTACAGTGGCGAGGTGGTTAGCACTGATACCTCACAGCGAGAAGGTCCCGGGTTCGAATCCATGGTTTGCATGTTCTAAATTGGCCGTAGGTGTGTGAGTGTGAATGGTTGTCTGTCTCTCTGTGTTAGCCCTGACTGGTGACCTGTCCAGGGTGTACCCTGCCTCTTGCCCGATGACAGCTGGGATAGGCTCCAGCAGACCCCGTGACCCTTCACAGGGTTACAGAAGCTGAATGAATGAATATGTGTGTGTGTATGCTTGTGTGAGCGAATGGGTTGATGCGTCACTGTGACTTAAGTACCAATAGGTAGAAAGAGGCAAATTAACAGTGAGCTTACTATATGTTGTCACATGGTACGGGCCTCTAGGAAATATGGCAGCCTTTCCAATATGATAGTAACCACTAAATTATTGCCATTTTATTGCCCGTGCCAGCATCCCCTGCAAAGCACATTAGGAGCGGCTATGGCTCAAATGGTGGAGTGGGCCATCAACTACATGCACGGTTGGACTGGCTCCTCCGAGTGTCTGGGGCAAAACACTAAAATCCAAGTTGCTCTTGATGGGAGGCCAGTAGCACACATAGTAGCATAGTAGTAATGTGTTTGTGTGAATGAAAAAATGAGAAAAATGTGTGAAGTGGCTTGTAGAAAAGTGTCATACAAGTAATTTTGCATTCTAGTCTTTCTTTTTCTCATCATTTTGTAGGGTTTTTGTAGTTTCTCATAAGAGCGTTCTATTATGTTATAATAATAAGCAATATAACTGAGAGAAATCAAACATTTGAACTTTGCCAACAGTTGCTGGAGGGAAATAAAGCAGATATGAGGAACATGTGACATCAATGAGCCTAGTACATAAGTCCAATTATTAATGAGATCAAAGAGACTCAGGAGAGAGCAGAAATGGTCAGAACTGTATCAGTTATTACTCAAGCTGGATATATGATTGCATAATATTGTGTTAATTGCAAAAAAAAAGCGCATTTAGATTTTCCAGACCACCTGAAAGTCTGGCAGCTAAAAATGTGAGTTGCCCCCGCGGACAAAATCTACGAAGGAAACGAGGGAGAGAAAAGAAGCAGGAAAAACAAGAAAAAATAATCCATTCCTTCCTAACCCAGGGGTAAAATGAGGTCATTTCCTATTCTGTGACAACTCACACGCAGACGTAACCGCATCGCAGCACGCACATACACAGAGAGTTTTGGTCGCGATCCTTCAGAACAAAGGGTTGCCTGAGTGATCAATCAATTTGAACGTGAGACACAGTTGGACAGAGAGAGGCAGGTCGTGTTTCATTTACACAGAGGGATGTTGGATTCGAGTTGTGGTCTGGCTCGCTTTTCTGTCAGCGAGGACCATCTATCTGTCTGTAGATTATTTTTACAAAGCTTAGTTACTGCTTGCATGTCCTTATGAGACAAACAGATACCAGTAGGAGGTAACTGTAGTCCGTGTGTGTGTGTGTGTGTGTGTGTGTGTGTGTGTGTGTGTGTGTGTGTGTGTGTGTGTGTGTGTGTGTGTGTGTGTGTGTGTGATCGTCTTACATCAGGGAAGCTGCTCATGTTCACCAAAATGAGCTGAGATGACTTCATGGAGATCTGACCCAGCTGGTTGAGAGGGAACTTCCCATCTGGAGTCGACACAACGATATGATCCAGAGCTCCTACACAGGTACAGATCAATGGGAGTGATCACTTACTTTGTTTACAGATATTGTGTCCTTGTCATGTGCAAAGCAGCCAACATATATTAATTGTGTAGCCTATTGTATCGGACAATATTAAGATCTCAATAATCCATAAATCAGCGTTTAATCTCACAAATATGTGGCGATAATACATTCTCATATTTTCAGTATTAATGCTGGTACAGGCCTCTAGGAAACATGGCAGCCTTTCCAATCTGATAACACCACTTTCATGCAGATATGTAATAAATAAAATCACAGAATCAATCATTTAATTATCTCAGACAGACAAACAAATAGACAGACTTGAGGAATGTGCAGCAGAAGCCACAAACTGCAAGAGTATGTAAGTTTCCATGATCTATTGTCTCCCCAACTGTCAACAGTGAACGAAACAAAGGTAAGCTCGCCAACACAAGCTGACTTCTGTCCCTCCCTTTCTTCCCCTCTCCTGTTCCTCCCTCCCTCCCTGCGCTCCATCCATCCGCCCCTCACCCTCTCCTCCATCTGGCTAACCTCAGACGCAGTTGTTTCCTTGTTCTCCACCTCTGCCTTACATCACTCCCTCCCTTCTTACCCGGTGGGGGCTGAGCTGGTGGTGTGTGTGTGTATGTGCGTGGAAAAGTGAGGTGAAGGGGAGGTGAGCCAGTGGTGTAATTTTCTCTATAAGATCAATTTATCATATGATTTTGAGGAGCAAAAAAACAAAAACACCAATCAGAGATTAGATGCAGACGCAGTTAAAAATAAAAGGCTGATGCTACAACGTGGATACCAGCAGAAACACTGACTTACTGTCTACCTCCATGCCAATTACACCGCCTCCCTCTTTTGAATGTGCGCATCCATTTTTCCCCACTGTGTATATGTAGACCACTTGTGCCCATATCTGTAACCCTGGGCCTGTCTGTCTTTGTTAGCCGGGCCTTGACAATGAGCAACGAAACATCTGCAAGTACTTTAGAAGGGCAGACAGACAGACAGTCATTTCTTTAACTACAAAGATGGATGGTGAGGAGGGGGTACGAGGAGGGTTGAGAGGCGGGCAGAAAAGGAGGTTGCATTTGCTAAATATCACAAATTTGTCTAAAATGTTGTAGTTTATGCAGTTTTAGCTGCAATGAAAACAATAAAAATGTCCTTTCCATTTATAAATTACATCTGGGTGTTGTGGTGATCTTGTGGTTAGAGCAGGTATCGTACTGTGACTGGATCGTGCCTGGTTCTCTTCGGAAAAAAGGAAAAGTGCACACGCAAAGGTGCCAACAAACTATAAAATGAACAATTTTAAACCAGTAATCGACTAAATGGTGATAAGTTTAGGACTTTTTCTATTTTCTAACCTTTGAAGATGCAATGGCTAGTTATTTCCCAGTTTCCGGACTTCATGCTAAGCTAGGCTATCCGTCTGCTGGCTCCATCCACAAGCATGTGACTGAGGACATAATCCCCAAATGCTGAACTACACCTTTAACAATGATTTCATGGAAACAGACCTCGTTCCCAAGACTGATTACCAATCTGTGGCTTACCACAACATGGTAGACAAGGCATTGCCCCCCCTGTCTTTACATCTATCTGTCTGACCTTCTGTTGTACGTTTGCCGCTCACAAACAAACTCATGCGCACACAGCAGTACGTAGAGCCATACCCACGCACACTCTCATAAGTTTAATAAGAGCCAGATGAGAGGTTCATGGAACAAACACACACATTCGGACGACTGACGTCATTCCATTCCACCATCTCATCTTTGCTGTCAGCTCTAAGTCCTGCTGCCTCCCTGGATTACTATGCAGCTGGACAGAGGAGAGGGGGATGGACGGACCGGAGGAGAGTAGTGAGGGATGGACAGATTGAGGGAGAAGACAGGAAGGATGACAGAATGGAGGGATGGAAGCACAAATGATGAAAGAGACAAAACGTGAACTGGAGGTATGGAGGAAAAGAATTAGGGAAGTCTTAAGATTAACGCCCCGTGAACAAATGCCTCCCTTTTGGGTCAGTGCAAAAATTTTAATTCAACAGTATGAGACGGAGATTGAAAAATGTCCTGTGAACTGAGGCCAAAATCTAAAGCTGACAATTGTTGGAAAAACAAAAAGTGTAAGTAGCGGAGGGAGGGGCGGAACACAGAAAATGACTCACAGCAAAAAAAATGTTGATTGATGAATGAAGAAAAACAAACTAAAAGAAGAGATCTGAAATCATAAAAATGAAGTTTGAAATTGTAATTCCGCATTTATTTTGTATCAGAGTTAAAACACTGAACGGAAAGCAAAGTACACTTATATCTGAGGGGGAAAAGTGAAACAAACTCAAGATGATTTCAGCCTGAAGTCTGATTCAAGCGGCCACCTCCTCCCTCGGGAGCTTCTATTATGCTCCCCACCTCTGACTCCACGAGCCGTGCTCCCATTTGTTAGAACCCAGAGACGAAGGGTCATGACCTGGATGTAGTTGGGGAAGCAAAAGCCAAACCGGGGTCAAGGTATGTCCTCAAGTTAAGCCCCTGGGCTCGTTGTCAGGTAGATGCAAACGCAGAAAGACTTTCATCCTAAAGTAAAGATTTACTTGTGATGTGCTGAAAAACACCATAAGGCTAGAGCACATGGTAAGATCACTGTTCACTGTGACTAACTAAGTCAGTGCTGAATTCATGCCAGGGTTAATTTGGAGTTGCACAGTTTTTTTTGCTTGAAATAAAATAATGGACACAACATTGATGTCAAGTCTATGTTTTAATTTGAGTAGGAGTGCATCAAATTAAAGAGAACTGCCTGGGAGATATTTTAGCAGTTCAAAGGAACTTTAACAGGTGCACTCACCATGTTTAAAAATGTTTAATAAGGTGATGAAAATCTTCAGCAGTTAGGTCTTTGATACATAGACATGAGCATGTTTTGTTACTGGTGATGCTTTCCAAGGACTTCACTACCTTCCTGTTCCTATAATGCAGCCTGTCTGCAGTCTGGGTGCGTTCGCCAAATCTCTATGATCTCAGTTCTATGATAAGACATTTATATCCAACTATTCACAACTTCCAAATAGATTTCTGCTTTTTTTATTATCTTTTAAAATGGCACAGTCATTTCTTTAATCCTTCTCAGATTGGCCAAAAACTGGACTCCCTAGCCAAGTCCTTGCAACGCGAGGGCTTTATCTCACGTGTAGTTCTTTCAATATTGACATCAATCTACTTAAATGGCACTTAATGTGTAAGTGTCCAAATACTTCCAGGCTTGGCTGTGTGATGCTGGGTGTAGAAATTTGCTTTGAACCCGATAGTCAAGTGTGTTTTGCCTCACTGGTAACTGTAGTGTACTCAACTTAAAACTGTAACATGAGAAACACAAGGAGAGTGATGTGAGGAGGCACGGGCCAGAAAAAAGAGAGAGAGGGAGGGAGTCTAAGGAGGAAAGAAAAGAGAGATAAGTCGAGTACCTGGCGAGGTTCGGATGCTGAGGTTGCGTGTAAACTCATCCATGAGGACATCGAGAACAGCGGCCATGTCCTCCTTGACTTCATGCAGATCGATGATGTCTTCTACCAGAGCGGAATTAATATTCACCTTGGCTGACTGGCTCTTTGCCTTTTCTTGGCAGATGAAGAGTGGGAAAGAAGGAGAGAGTAGATGCTCATATCTCAGACAATGACTTCTAATCTAGAAACTCACGTTTGAGCCAACAGAATCATAGAGGTCGTACACATGTGAACTACAGAGCAATTTGCTCACTGACCTTTTGCCTTCTTGGTGGCATACAGCCTGGTGCATGCAGCAGCAGGAGAAGGGTGCTGGGTGGTGTTTGGGCACAGGAGTGGCCTAACACTGACACAGGTGGCGACCATGAGGGGAGACCGGACTTGTCGCAACAGGGACTGGCACACAAGCGGTCGCAGTAGGGTCAGCTGATTCAGCGCCATGGCTGCAGCAGACTTCAAGACTGAAAGGGAAAAGTCGGAGTGTAAATTAGAGTGTTAAGTACACGCATATGCAGTCGCTGAGTTTTGATTATTGTTATTATTGATATTTAATAGAGGGAAAAAATCATTCATAAATCTTTTCTCATATATTCTCATCAAAATGAGGTAATAACTCGTATCAGCCAGCAGGAGGTAGGCCTTCATCTTCTTCTAACTTATCACACAACCATAATCTCTTTTCTCCAACATGATGAGGATTTGTAACACAAATACATAATATATATAATATAATTTAATTGCTTTACAAAAATCTTCCATAGAGGCATGAATAAAAATCACTTTTCTGTCATGAGTTTTGTTTATGTTGAAACAGCATCAGAAAGGTGGTGATTCAAGTGTATGATCATTTTGGAGGATGTGGATTGAATTAAACACGTTTAATTCAGTGTGTTTCTGTTATTTAGTCCAGCCCACTGACTAAAACGTAACCAACAGCTCTCAGTTATTTTAAACAAATGCTAAATACCATAACCTTCATGAAGTTAAGGTTTAGTGCAAGACTGTTACGAATGCATTCGTTTTCACTAGTCTACCTAACGAACGTGATGCTGGAGTCAATTTGTGTGTGGGTGTGATGTCCATTTCAATTACATACAGATCTATGGTAGGCCTTTTATTAACAATAATTACCCTGGAGAATATTTTCTTGATTTAACAGTTACTGGTTTTTTGTTTATAATATGGTGGAAAATACCTGTCAAACTTTCATGGAGCCCATGATAACCTAAAAATACTTAGTTTACATCACATAAGCCAGAGAAAGACAGTGTAGTGCATTCATGTGTTGTCGGAATAATCGGGAAAAGTTAAGTTTCAACTGGGAACATTTAACTGTACCCCGTCATTTTGGAACAACCATTTGGAAAGTTTTGGGCAGAAAGGCGGAAACACGGCGGACTAAAGTAAACGTTTGATGGCGAGGAACTTTGTTATTAATGGTGCAAATTATTCAATAAAATTGTTTTTGTATACATATAATTTGTTATAAGGTATTGGGTTGTAACCATTAGTTCATGTCCATGTCGAGTGACCTAGATTTTTTAGAAAGGTTATTTATTGGCAGCAACACTTTGACCGAGATGAACAATAAAACACAATACATTTGGTTTGTAGCTTCCATATTGTTTCCACACTCCAACAACAAAACGCATGAACACCCAGAGGTTGAAAGAACATTTCTCCCATTTCGAGACATCTCAGGATCATGTGAATCCACAATAAATCCTCTCAAATCAACTAGTCAAAACGGTTGTGTATTCATTTTGTTTTAATCCAATTAATCTAATTAGTTCAAATCTTCACTTAGTTCACAGCCTGGGCAAATTTCAGACTATACAAAGTACAGAGGGGAAAACATGCTTCTTGAGAATCCCATGATTACACATCACTGCTTCTGTGGAGGCTATAAGCAGTTCCACTCATTCAGTCACCAACATTTCCTTTCTCTTCCTCTTTCACTGACAAATATATATAAATATATGAAACTAATTCTGCACGCAACCCACGCACAATTGTTTGGGCATTCCTGAAGGGGAACCTCCCATTCACAAACACAACAATATGACACCAGCCCTGAGCTTTCTGTGGACGAATTACAGCCCCCCTCGCACGCTGCCTCTTGACTGTGAACTGTATCACTGACCCTCAGTGTATACACACAAGCCACACAAGATATTTAAGCCCAGATACAAACACACACTAAAGCCCCATCTTTCACACTCAGTGGCTGTGAACAGCTTGCGGTGCGCTGCTGCCTGGCTCCATTGTTTGGTGTGTATTCGTAACTGTTATCTATGAGGAGAAACACAACATCGGAAAAAGACTTTCTAGCCACAAAAAAAGTTTTTCTAAACAGATTAAACTTTGATTTTAAGATTCACATATCTCCTGTAGTTTGAAAATACATTGGAGAAGTCAAGACTGAAGGTAAAGCTAGGAATCTGAAACAGAACTACACACATCTTAAACTACTTCAGAGTAGCAAAAGGTATCCAGATGTTTCAGAAAGCCTGAAAGATGCCATTTCTAGTTCAAACTAATTCCAGTAAACATATTTTAACAATAGTTATGAGTCCAAACTATCAAAGAGAAACCAATATTTTAAATTAACCTTTGATTAAGTCAGTAGAAAAACAGGAAATCGTTTAATTTTATGAAAATATTATTGCATTTATGTTTTTTTTCCCAGATGCTCCAAAGATTATCTCATAATGAGCTTTCAATAACACACTCTTTGTAACTTGTGTTTAAATGTCAATTGTAAATTTCCTCAAAAGCATTAAAACCACATATTGTGGCGACAACTGTGCCACTAATCTCTGGTGCCAGTCCTGCACTCACTCCAAATATTAACCAAAATCCAAACATTTTCCAGTGGCAATATTTAGGCTAGACCGTGGACCACCACCTCTAATACAAACCCATAACAGGCATCCACGGCTGGCAGGTTTCCTGTCAAGCTGATACGACAGGCCACACTGTGGCCGAGCAGACCGGGCCGAGATGTGGGACGGTGACAGATCTCTTTAGACAGCAATTCAAGCAGAAAAGGCGAAGCACAGGTGTTCAGTGGGATACTGTAGTCTCATATCCTGCAGATTTCACACACAGCAGCAGCTGCAGACACATCTCTGTGTCTTCCAGTGGCAGAAGCCAGCTGGTGAGCCCGCATGTACTCTCCGTCAAATAACACTGTGGAGTATCTGATAACATTGAGCGTGGCTCTGCCTCCTCAAACAAACAGTTCAAACGTAAACACGGGGGGAGGGAGTTAACTAATTATTTTGCTCTTTTTTTTTTGTTTCGTTTCTTAGCTGTTCAATATTTAAAGAAACTGTACAATATATATTTTTTCAACTTCCTAAAGTATGACTCAAAACCCAATTACAGCCATAGCAGTAGGACTTTATATTGAAGCAAAATGTCCTTATATGTTTTAAGCTTAAAGAGCAACTGTTTGACATTTTTTCTAGACTGTTCCATCTGTCAAATAGCTAATCTTTAATCATTTGAGGTGAAATTATAAGCATAGTGTACTATTTAACTAACAGGACATTTATCTGGCAGGACTGACTCGACCTATGTGCACCTATGTGAATTCAACATAATAAATTAAGCAGTAATATCCATTAAAACTAAAAATGATTTCATAATATAACAACTTAACATGAAATAGTCCTCTGTTATCGTCATTAGTGTTTTTATAGCTTTAAATCAAGCATGTCCTGTATGTAACTGAAGCTGTGTGAAGGTCGTGATGAAACACACGACACTTCATCGCTGCAAATTAAAACGCATTTAAACGTAGTCGCCCAACACTGTACTGCCGTTAATTTCACCAACAACACACCAACACTCTGCTGTTCATTTCACCAAAAGGCATACTTACTTCGTAGTCTTTACACTACAGGAGAAAAACACCAGGAAACAGACGCACGGCAGTTATGTCGTCATCACTGCGCGCCCGCATTCCTTGGCCGCGGTGTAGCTGTGTGTTTGAAACTGTACACGGGTTGCACCGGTTGAGCGGGGTTACTGGCTTAAACGTAAAAAGAAAAAAAGCCGACGGCGAGATGCCAAGCGTTAAACCGAGCGCTTCCATCGCTCTCTGCATACAGTTAAACAAACCACAACATCATCCTGCGCCTTTGTTGTCAGACGATAGCAAGGCGACTGTTACCCGTCGAGCTAACTAACAAAGTCAGCGATATATGAGGGAAATCATTGTATGAAATGATTGGTATTACGTTCTGACGTATCTGGACCATCCCGAAAGTGGGACCAGGAGCAAATTAAGCCGAGGAAGTCGCCACTGAAGAGGAAGATTGACATAACAACAAGGTAAATGGATGCTATCTAAGCTAACCTAGCTAAGTGCTACAACACATTGCTGCTCGTTTAAAATTGACTCGTCAACGTAGACGATAAGTTAAAATCGAGTACACGGAATGTGCTGTAAACATCCGCAGTCGGATACTTCTCAAATAATTTGCCGTAACAATGCGAGAATAATAGACGACCAGTCCGCAGTTAGCCAAGCTAACGTTGTAGCAAGCTTGTAGCAAGTCAGCGTTTCCTTGATGTAAACATAAGAGTTCTTCATTTTCGAGGTTTTACAGGAAACATGATGACACGGCACTGTGAATAACAGCAACCCATTAGACATAATTCCCTAATTCTGTTCAAAATTTCCATTTTTAGAGTATGCAAGCTGTAAATGAAAAATTACAGGATACATATATTGACATTTTGATTCTCACATGTTTTGATGTTCCGTATTTTGATGTGTGTGTTTGATTAATACACCTATATAACCTTTTTCATATTTTGGTTAAACGTCTTAAGAAATTCCACACAAGTTACTTAAATTAACTGCATTGGTTGTATTTTTTTTTAAATTTATGTACATTATCTTGATTAAAGTAGAAGAGTTAGAGTAAAGTTGTCAAGGAGCGGCACCTGTGCGGCTGCAGATGATAATATAACTAAATACAAGCTACTAGTCCATCCAGAGCACTTCCTGTTTTATAAAATCTGTAAATAGATGAACCTACAGTATGTCAAAGAGTTGGCCCCATCCTTTCTGATCACTCCAGCCCTGTTTTCTTATTAATCATATAAGCTAAAGTCCCTGTAATGCAAAAATCTGTGTCTTTCGATTAACAACCAACTTGTCTGAGATGTGTGCTGGCATTCGCCATCCTCAATGATTGCTGAGTTTCTTTGTGTTCATAAAGTAATTGAGTACTAAACAATTCCAATACCTCTCCACCGGCACAGCTTTTAACTTACCTGCCTTTTTGTTTTTGTAAACCTTGTCTCTCCTTCCTGCCTCCTACAGAGTACACATGTCGTCTGCAGCCGAGACGGTGGAAAATGCCTCTATTATTTCAGAGAGCATGGCCCATGATGGCAATCGCTTGTGGATAGGAAACATCGATCCCAAAATTACAGAGTGAGTAAATCCTCTACAGATTTCTGCCATTTCCTCCACACGCTTGGAAAGAGGTCCAACTCTCTTTAAAATGATTTCTCTTAATTATTAATTTTATTTAACAAACGTTAACAGACAATCATTTATGGGTCATGCCACATTAGAGCTAAAACTGCTATTGAGACAGTATAATCACTGTGACCCACAATATAGTCTACACATTGAAAGTTATTGGAATAAAAACCAAATACTGCTTTTCACCCAAAAATCTCCAGACGTAAACATGTAAACCAGCCACCTGAATGAAGAGCAACATTTGTTGTTGATTCTAGCAGCAGTCGGTGTTCGATTTGAGTTTGCTGTAATTTAGTCCATGTTACAAACTTGCCTGGCTTTACCTCATAGAAAGGCAATGTATTGTGTGTGCATATATGATTGATTAACTGTGTGCGTAGAGTGTGTGTGTGTGTCACAGGCTGAGACTGAGCAGACAGAGCTTGGTGTGTGAAAGAGAGGCAGTGAGGCGCAGCGACCTGCTCTGCTAAAGAGCAGCCATCATTCCTCACTCACCTGCCCTGTTTACTCTCTCTGTGTCGACCTGGAGCAGATTGTGCATGTGTGTGTGTGTGTGTGAGCATGTTTAAATACACAGTCAGTGTTTGGGTGGCAGCTGGTAGCGGTGCAGGCTTCGTATCACATACATTATTAGTCTGTCCCACCGGACACGTCATTACACTTTGGTGCAAACGTCTATTTTGTTTGCATTCGTGTGTAGGGATGTGTGTGCCTTTGAATTTCTGAATGCTGAGAACATCCCTGCATACGCTGTGATGGAGAGAAGGTAGTTTTCCGGGGTGAGTGGTGTGTTTGTGTGCCTGTGGGGGCTGCTGGAGAAAGAATGTATAGTCCACAGCTCTGGTGGGCGTCTAGACAGGCGTTTCCTTCCCTTTTCCCTGCTCTGCTCTCCTTCTCCTTAAATAGCCCACTGCTTCGTAGTATGGAGGGAAAACAAGAGAAATGCCCATGGCCTCTGTTCCTGATTGGGAAGATTAATTAGCTCCGGGATAGCATACGCTGTGCTCACTCTGTTTGTCCTGGTAAGCCAAACTCAGTGCAGAGGAGGAATGTAGACTCTAGATGCAAGGTGCTAATTATATGAACCCAAATCACTGCACACCACAAGGATTTAAAATGAATAAAGAATATAATTATTACACAAGAGGTTTACAACCATTTGCTACTTCACTACATAGATGAGTAAAAAAATAATGCATTCTAATATAACAATCCTGCATGAAATCTTAGCTTCATGATGATTATTGTATTCAGAATTTGTTTAAACTAACTGAGAGAGCTGTTGATTCAACTGTGTTTTCATTTTGGATACTGTGGCTTGTAGCGCTGTTGAATTGTATTGTGTTGTCCCGACACGTTTCTATTGTTATGACAAACCCCGTTTTAATCAGCGGGCTAGGTCTAAATAACAGAAACACTTTGGTGTTCAAGTCTATCCAGCACCACAAACAACATCCTCCAAAATAATCATACAGTTGAATTAATACCTTTCTGGTGCTGTTTCAACATTAACACACATAGTAACTGTCATGAAACGGGGGTTTAGCGCAGGGCTGTTAAATAGACTGCGTTATTGTGTTACTTCTAATTAAATACGTAACATTTTAATCTACAAGAGGGTAGACTACATTTTAACGGTTGTTTTTTTAGGAAGCTTCTTGGGTCAAAAATTGAAGCCAGCACAAACCTGCAGTTCCTGGATGGACCACTTGAGGCCGGCTCCAGAAGCAAGTAACTCCAGATAGAACTCATATCTCAAAATGCCCAACTGAATTAACTAATTTACCCATTTATGACACCAGCACAGGGCTGAATTTGTACATTAATCAGGGCTTAAAGTTATGATTAACTTACTTGTGCTCCACCTCTTTGACCTCTTTTGAATTGGCCTCAAGTTACACGTGTTACATGTGGCGAGCTTCAAAACTGATCCATTTTTATTAACGGTCAGTTGTTCTCCGTTGTTGATATCTTTGAGCTGTATTTTCTTCATATTTTCACTTTGTTTGAAGCCTAGTTGGTTCATTTGATTATGTAGCAGTATCAAATGGTAATGTTTTATTGCTTTATGAGTAGCAATGTAGACTTTGGGAGGGGTGTTTTGGAGACGTCCATTTCTCCTCTGTTCCATTTGACTGATTAAGATGTGATGATGTTAGACGGCCGTCCTCTTATTTGTGTAATGTGCTGTCAGACGGAAGAACTTTGGCTTTTGTGTAGACTGATGACAAGCTCTCTGTCGCTTGGAGAAGGATAAAAGCTTTGCGCATGGCTTCTATCTTGCTATGATGTACTCAGACCAGGAGATGCAGGAGATTTATATAAAAAAGAAAAAGAAAAATGAAAATCTCTTGCCTGCTCGTTCTGTGGATGTAGCAGCTGTGTTATGACAGAGACAACTGGGATTTTCTTGCGGCCACCCTTTTAAATACTCAGTAAAAGAGCAGCTGAGATGAACACCCCATACGCTCTCCTGTTTGATTCTTTTCCTCGAGGAAACTCGCAGAGCAGAACCACAGCAGGTGTAACCGGAGCTTTCACCACTTATTCATGTTTTTGTTCTTTTGCCTGCTTAGTACTAATCCATCACCTTCTTCTTTGTTGTTCCCTCTCAGGACCTTGTGTTACATGTAAAGTTGTGTATCTGGAAGTTGTCACGAATTACATTAAAGAACTTGATGCTCACCATCTTCTTGCTCGTGCTACAGTTCTGTTTTTTGTTTTTTTTTATTCTGAAAAATGAATAAATTGCTGCATTGCCAGAAAGTCAAAACTTGGCATCCCCTCCTCTCTAATTCTTTTTCCCCTCTGACTTTCTGGACTAAACCTCTCATTTTATCTTTTTTCTGAACTTGCCTCATATCCATATCCCCCTTCCCCTTCCTTCCCCCTCTCTGCTTCCTTGCTCTTGTCCCTTTCTTACCTGGCTTCTCACCTCCTCTCTTCTTTTGACTCATCCTCCCCTTCCTACACCTTTCACCTTGCTGTCAACATCCCCTCTCTGAACTTTACTCTCCCTCTGCCCACCTCTCCCTCCCTTTCCTCCCCCCTTCTCCTCCTCTTCCTCCGGTAGTTTTTACAGCCCCCAAGAGGTACAGCCCATTGTGGTTCGGCTCGCTAGCATCCAAAAATGTTCTTGGAGTGTCTGCCATTTAGTCCTCAAAAATAGACATATTCTCAAGTGCACTTATGAGGCAGTATCAAAAGATAACATGCGAGTGGACGCGTTGGCTGGAGTGCTTCTCATTTCCTGATTCCACTGATTCCTCAACTCACTGGTGCACGAGGAAGAAATGTGAAATATTTGTGGCTTGAGAACAGTGTTTTGAATAGTGTGCTTTTCTGTGTTTGTGGAACCAGTGCAGGATGAGCCACTTTCACACAAGAGACTCGCAGGGTGTTGTCTGGGAAAAGCAGAAATTCACGTTAGCCTAAAGCCCCTCCAGGGAGTCGTAGAAAGGTGGAAGACATTAGTGCAGCCTGCAGCTTAAACCCTCGGTATTCCACAGCGAGTCCCATTCACACACATAATTGCGTCTAAACAATAAAAAGCCGAAGCATTAAGTCCTCTTCTTGAACAGTTACACAAAACACCCAGGGTCAGTCTCAGGCCTGGACAGTCACACACCCAAGCACAGGAAGGCGTTTGTTGATGTTATTTGTTGATGCATTTTAGGTTTTCGATTGTGGTTGTTGCTCTTTATGGTTTGATAGACCTTTTTCATTGCAGGCGATTTGACATTTTGACAAAGTTCAAAAGTTGGCATATTTCTCCTTCAGAGCTTCTTTTGGGTATGCAGCTCTACCACAGCCTTAGAAACTGTTGGCTAGTTGGTTTGTGTATATGCACAAAGCTGACCATACACTGAGAAAAGACTGAATATTCAGAATGTTCTGTGTACATGTTTTAAGAATATTTCTAAAACCTGAGTATTATCATAATGTCTTGACCAGAAAACGCTACATTCAGGATAAGGCCATGCTGTTTTCGTGAGGGGTGTCTGAGGGGGTCCTGTGGGTTGAGGTCAGGGGTCTCTGGATCAGGCTTGTTCCAGTGCATCCCACAGATACTTGATCAGTTTGGGATCTAGTGAATTTGGATGCCAGGTCAACACCTTGTGCTGTTTTTCATGCTTTCTGAGTTGTTCCGGTGTCTGTGTCAGGCTGCATCCTGCTGGGGATGGCTGCTGCCATCAAGGAGTGTCATTGCTATTGGGTGGGGGTGCCTGGTCTGGTCTAGGTGGGTGGTACATGTCTAAGTAACATCCACATGAATGCCAGGTCCAAAGGTTTTCCCAGAAGAACATTGTATTGTCACAAGATGGTCAATGTTATTTACTTCTCCTGTCAGGGGTTTTAATGTTGTGGCTGATCGATGTGTCTTTGACACTTAAATGTAATGCAAAACACAGAAAACGCTACTACAGCTACTACAATTGCTAACCCGGTTGTGTGGGCGCCTCATCAACTGAGACAATAGTCCACACTGCAGGCCTCCACCCTTTACCGAAAGGTGGTCCCCAGTCTCTATCCCATTGCTTCCTGTCTCTCTCCGCTACTACCATCATCATACAAACATCAAGGCATGAAAAAAATAATTTAATAGATGAGAAAATAGCTGACCAAATTCTGCAAAGAAACAGCCATTATGTTGTAATTATGTCTTATAGTTGTCTGTTCTTTTCACTTGAACATCAAGTTGTTTTGGCAGCACATCCATCTTTGGTTCGTCATACTAATGCCTTGTCTAAACCTGTACTCAGCACATTAAGGAGTTACTTCACAGGTGGTGTCATTTTTCAAGGTGTTATGTACAGCTAATGAGCTATTTGGCCAGTAGAGGGACTCCAACTGTTGCATGATTGCTAGATTACCTGATACATCAGTGAAACAACTGACATAAAATAAATCTGCAACAATTTTGGTGATTGATTTTATTGTTTTAATCTCTTAATATCTGAATATATCAGACTCGACCAAATTATCTTTCAATATTTTCAGCTGAATTAAATGTAAAAGCACCTGCTGCTCAGTTGTCCCTTGGGTATTCAGACCAGTATAGCAGTGAATACCATCCACAAGTGACCCTGAACTCTTTGCTCTTTTCTGTTCCGTCAGAAGAAATATGTTTTCCCGTGGCCAGTAGTGGACACACAAACGCCTACAACCTCCGACGTGCTGCATATCTCTTCGATGACCACAGATATACACGTTCTTTCACAGCTCCACACTGTCGTTGGAGGTTGTTTGTGCAGGACTAAGAGCTCAGCGGGGATTTGAGGCTTCCTCTGTTTTATTCCCTCATTGTCCCGCTACTGTATCCTAAGCATTGTCTCAATAAGAGATTTACTGTCACCGGCCTGCCACACCAGCTGGCCCGCTGCTAAAAAGGTGTCGGGGAGAGAAAGCTGTCATTCTCATTAACCCTACTTGACAGATTCACAGACTGCATGATGGTAAATGTGATGTGGAAGTGGTCCATGCGACTGTTTTACACGACTGACCTCCAATCATGGATGCAGTTGAATATCAAGGAAAAGTGAAGGTTTAGGTCTGATGTGGGACCTTTTTACAGAATATAAGTTATTATATTAAGTTGTTTTATTCATCTTATTCCATCCCTGTCTCTATATGATGAATTCATTCAGAGAGTGAGTGACTGAAACATGTTAAAAACCTTTTTTTTTTGTGGTCAATCATGTTTCCTCTCTCGACAGGTATCACCTGGTGAAGTTGTTGGAGAAGTTTGGCAATGTGAAACAGTTTGACTTCCTGTTTCATAAATCCGGGCCTTTGGAAGGGCAACCACGAGGCTACTGCTTCGTCAACTTCAGCACCAGAGAGGTACGTACAAGCTGCTTTTTATTTTGCCACATTATGTAGATTTGAATGATCATATTCATAAATTTCTCAACTTAGATTTGTCTTTTTGTTTAATGAAAATCCAGTACAGTTGGATGTGTTCAGAGCCTGAAAGGGGAAAATAATTTCACATCTACTATTCAATATTTTTATCAAAGGAAATCCCTTTATTGAGTGTAATAATGTTCCTTAGATTCAAATCGTTCAACAAACTCTATGAGACATCCTCGAGCAGGCTGCACCTCATTGTGTGTCTTGCTGAAGTGGTGGACCGTATTTCTAAAAAAAGGACTTGAAAGGAGTGCGCTCAGCTTCACAGGTTCAGCAGGCAGTATTTGTTTTGGAGTGAGCCTGGGGATCGTGATAAGCATCTAGTTTCACAGCTAGTGTCTATCAGTGGGATATGAAGCCCTCCCAAAAGGATTATACAGAGGAAGTGTGTGTTTATCTTACACACACACACACACTTACACGCAGACACACTTGGATAAAGAACTTTGCTAATATAATTTAGCATCAAAGCCACTTGATTGATTAGACAAAACTATATTTTCTCACACTTCCTCTCAAATGCACAGCAGAGACGGCCCAAGTTAGGACTGGCATCATCATCCATTATTGTCTCTGACATCTCTCTATCGTGAGGGCTAATGATTTAATGACTGGTGCAATCATGAAGGATGATTTTTAATCATAATTGTAAAGAGCTGGTTCCTCTCTTTCTGTGTTTGTGTGTCTGTCTGTCTGCAGGAGGCAGAGAGGGCGATCCAGTGTTTAAATGGGAAGCTAGCTTTGTCCAAAAAGCTGGTGGTGCGCTGGGCGCACGCACAGGTGAGGGTAAGTTTCAAAACCAGTCACAAGCACAGCACAACACACTTATTTATAAAAATGGAAAATGGAAATGCAGCCTTATACATAGGTTTACAGACTAAACACTGGTCAATTAATTAGGTACACTAGTGGAAAAAACAAATTCATTCTAATAAAACAGTATATATATAACTATTGAATTTTGTTGTTCGGACATGTTTCTATTATTTTGAAAACCCCATCTTAATCAGTGGTCTGTGCTAAATCACAGAAACATTTTTGTGTTTTCTAGTTTAGCAGCACTACAAACAAACTACATCCTCCAAAATCATCATCCAGTTGAATTACCTCCTTTTTTTGCGCTGTGTTAACATCATGAAGTTGGATTTAGTGCAGGACTGTTGTATTAGAATACATTAATTTTCTCTAGTGTACCTAATAAAGTGTCTGGTGAGTGTGCATCTGAAAAGGTGAAAGGTTTAGAGTAATAACCAGAAACGTTTGAGGTGACCAACATTTGCGAGATTCAGCCATGGCTACGGTAAGAAGATAAAAACCATCTGCTGTCATTGGTTTTTATTTCAACACTACTACTGCAGTAGCCGGTTTGCAGAGAGCACAGGGAATCCAGCACAACCTATGCCTGTCTCTTAACAATAGACAGCCTACTGGCGAAGGGTGAAGGGATATCCTGTATAGAGACGAATCACGCCCTACACACACATACACACAAAGACGTGGTGGAGGGAGGTCGAGGTCAATGCTGCCGCCTCTTAGACAACATGTTGTAAGATAAATCTGCTCACAGATTCATTATATCTGGGCTCAATCCACCATGAAAACCAAAAATAGAAGCTCACTTTATTGGTGCTGTTTCAGGCAAAATACTGTTCATTAATACCAGTCTGTCTGTGTCTTTGGATGACGCAAATGCACAAACTGCTAAACTACTCCCAGTTCACATGTACAGTGAAATTTCTTTTTTTTTTTTTTTTCTTCAGCTGCAATATGCTGCTAGTTCGAGGTAAATGCCGGTTCGGTTCAGCAAATAGCATTTTCTGTCCATCAGCGTGAGCACAAGCAGTGACGAAAATAGTCTTGAATCACAGTCTAGGAGAATATGTTTGTCCGCGTTCATGGATTTATGTGTCTACCTGTCTGCAGAGGAAAATGAAAAATGAAAATGCGTCTAAGCAGAGCAAGTTTAGATTTTGGTGTCCAAATTTTTTCAGCCAGTTTTCCAAAGGTTATTAGACTTTATTTCCGAGGCTCTTAGCAGCGGGTATTCACAGATCAGAGCAAACTGGTCAGCAGACATGCCAACAGTTGCTGTACTTACACTTATACTTCTTCAAGACTGAGGCAGTTAGATACCCAAAGCATTAATCAGAATATAGCTATATTTTTTCCAGAGAGAAATGAATCAAGTGGTTGTCGGTGCTAATATTTTCCTATTCAGTGGATTATCAGTGGGTTACACCACCCTTCTCAGTTCAATTAACACTTCCTTCTGATCAAGCCAGTCTATTCCGATTAAGGTGGTTACATGGGACTGTGACTGTACTCTGATCAGGTTCATTATTCAGATTATTAGCAGATTACAAGTGTCCATGGAAATGCAGATATAAAAACAATATGGACGTGACCAACCACATTATTCTAAACCTGCTCTTTGCCCAAGTAATCCTACTTCAGTGCTTTGGATGCTTTGGACCAATCGAGGATTCTTTATCACCGACACCCTCACCAGTGGCTGCATCTCCACCCAATCCCCTGGCAAACATAAGCTTGCAAGTGAAAGAGGTTTATCAAAGATTGGCACCAGACTAGAGCCCGACCGATAAAGGATTTTGAAGGCCGATACCGATACAAATATTTGTTGGTTTTAAAAACCGATATATCGGCCGATATTTATTTTTTTTCAGAAACACGCAACAAAACATTAACTGATTTCCCTAACATTAGTTATTTGTAGTTATTTATGAGTTTTAACTAAAATAATATGATAATGCATCCCTTTACCTGCACTTTTTAAATTCTTTCCATCAAGCTACATCAAACCATTTTCAATCATCAGTTGCTGCCTGCCTTCTAAAACCTACTATTTAGCGATCTAAATCCATTATGTGACTCGTTAATGCTGCGGCTGAACGACAGTCTGCAACGCACACTTGGCGTCATTGGATTTCACACACGTGTAAAAGAAAAGCTAACTTTTATGCACAAGCTACGTTTGATACTTTTTCTCTATGTCTAAATGTTCACTCCTCGCAAGTCTAACTTACATTTTACAATGCAGGGACTGTAACTAGAGATATGCTAGTTATAAATACAGTAATCATTACAGTACTTTATTTAGGCAGAATAAGTTCGTTGTGGTTTCCAAGCTCATTAATGTTAACGTTAGCGGTCTTCCACTGATAGTGGCATTAGCTAGCTTTGTGGTTAGCTTCTATGATGAGCCATAATTTAGCAATGGATAACGTCATACTGCAAATTGTAAAACATACATTTTCAATATAACAGGCCAAGGAGAGATGATACGTCTCATTGCTATAACTGTCACGCTATTAAAGAAATACTTCAGTCACATTGTCAAAAGTTAAAAGGACAGTCAGTCAACTACACTGTAACAACGTAACGTAATTAGCTAATTCCGCTTCACTCTCGGCTTATTTAACAGCAGCAAAACTGGACATGATAGTCACGAATTTTGTCATGCTTATTTGAGTTAAGAGAACTGATGGGGATGTTCTTTTAATTGTTATTCAAGCAATGTATGTCTCATGACCAACTCACCATGAACACACTTCACCGATGATCTTACTCGCGGATAACTGGTTCTCTCTGCCCGACTCTGGCTGGATCAGCACGAGTTATACACGAGTGTTGCCAACAGGGACGGTGTAGAGCGCCCTCTGGTGGACAAACTATACTATACAACGCCAACACTCATGACATGGTTGAAGGGTGTTTCGTTTTTATTTTATTTTTGAAATATTCATTTATCGGCCATTATAAATGCCGATACCGATAGTTTTGAAAATGCCTAATATCGGCCGATAATATCGGCCGGCCGATATATCAGTCGGGCTCTACACCAGACGTCTATGGTGGTTATAAGTCAAACCTTTGCTGTATGGTACCACTTCACACAGATCAAGACCACCCGTCACCGCAAAAGCTTTTTCCAAGAGGTGCCACATCATTCAACCAGATTCTAAGACATGCGTTATGTGTGCACAACTGTCATTCAAAGCCACATTGTGGGTTCAGTTACAGATGATCCACCGTCCCAGTAAAATAGGTTGTCTGATTTTTGGTCAAGGGCAGCGCTACACAAGAGCAAATGTGTTTTGCTGCAGATTACGTGTGTGCCCCTGATACCGTCACTTTCTACAGTGCAATCTCTCTGACAGTAAGGTTTGATTGGTCTTCCACCAATGGAGCCAGCTCAGGTCAAATTGAAAGGGCTTTTTTTTTTATTTTTAAAGCAGGCCTGTCTTCGCTGATTCCAACCCGGCATAAGGTGACGTGTTGGGATAAGTGAGTCACGGATGGGCGGCGTTGAAGTTTTTAGTTGGATTTCCAGACTTACATCTTGACTTTATTACATAGCTTTGAAATAAAGGAAATCACTCTGATGAACATTTATTAAAGTTTTCCCTCCAAAAAATCCAAAGATTTCCAAATCTACCAATTAATCTCTTAAAAGCTTTGCCAGGAGCATCGGGAGCACAAATCAAGTATGAGAAAGCCACTCCACAAGTCCCTCCAACGCTCCTGCTGCCCCTGGTACTCTTTGGACTTTGTTGCACCTTCTAGATCTTGCATTGAAGCGTATCTGCTCTGCGTGTCACAATAATTGCAGCTTTATTCTTATCGTTGTGTTATTTGTCCACTACCTTTCTGTTTAATGTGAAGTTCTGTCAGCCTTTTGTATTGCAATAACTGGGACATGCAGCTAACATTCATTTATAATGCAGGCCCTTCTGCTGTATAATAATAAATCATTGTTGGAAGATCATTATAACAGAGGTTTAAGCAATTAACTTGAAACATTTTGGCGTAACCTTCCCATAACATACTGTTTAAGGTTGTTTACACATTAAAGATTTATTGGCTCCGTGCAGATCTCTAAACATTCCAGCCACGTGTCTTTAGGAATAGGTGGAAGGGAAGGGTCCTGGCTGGTTAGAATGGTCATTGTTGTACTCTTATTCTTGGCTATACATGTCATTCGTTTCCTGGGACAGTATGGAAGACTGTGTGTGTGTGTGTGTGCATTCGTGTAACGTCACGTAACTTAACTTGATGCTGTTCCAGTTTCTCCTTCTGCAAATGTTCTAAGTAAATGGAAGCTGCAGCACCAAACTGACTGAGATTATCATACCCATCATGATTTTTGTTTTGTCTTTTCTTTTTTTTTTTTCCTTTCTCCACAGGTTTGAAGAATTCTGTGTTGGCTGGTGGAGATGTTTGGAAGGTGGTTTTGAAAGGAATGAGTGCAGACGTTGGTTGTTGGTCCCGTCAGCTGGTCCCACTTTATCCTCTCGGCGCCCCTTAGGGTGTGATTATGAGCTGGACACACAGTCCTGCTCGGTTACTGTCTGTTTGACCAGACGCAAACGGGATCAGTGCTGCACTTTTCTAATGTTCATATCTGTAGGAGAAAGCTCGAGTTGACTCCCTAGAGAACTGCTGTCAGTAGTTATTAGGAGGTCTGGTGGCTTCTAAATTCCTTCTTATATTTAGCGTCTGCTTCTTTTTCTCCACTTTTCATGCAGTCCTGCTCAGATTTAGCACTCAGTTGGCATTGTAGTTTATTCAAATTAAAAAATGCAATCTTTTTCTTAGTGACTAGAAGGTTTTAGTTTGAAACTGATGCCAGATAGAGCTATCACTATCTTGAGTTATATCTGAACACAAGGTGCTAGGTCTGAACAGGACACATCCTACTTTTAGTGTATATCCCACCGACTGTCTGCTTCTTCTTATCTTGAGTATTTTCAGACTATCCGCGTGTCTGTACTGTTTCTTGCTCAACATGTTATTTCACTCCTTTTGTTTGTCTCTCTCCATCTGTCTGTCCATCCTCGTTTCCATCACTGTTTATGTGGGTCATCCGTTTTTTTTTTTTTGTTTTTGGCCACCTGTACTGTTTACAGAGGTTTGAAGGTTTCCGTAATGACAAGACGATGCCCCCGAGCCTGGAGCCGTCGTGCAGTGGTTCAGCGGAGGAAGGGCCCATAGCAAACAACCACCTCAGGTTGGCATCAAACGCACACACGGCACCATCATTCATTCCTGTAGTTGTGTCTTTTTTTTTTTTTTTTCTCAGGGCTTGTCCACGCTAAGATCAGAATTGCTCTTTTGTTCTGCACTTTTAGACTTTCTTGGTGTCGATAGGATAAAATCCTGTTTGGTTCATGTTTCCCTTTTCATGATGAAACATTTATTTTTTCATTCATTATTGCTCCCACTGAATCCAGTACTCACCCTTCTTGCTGCCATTACATTCCCCCATAACATCAACAGCTGTTGGCTGATAAATGTTTTAGAGATCATTTAAAAAAAAAATTAATAAATAAAAAGCTCACTGACAAAATACTTGATTTGGAAAACATTCATATTTTCCTTGCCAGTATATAGCAGGGAAACTTTAAACTACAGTAGTAGCAGCATGCTAAGACCTGACACAACTCTACACACTCAATACCATTTCATATCAATTGACAATGGAGTGGTAGGTGAAACAAATAATGATGATGCTAAATAGCTAACTGATTGCTGCTAGTCTCGCCTTACCTATGGAGAAGAGACATTTGTATAAAATAAGTTCCTCTAGCGTCGCATTATTTAGTTTGTTTGTTCTTAGACGGTTAACTTAGCTAGCAGAGCACCGTGTCCAGCTTTAGTGTGGAAGTGTTGGCCTCGGGGCCCCAACAGATACTCGCATCGCCTTCAGTTATGGCCTCATTGAACAAACAGGGCCTTGTTGAGCTTACTGAAACCTTAATTAACCAGGGTTTCCATAAATGGTTAAATATGTTCTACGTTATATAGCTGGTGGCATTTTTAGCGTCGCCACAAACCACGGTAAAAGTTGAGTGTCATTATTGTGCTTTGTGTTTGTGTAAGTGTTCAAATGGACACACACTGTAAGTACACAAGATAAAAGTAGAATAGTGAAGACTGTACATGTTCCTACGAGACAGCCCCAGTGTGCGTAGCAAGCTATCATGTTCTTCAAGGAAAGGCTGCCCACTTTGATTCTAGTGTAAACTTCAAAATCCCTCTCCACACAGCACAAGAGAGGAAATAGACACAGTTCTTCCTCGGATGCCGCCTCTACTCCATCTCTCTCCTGTTTTTTAGATACTTCTCACACACTCTCTCATTCCTTCCTCCTCTCACGAGCCCTGTAATTTTTCACACAATCTTATCTCGCTCGCTCCTCCATATTCACCATGTAAATACAAGCAGCACAGCTGGTGATCTCTTGCTTGTGCTTCAGCTTCCATCCATCCCTCCAGCCACGAAGAGTGTTAATACATCCTCTTCCCCCCCCCCCCCCCCTTAACCAGGGCCGCAATCTGTCCATCACTGTTTGTTGCTCGCTCTCGGTAGCAACACCAGTATTTTTCCTCGCCTCACCCGCACTCTTCTCCGTTGCTAACATCTCCACACCCTCCCTCCCTCTCTCCAGCACGAGTGCTAAAATCCGCGCCATCGAGGCCAAGCTCCAGATGATGGAGGAGAATCCGGACGACGACAGCTACTCGGGCCCGTCGGCCTACGTTTACAACAAACCGCCAGAGAGGAAACGCTGGGAGCCCTACTCTAAATCACACCACAATAACCAGAGCAGGCCCTTCCGCAAGTTTAGGAGATGACCCATCCTCCCACTTATTCTGGAGAACCCCTTCACCCCCCCTCCCCATTATCTAAACCTCAGCCGCCCACCTCCACACAAACGGTCTCCAATCTAGATTCTATACAGACAATCCTAACTGGGAAGGAAAGGTTTGGAAGCTGAACCAGGTGAACAACTGTTTGGGGGTAACCACAGGGATTATGGACAAATACCGACAGCATTTTTTTTTTAAATTCTCATCAGTTATTATTTAGTCGGCTTTGTGACCCATACCTGACTGCTGGTCAGGTTGGATCCTTCATCAATCTGATTGGTCACTTTTGCTGGCAAATCATAAGGACTGTGAGTCACATGATGTGCAGTCCCTGCAAGAAAGAGAATTGTTAATGTGCTTACTGCAGATTATTTAATTAAGAATTGTGTTGTTTATTAAGGGCCTGGCTTTTTAGTTTGGCTTTATTTAAGAATTTGTATTCATAGAGTTCAAACAACAAGCCACCCAGCCATACTTGCAGTGTTTGTGTGTGTGTGGTTCTTTGTTTCGTTTTTTTTTCCATTTTTTTCTTGAGTCCAGTTTTTATATGACTCTTTTTACTGACTTTTGTGTAGTGTGTAGGTTTTTGGTATTTCAGCAGCCCACAGTCCCGTCAGTTTATTTTTTCAATTAAAAGTGTATCATCACATCTCCATTGTTTTTTTTTTGTTGTTGTTTTTTTATGACATTAATATTATATAGCTATGTTGCTGTTAAAAAAAAGAAATTCGGTGTCATTTTGATTAATTTAACCATTTAAACCATTAACTTAACCCTTAAGCCATTAATTTAACCATCTTGGTTGACAGCCTTACTTATTGATTTATTATAAATGTGCTGATTAGACTCAATAAAGGCTGATCCACCATTAACCACCATGGATCCAAAGATGGATCCTGTAATACTTCAGTACTTTTTTTCTTTTTCTTTTTTTTTTTTTGGATTAATACTTAAAAAAAATCTATTATTTTTGTGGAGTCTACCGGAAGTCCCTGTAAATAACTACGGTTTTGCAGACCTTTTGTATACGGGTTTAACGCTGGCACATTTAAAGCTTCTTTCGTATTTCTGTGCGCTTTCACATGAGCCGAATTGTTCTTTCCTGCAGGTGTGACCTTCCGTTTTATAAAAAAAAAAACTAAAAAAAAAAAAAAAAAAAAACCCAAAGGACGAGATATGTTGGCGACATTATGCCATGGATTTGTTTGCTTGGAGAGGAATTCATGCGCAAACCAAAGCACGGACCAAGTTTTTTTTTTTCCAGATTTAACTGGAAAACACTGGCCCACGACACTGCAGCAGCGATGGAAATCAGCAGACGAAACAGTACAATTTCTTTTTTTTTTTTTTTGCGCACCGATGAACCAAATCCTACCTCTTAACATCTTCCAGCCCGTTATTTTTTTGTTTGTTGTCCCAGATCATTCAGCCGATTGTAGAATATTTCTGAAGTGTGCATTTGGAGCAGATTTCTTTTCAAAGGTGTGTGTGTATTTATCTGTTTTCAATAAAAGGCCTGTTCGTTGAAAAATCTCTATGGTTGATGAAAATAATTTCTCGGGAATGAAGGAGAAAATTCTTAGTTTTCTCGGTTTGCTTTGATGGGATGGTTTCTGAACTTTAGATCTGCGGATAATTGTGGAACACTTGCGCATAGCTTCATGACTGACACGTTGGATCTAAACCACAAACATATCCTGTAATTATCAGCCTTCCCTTTCGTTAAAAGACTGCTCGAGTTTTTTTTTTTTTTTTAACCTCATCTGCATCAACTTTTATACTATGTGCACAAATTACTCTTTCGACTTTAACGTTTATGATGTCTAAAACTCTAGTCTATGGATTAAAATATTATCCTAACATGAAAAATAAATAAAAAATAGTATGTTATGTATGTTCATCTTTTCTGACCTGAAATTTCCATTGTTAAAGTGCGGGCTGTAAGGCGTACTCACCTAAATATTATATTTACATGTAATTATAAAATATTACGTTATAATTAAAAAATAATCTATAATACATCAATAAGCATTAATTAAAACGTGAAATTATTAGTTATCGCTGCGCTACCTCGTATTTTACTAATTTCACTTACAATACATTAACTGTATTTTACACTGCAATTTGAATACGTTACAGTTTCATTTATTCTTTTTTATTTTGAAGCATCTTTGTTGTTTGAACACTGCTGAGCCCAATTTACACTATAATTTATCCCCGAATATACGTTATTTGGTGCGTTACCGCCTATACAGTCTGCACCAGCTGTATAGTTCCAGTAGCAAATAAATGGCAATTAGATAAACAACTATAATTTACATTGGGTGTTTATTCTCTGGCTGCTGCTGTAAGTGTCTGAGATATCAAACATGCACCAGCAGAGCTTGAGTAAGTTTCTGTCATAACGGTTCCAAACTGCGTCCACCCTTCTCACGCATATGAAACTCTTTCCTTCACCCTCCCCCTTCTTTAACTATAAGGCAGGCCAGGAGAGTCGCAGCAAACTTTCACTACAGCTCTGCAGAGACACTCTGGTTCTCAGCTTGTTGCGCTCTGGTCGCCTCTGCAGCCTTGAAGACTTGGAGTTAAAAGCTGCCAACCCCTCAATCTGATTAACTTCCTGTAGTCAGACTCCTGCTCAAAAGTGGAGAGAGGAGGAGAGGAGGAAGAAATCTTTCTGTTCCAAAATAAGGTTCTCCGAGGAGCAGCGAGCAGCGCCTCGTCTCTGCAAAGCTTCAGAACCATTGCCTGATATCGTCGCGCACTGCAGCGATTTAAAGAGAGAGAAACTTTTTCTTTTTCTTTTTTGCATTAAAATCTGATCTGTGCGCCAGTCTCTCCCGAGTCCATGCACGGTACGGATGTTACAAGTTCTGACGCACATCGCCGACTCTTTCCCTGATCCCGGGCACCGAGTTTGGAGACACCGTACGCCGTGAGACTGCAGGGGTTCATGTACTGGAAAAATGAAGTTTTGTCCCCTCTTTCAGAGGGAAATAAGATTCTGTCCGAAGGAATTCCCACGAAACAGGTACTAACACTTTGGGAACGACTGAGCTTCAACTTTGTGCGTAAAAGCTTCAGATTGGACTGTCTGGGCCTTTTTTTTCTTATTTAGTTCAAACTGAATCGTGATGACGTCCAACTTTTAATATGCGTTATTAACGATGCAGTAATACAGTGTGAAATTATTTAGATTGTGTGCGTCTTGAGCTGATCTGCTGGGGTAAACGTGCAGTTTTATTCGCAGCGTCCTGCCCGAGATTTGTTTTGTCCCTCTGTGATGTCACAAGAATCACGGCTTGTGTACTGAGATCAGCTGCACGCGCGAGTCGCTGTGAAGAGGCACGCGCCTCTCTGTTATGAATAGCGTGATTTGCGGTCCGCGAGCCTCTCGAGCTCTGCCAATTCGCCTGAAGAGAATTAGATTTTAATTACAGCCATTAAAAATCAAATTTGCAATTCTTTGGGTGACCCGTTGCCTTCTTCTGATTGACAGTTGAAATTGACACTCCGGGTCCCTCTTATCCACTGCGTTTCAAGCTATTTGTAATTACAGGTAGTTTTTTTTTCAGCCCCCCTCCACTCCCGTGTCCTGGATTGCGAAGAAAATACTATTATTCTGAGAGGCGCGGGTTAAGGGCAGGGAAAAAATCAATCCAGATTTAAATAGCTTCATTAAAATGTGCCTTTTGTCGCGGGGGCCCTTTTAGCAGTTTTAACCGGGGTTTATTGTCAGGACTAGTTTATATAGGAGTAGCCCTGAAGAGCTGTCTGCAAATGTCTCCTGAGGATTTCTCAGCTGAGGATGAGACGGGAAAAGTGATGAAGAGCTGCCGTTTACTGAACGTTGTTTTGTAGGTGATCTCTACCGAGCGTCAGAGTACACCGGGAGGCTCGCGCTGCAGTGTGGACTCTAAACACGCCCCAATGGTGAGAGCTTTATTGCCTGTTTATGCTTTTTTTTTTTTTTTTTTTAATTCAATGGTCATCCAGCACGCCAGTGGTTGGCACGCGAGCACCCATGGCACGTGAAAATGAAGTAGGAAATAAATGTTACGCGTGTGAATTACGCGCGTGTTGCAGTAGCCTTGGCAGCGTCGTAAAAATGGCGACTTGTGCACTCTGTGATGGGGATGCGTCTGTGTGTTACTGAGCTGATGTCTTCTTCTTGCAGTCTCACTCGGACGGAGAATCCCAGCGGTCCAACATGGAGCGGGAGGACACTCGCTCGTCGCCCAGCACTCCGTCCACCCCCTCCGTGTGCTCGCCGACCTCCACCACCAGCTCGGTGCCCTCCACCGGGAAGAACATGTGCGCCAGCTGCGGTCTGGAGATCCTGGACAGATACCTGCTCAAGGTGAGAAGCCCACCATACCCCATCGATTAAATCACACTGAGACTGGCCGTTTGGTTAGAAGTGATTCTCTTCCGGGGGCGTTGCATTAGTTTGTTTGTCTTTTTGTTGGTTTGTTTACACTTTTAATTTTTTTTTTTACGCCAGCGTTTACATGGACAGAAATAGATTATCTACTCAAGACGAGCAGAAACGAACGAATAAGGCTGCCATGTTGACTCTGGTCTTATCATTACAGGCCTGGTGCACTGGAATCAAAAGAAAGCAACTTAAATATATCTTTTAAGAAATATTTGACACAAATACAACTGTGGAAGAAGGAATTTCTTTGGCAATAATGTCAACCAACGCCTTCACGAAACAGACCTAAACAATAGGCCTATCTTTTCTAATTCATATATAACTGCCGTTCCCTTTTTTTTTCTTTTTTTTTTTTTGGCAACTTTTGGCTGATTATTTTGCAGCTGCGCCGAGAACAATAACAAAATAAAGGAAACCCTTAGATACAATACGACCTGCGTCTGAATCTGACCGATGTTATCTCCGCGGTAACATTTTAGGAAACGAGATAAAAACGTGCGTTTGACGCAGCAGACACAACAGGGATGTTTTGGTTGTCGCGGCTTTACAGCCTCACTGTCAGTACGCCCTATCTTGTCGCGTGCGCTCGCGTGCTCCAAATCAAAACAGTCTTTACTCGCGCGCAAACGTGTGTGTTTGTCAGGAAGTGTGAAGATCATTATTCCATTATCTGACTGTACTCGGCTCTAGGTCAGGATCCCTTTGCGTAGACTTTGGAAGAAATGATAACAGAAAGGAAACCGTGTAACAGTGCACGATAAGAAATACTATCAGTTATTTACTCAGATAGCCCGTTTAATTTATGCACAACAGCTATTTAAGCTAGACATATTTAAATTTTCGATGTTAAATAATACATTTGATGACATTTTTGTTCCCCAAAACTATGAGATATCATGTGGGATTATACATTTAATTAATATTTACTTATTTTTTTTACACAACTGACGAAAAATGCTTGATTTTTGTGAAGATAAAGATAAATTAGATAAAAATAGATTACATTAAAACAGCCTGTGCATCGCAATTTTATTTCTTCTTTAATTTCAGATTCCTGTTAGGAAAATTATTACCCTTTTATTCTTTTTTAAAAAATAAATAAATATTCAGCATTGGCATTCTGGCTAAAATAACAACTCATGACGATTTGAATTACGTTTTTTAATGTGACACGTATATTATTTAAAAATGCATAAATTAAAATACATTTTTTATATGAACACAAATGCTTTCTGGTTGTTTTAATTGTTTGTACCAGATTTCGTTCGCTTCTCTTCGTTTTGTGTGGATAACGTGGTTTATCCTATCATGAATAATTAAGATGAATTCGGGAAAATATTTAAAAACATAGCCTACTAAACGGGCATCTAAATAAGCAACGAGGTGACTTTGGTGTCCTTTGGTATGTGGAAAAAAAAACCCAAAAAATCTTGAACGAATTTCAACCATTTCACCAGTTGTCAGTGCAGATTCAGGTCACTTGTTCTCCACGCCTGACAGAGATTGTTTTTTCTCCAAAAGATTATAATCGATGTTGAACGAAAATATTGAATTCAGTGTCAGAAAATATTAGCGAAAAAAAAAATAAATGCACATTCAGTATTTTAACCAGCTAACAATATAAATAAATAACTACGATATTCTCATAATAATATTTTAAATTAGCAACAAACATTTTTTTTTCCAACAAAAACATTATGTTTACAAATATTACGGAAAGTGTGGCTGTGAAGGAAAACACAAGATGGAAATATGAAAACATCCCAGTCAGACTCCGATATGAAGACGTTGTTTTAGATTCATTATAATGAATGCCTAATTTGAATATTACTGACAGTTTTGTTGAAATGTCAAGGTAGTCATATTTTAGTAGTACTAGGCCTGTTAGGTCAATATAAATAAAATAGTAAAGGGCAAAAAAAAATTCCAAATTAGCTCATAAGAACCAAACTGCGCAGGCGCCTTCCACAGGGAAAAACATATACAACAGACGCTGTATGTGCTTATAACGTGGTTTTGTTATCGTCATTGAGTATGTGTGTGTGTGTTTGACACGGTCGGTGTCTGTTTGCAGGTGAACAACTTGATCTGGCACGTGCGCTGTCTGGAGTGTTCAGTGTGCAGGACGTCACTACGTCAGCACAGCAGCTGCTACATCAAAAACAAGGAGATCTTCTGTAAAATGGATTATTTCAGGTAGGGTAAGTTTATGGCCGTGTTTTCAAAACACCACGTCCCCTCTCTCTCTCTCTCTCCCTCTCTCTCTCCCTCTCTCTCTCACTCGCACACGCACACACTGCTTATCCTTTGAAATAGATGTGGGTTGCCTCATGTATTCTTGAAAGGCCCTTTCAAAAAACTGAAAGTGTGTAACAAAATAAAAGCCTTCTCTACCCACAACGATGAGCTGAAAGATCCACAGTTTTGTTATGGCTATCGAAAAGACAACAAGGAAAGAAAAAAAAAGGATCTAGACCACTGTAGTCTGGATAAATTACCCCAAAAAGCTTAAAATGTTATGTTTGGAGGTTGTGCGAGGTTCTGTTTCGATGAGAATCATTTTCTCGCCATTTTCTTCCGCTTATCACGTCATATTTTAAAAGGCGTATTTTTATTTTTTTTTACTTATAGTCTACATTTCCCGTGAACCTGGATATGTTGCTATTCGGTTATTCATTTACATTTTTTAAATATTTATTCGCTAAATAAGGCGGGAAGCTAATTTTACACGAGTGTAACTCATCAACACGGTTAATGCATCACGTGCAGGGAGGCGCGCGCTAGCGTTTTTTATTTTATTTATTTATTTATTTTTCATCACGTCAGATGGACACGTGAAATAAACGGAAATCACCGGAAATGCCAATTTGAGCGTGTAGCAGTCTGAGTTTAGTCAGTCCCTACAGACAAAAAAGCGCATGAAAAACTAATGTATAATGCATCAATGAAAATATTATTGTTATTTATTCCCATGGAATCAAATCTAATAATAACAATGGTAATGATTTAAAAGAATAGAAATAATAATAATATTTTAATCTATCTGTTATTTCAGATACCAATATGTGTTAAATCATATTGTACTATCACATTTTATTCAACATACAATTTTAATTTTATTTTCATGCAAGCTTAAAAGACTTGGTGATGTTTTCACTCAGACTTTTTAGACCATGTGTGTGCCTGTGTTATTCTTAAAAGGTGTGTGAGAGAGAGAAAGTGTGTGTGTGGTATCTGAGGTTAAATGGGGTTCACACCAGCAACAGCATAGTCAAATCCTGTTCAGTAGCCCGCAGCATATCGTATGGATACACGTGCCCATTTATGCTTAACAGCGTGTGTGTCTGTGCGTGTACGTGAGTGCATGAAGCTGTGAGTGAGCTTCGGTGTTTGTCTGATCAAAACCTGACACCAAGCCACCACTCTGAGGTTTATAATCACCAGCAATTAGTTGTCCTCCACCCCAGAGCCTCAGGCCTCCAGGCCAGCAATTAGACTGCCCCGAGTGCCTGGTCAGCATGTTTCTGGTCTGAATGTGACTCCTATCCAAACTAAAAACACACACGCTAAGCCATACACTCTTCAGTGCCGACACACCTATAATGTGAAATGAAATTATGAATATGACATTTACGTGCGCATTAGCAGGAATGCAAAATCACACATATACATAATCTTCCTTTTACAACACACCCACTCACAGACACACAGACACGCATGCACTGGATCTCTGTTTATTTTTGCACGTCTAGCAGCTGCCAATCATTTTCCTAATTTTTTTTTTCTTCTTCACAAAATGGAGACTTTTGTGTTTGCTCTGCAGCACCCTAATAATATTTCACCTGACCCGTCTCCTGTTAAATGCTCCAAATTCACCTCTCTCACCCTCAACACTGCACTCTGGCCTGGGAGACATAGAGACACAGAGTAGGTGTTGAATGTGTTCGAGAATAAGGCCTCCAAAACTGTCCATGAATAGAACAGATGTAGCTGTGTACGTTTAAATCTGAACCGTTTTAATTTATAATCTTGAGTTGCTTCAAATTTTTTCGCGTCCCATTAAATCAGAGAACATGTCTGAACTTGACAGTTATTTTCTCTAATAATTACTATAATGTTTTTTTTGTGTCGGGAACGTCATTATTCCTCGAAGCAGAAGTTAACATTTTCCAAAGCCTTTTCTTGTTTGATCACTAGTCAAAGGGGTGGAATTTACTATCATAGAAAAGTGGGAGACGAGCAAATATATTACATTTGAGAAGTCAGTACCAGGAACTTCTGTCTTTTTTTTCTTAAAGACTTAAACAATTCATCAAGACTGCTGCCAATTTCCTTTCTGTTGACTAAACATTTGAGCTCAAGAGTACTGTTTACTTTCACTATAAAAGGCTGTGCACTGTATAATGAGGCTCCTTTTTATGTATATAAATATATTGCTTAATTTATTTTGTTTGAATGCACAACTGAGAACGTATTTTACTGGTAGATAAAAATTATGTAAAGTTCTAGTTATGTAGTTACTGCTGTCTGCTTTTGTGACGCAGTATAACCATATACTTAGATCCTTGTCTGAATCTGCATCACGTTCTATTCGCAAAAAAATGTTTTGTTTTATTCTCATGAGTGGATTAACTGTTCATTGACTGCTGTGTATAGAGCAGCTCCAAAGACAAGCAAAGTTAATTTGATTCTTAATACACTAAGGGGCAAACTGTTGCACATGGAGAATAGCATCCTTTACTTAATATGGTTACAATCAAAGCGCAAAAATCCTCATTTGCATAACAGTATATGTATGTTTAGATTTGGTCTCCTTATAAGTCATTCAGAGAGAGAGGAATGATTTTAAATCAGTTGCAGGTATAGTGAAGCTTTGCTGCGGGGCTGGGGCCTGTAAATATAAACTGTAATCTGGGTTTAGGCCAGATTTAAACTAGGCTAAACACCACTGCGAGTCCAGATCCTCTGGGCTGGTTTCAAACCTCTGGAGATATTTCCTCATCTGTGTCAGCCTCTCATCTGGCTTTGGACTGACAGCTGCTTTAATGGGGCGTAATAGCAGGAAATCAGAGTGGGTTTCCCTCCGTATACTTGTGTGTGTGTGTGTGTGTGCAGCGGTGGGGTGGGGAGGTGTGTCAGTGTAGGGGGCGCAGGACAGAGCCCCCGCTGTGGCTCTCAAACCCATGTCAGGCCTCAGGGGCTTGCTCTCTTTCTCTCTCACTCACTCTTTCTCTCTCTCTCTCTCACCCACACACACACACGCAACCCATTTCTTTATCAGCCTCCTCCCCTTTACCCCCTTCGCCTCTCTGCAGCCCTCCCTCGCCTCGCTCCGTAGAAACCTCATCCACGTCCGTGAGCTGCAGGCCACACAGGAAGTTGCATTGCTGCACTAATCAGGGGCACTCTGGGATACTGACACTGTAACCAGAGTCCACATGTGCAGGGAACTTCGTGGGTCCTGTGTGTGCACACGTGGAAGCGTACATGCTTCCTTTTAAAAATTTCTGCAAAAATAATTATTCATCAACCACCCACCTCTGGATAGCTGATTAGGTCTCCATAGCAACAAAGGCAAGAAAGAACCAAATGAATTAAAATCATAATAAGACATCTGTCACACTCTGCTAGGAGTTTAAATAAAACCAGAGAAAGCCCTGAAGATCATTCATGCTGAAAATCAGACTGGCTATTACAAAGCTGCATTCACAGTTACTGCAGTCTCAAATAGCACAGAATAAAAATGTCAAGGATTCCTTTTTGCAGGGTTAATCTGCAAAAAGCCCGATAATATTGCAATAAATAGGAGGCGTCTGTGAAGTACATGGATCACTTCCCCTCCTTTTCCATTTCAGATTAGGCCTAACACGAACCTCGCGCCTTAAAACCGCACATCTCTCACAGGACAAATCTAATAGAGATTAGTGTATTCTCGCAGCACATCAGAAATAATCCGAAAAGCGTGTACCTCCTCGAGCCCCTCTTTCAGCAGCAGGTGAATTACTATAAAAAAAAAAAAACTAAAAAAAAACTAAAGTAGGGGAGTAAATAGGAGAGGTCTGGGGGGAAAAGGGGGGAGTTTTGCGGTGATATAGTGGCTGTGAGGATTGACGTTGCTCCAAAATAAACATCAGGTTTTAGGTACGACGGGAAAACGAGATACACACACAAAAAGTGTAGAGGGAGGGGATGGAGATAGAAGAGGACGGGGGTTTGAAAGGAGGCATGATTTGCAGCTTTTCTGGGTTCTGTCTCGGAGCACGAAACTGACAAGCTGTCGTGCCAGATTAGCCACAACGTTCCGCAATGTTTTCCTCTTTACAGTAGAAACAGGCTGGAATTCTCCATAACAATCTGAAATGAAACGATGGAGTCGATTAGTCCCCGGAATGGCTTTATTGGCTTAAAACACGCTGTTTGGCTAAGCTGAACATTTTTAGTGGGAACCACACCACCAAATTTAATATCAAGGTCACCTGTTGTTGTGGTATTTAATCCTGGCTTATTTTTTTAATATTTCAACCATGCCTGCTACAAAATCTTATGAGAATAAAAATGAGGAAGGGCAGACAGTCCATGACCTATAAATATTCTCTTCCACACTACATGCATGAAAATGAAACTTCTGGCAAACAAGCTCGTACGCACAAGGAGGGCTACGAGCATGTGAGATGTCAGGGTTATAGTAGGCTTTCATCCTAGATAGAGTGGACTTGAGTGCACTGATATGCTGCCAAACCCACTCACTTGGCAACCCTCGTGCTCTCCTGCACCCCCGTCCTCCTCCTGCTCTCTCTCTCTCCCTCTCTCTTTGCCATTGACGCTCTCTACTTTGCCATTTCGCTCGGCACTACTCCTCTCTCGATATCTATTCTTATCCCGCTCCCTCCCCTCTTGAGTTCTACCGGCCTGCCTTTGAATATGCTTGTGATACTGTGCCTTACCTCCGCTGAGGCAGAGTGAGAAAGAAAAAGCAACACGTATTAGTAAAACCACGGGCGAAGGAGCCATTATTATCCCTTCTTCCCTGAAAACATTTCTAATTTTAGCTAAACTAAAATCTGACTGCACAGCCCGACATACTGTGCCCGTGTTTACCCTTGAGGGCGCGCTGTCTTTCAGACTGCTTACAAATCTCGACTCCTTCACCAAAACTTGCAGCTGCTGACCCCAACAATGTCTCTTAACCCAACCATACCCACCTCAAACCTAAAGCACTTTATACCCATTGACGCCCATAAATAATGCACTCCTGAAACAAAGAGCTTAATCTCTTCTCATTCTTGCGTAAAACAGGGCTTTTATATGATATTTCAGTTGCTCTGATTTTATTTGGATATTCCACAATATGCCAGCTGTTCTGCATGCACCACATCTTAAAGAATAAGTCTTGTGATATTCAACACTTTTCTTATTTTCATCAATACAGTAATAAATACGTCCAAATTCATCCTTCTAACAAGTAGCATTTGTATTTCCTGATACGGTTCATGTCGGTGTCATAAAGCTCCATGGTTGCCCAAAGGTATAAAAAACAGTCATTTTTAAATCCACTGACCTATTAAACTTAATAAAACATAAATCTGTGTCAATCTGCAGCAAAAATAGTCTCCATAAAACACACTATTTACCCCTCTTTCACTAATATCAGCTAATAATTCATTATTTTCTTTAAATCATTAGAATGAAGGATCGTCTCAAAGCATTTGTTAACCTAACAATTTAACATTCACTCCAGCTATAACTTCTTGGCTGTTTATCTCACATCCTCTCTTTCTGTGCGCCTCAAACGCCCCCCCACCCACCCGCCTACCCAGAACAGTGAGTCAGGTGGTTTGGGTTTATACACCGCCAACCTCACCGTTGCTATCAGTTACACCGGGTCGATCTGGGATGATGTCATGCATCCTCATCTTCCACTGTGTGTAAACCCACCCTGGCCTATGTGTATGTGTGTGTGTGTGTATATGTCAGGGCCTTCATGCATCAACCAGGAAATTGCAGGTGTTGGTTTGTTTGCGCTCAAGGCTCAGCTTGCAGCCGCACTCTTTTCTGAAAGCCATATCCTCCTCCAAGGTTTCTTCCTTAAAGCCTTTTGAGTTTTGCCAGAACTTCATGTTCGAAAAAATTCACTTTTAACCCCATCTCACTCAAAAGAAAGAGATGCCAGTGTGTGTGATTTATTATCTGTGTTTGGTATCTGCTTTAAATTGATCATATAAGATTTAAAAGCTACAGCTGCAAAGTTCTCTTCGAAATGTGCCTCGTTCTTAACTCTGTTTCTCTCCGACTTCTCGTCCTCCCCTGCCTCTGTTGTTCTCTTCTTCTCTCCCTCACAGTAGGTTTGGTACTAAGTGTGCCCGCTGTGGGCGGCAGATATACGCCAGTGACTGGGTGCGCCGCGCGAGGGGGAACGCGTATCACTTGGCATGTTTTGCGTGCTACTCGTGTAAGAGGCAGCTGTCCACGGGAGAGGAGTTTGGTCTGGTGGAGGAGAAGGTCTTGTGCAGGATCCATTACGACACTATGGTGGAGAACCTTAAACGAGCGGCTGAGAGCGGTGAGTGGGGAAATGAAGGCCATTGTCCAGATGTTAGAGTCACTCAGTCCAAACCAGGATTAATTCAAAGTTCTGCATTTCGATATGTTTCATATTGTTTTGTGAGCACCACCAGAAATAATCCTTGAATAACTTAAATAAATTCATGTAACCGATACTCATATTTAGATGTTTGATATCTGTTAAATGTGGACCATTTATTCTCAATTTGTCAGCGGTTTGATACACACAGGATTAGTAAATCAACACAAGAGCTCAGAGAAAGAGATTATGTGGAAACAAATTTCCTATACAGTCACAGTCCTGTGCTTTGAATATGCCTCTTGACATTTGCTTGAATTATAGTACAACTCATCTGACTTACTTCTCTCATATCTTTGTTCTTTTTAGGCAATGGCATCACATTAGAAGGAGCAGTTCCAACGGAACAAGACAGTCAACCCAAACCGGCCAAAAGGGCGAGAACGTCTTTCACTGCAGAGCAGCTACAGGTGACAAACATTGAGTGTTTCTCATACAGTCTCCATCTGATTGTATTCGATTCTATTTGAATTACATTAGTTTACTACTTCAAGACCAAATACAGTATTTAATAATATCAGTGGCAGGAGAGCTTATGCTAATATGTTCTCTCAATGTAAAGATCATGCAGGCTCAGTTCGCTCAGGACAACAATCCAGACGCCCAGACGCTACAGAAATTAGCCGACATGACGGGTTTGAGCAGAAGAGTAATACAGGTGAGTAGAGTTAGACATCATAAGCTGTGTGTACTGAAATAGATAAATACAGTACATTGGCAGTGAAATGTGACATATTACGTTTGATATCTTTGACAACATACTATTGAAATAAATCAACACATTCTGTTTCAAGACATGATGTCTGGTTACATTGCATCTTCATAGGTGTGGTTTCAAAACTGCAGAGCAAGACATAAAAAGCACACGCCCCAGCACAGCGGGGCTCCCCAAGGTCATCCTCAGTCCAGGATGCCTTCGTCGCTGCCCGATGACCTGCATTACTCCCCCTTTGGCAGTCCCGAGCGAGCGCGCATGGTGGCCCTTCACGGCTACATCGACAGTGAGTTGCGATTTAATTTTGTGTTGCAGCTTTTTTTTCCCTCCTCTCAGGCCGACGTTTTGCTATTTTAAAATACGCGTCTTGTTTGTTTTCCAGGTCATCCCTTCTCCGTCCTGACCTCTCAGAGTCTCCCCCACCAGGCCATGTCCATGCCCCAGCTCCCCCTCAGCCGCTAGTTCTCCACCACAACCCTCGTGACCCCTAACCTCCAGATCCCAACCCTTGATCTCCCGCCGGTGACGTCTGCAGACCTGACTCGCGGGTCCCGCAGGAGACAGCTCAGAGAAAGGACAAATCTCATAGCCCTGAGCCCTGCCCACCCGGAAACAGAAAAAGAAACGGAAGAAAGAGAAAAAACTAAGATGCATCAGTCATTATGTTCCTTTGTCTCTGAGGACAGTTATATCCCACCTGCAAGCCAGTCTGTCAAAAATGATTGTGAAGCGTTTGTCAATATCAGGAACTCACAGATTCAATTTTATACCACCTAAAGGATCCATTTTGCTTCTCATGTACAGCATCTTCCACTCCTCTAACATGAACGTGAAGCTTTAAAGGGATAAAACTAACCAAGGACTGACACAGGACTGAAGCTTCTGGAGTGCCGTCAGAGTGCTGAAGATAAATTTAAGGGGGAACTGTCATTGTGGCCACAGGTCCTGGCACACACAGTAGACCACATTAGAGGTAAGACTCCTCCCAATTTTCTCTCGGAGCAACCATGAAGGAAACCTAAATGTACACAAAATACTTTAATTGTTGGAATATTTTCTTTTGGAATGGCATTTTTGACTTTGTGACGTCTCAGAAAATTCATATTTTTGGCAAATCTTCCACTGAAATAAGGCTAGAAATGTAATTATTGTTACAGAATGATAAAATAACGTGCCTTATAATTTCCATTATTAAATAGAACAGCTTTTTCACCACTAAACAATGATTAGGACAAATGACCTGTAATAAATCCTGTATTTGATCTCCTCAGAAAATCACAGGTTCTGTTCTGCATTTTGACTGTTAACGACTAAATTGCAGCTTTTAAATTAGAAGCCGTCACAAAACTGTCTGAGATGAGCATACTAGTCAAACCCATTCCTGCTAAATCAAGCGACATATTTTCATATTTCAAAAAACAGGTGTATTAATTTATAATTTATACGGTTGCTTGTTCATCCTCTGTGTGTGTGTTCCACAAAGAGGGAAATGGAGCGTTGGTACAATATGGACAATATAAAAACTCACTGAGTCTGTAAATAGTAAGATGTATGTATGTGTGTGTGTGTTTCTGTGTGTGTGCGTGTGTATGTGTGTGTATTGGCAGGGGTAGAGAGTGTGCATCTGTATTTTAGTGCCATGGCCATTGTGTGAAGAACAGGATCCAACAAGACCTCAATGTCCTTGTATTTATTGAGATGGTAAATCCCTGTAAAGCACTTTTTTCCCCCCCTCTGAAATGGTTTTTGTTTTGTTAAAAAACATGAAATGAAACAAAAAAGTTTATTTGATAGACTGTGCATCATAATTGTTTTGTGTAAAAAAATGCAATAAAATAGAATGTGATATTTCTGTGGTTTTGGATCATTTCTCGGGGATGAATTAATACTTTTGCTTGTGCATGTGCGGCACAAAGCACAGAAAAGCATTTAGATTGAATTAGGCTCGGATGGAAAGAACATTTAAAAATAGTAAATAAGTAAATAAATGTAAAGCAATATTTAATGTGCTTCTTTTTAAATTAAACATTATGTTTTAGTGTGACTTCCTGTACTTATAGTTAGGTACATAATTAGTCCTTCAGTGTTTCCGCTTAATTCTGTAGTTAATTGCATATGTGTGTATGTTTGGCATGAAAGAGGAGGAGTGCATTATGGGAAATATTCCCTTTGTGTAAAGCTGCTGTTAAAACATTTTATGCATTATTCATTTTATTTATTATTTTGAAATATAAAGTTACTTAAATGATTAAGTGGCATACATATGACCTCTAATGAGGGTTTATATGTGTAAACGAGCACATGATCCTCATAGACCATTGCTACCTGCAGATTATCTCTATGAATTAATAATAATAATAATTATTTAAAATAATAATAATTAATAATAATAATGCCTTGATCCACCAGAGGAAATTATGTTCCTGCTGTTTGACCCATCAATTCGTTCACACAGTAGTGTTTATTTGGGGGTTAGGTGCTTGCTCAAGGCAGCCATAGATACAAGGGGAGGCGACCTGGGACCCTTCAGTCCCAAGCTGCACCTCTAACCACTACAACACAGCTCCCCCAAAAAGGTGGGCTCGTCTGGGATTCTGCTGGTGTTTTATCTTTAATAGCAACTTTGATGATTAATTTTGATTCATACATACATTTATGTATGCAGGACCATGCACGTGAGAGAATAAGGCCTCAAATAGAGGATATAAACTACATCAAACAAACCCACTAAACACAGCAGTAGTGCATTCGTGTTGAATAAACTAGAGAATTTATTGGAACCAAGTCAATTTACTCGCAGGGATTGGGGATGTCTGATAATGTTAAATAAAAAAATACCAGGGTTGTTTGGACAGCATATATTAGACTTTTGACCCAGTTGGAAACTGATTGCCTATTCAGCTGTAGCACTGAGGCCTCTGGGTGGTAGACATAGACCTGAAACAGTATTTTTTTATATAATCAAAACTGAAAACTTTATTTGATTGTAAATTCACAAACTCATTGCCCTTTTTTCCATCTCTCTAGCTCTCTAAAAACACGCACAGTATTATGGAAATGAAGGCGAATGCACTGAAAGGCAGCTATTACAACTAATACAGCAAGGAGGAATAAAAATTGAAATAAATAACATGAAAACACATAGATCTTTAAATTCTTTTGCTTTTCACTCACTGTGTTTTATACAAAATCAAAGACAAAGCAAGATTTTTCTTGCAGATTTAATATGCCTGTAAATAAAATGCTAAAGAAGCAAGGTTTAATACAGTGTTTTCTCAGTTGCTCTTTTCGGACCTTGTTGTGACAGATTTTTCAGGATCCACACCAACAACCTCATCCCAAGCCTTCCGACAGGTCCGCACAATCCACTCATGTTCAGAGTCATCTGTTAGAAAGATTTCATTGGAAATTATTTGAGAATTTTTCAGATTAAAAGTACATTGTAGGTCTAGTCATTTGACCTAAACTCAAATACGAATACAAAAAATATCAACTGCAGAGTGAAGAGTAAAGGGTGCACAGCTCGAAGGCCCCCTCATTTGGTTGAATTCACTTAAAGCGTTTAAGTTAAACGTCTAATAACCTGCGTAGTTAGACCGCAGGTCATTTCGCTGTGTGAGGCTGCAACAGTGAAGTGCCATTCAAGTCTTGGGTAAATTTGTCAAAGCAAGATAAGCTGGACAATTAGCGGAAAATAACTTCTCAGAGCCACTTCAGACACCAATAAATAATAACCCCCAAAAATGGACGCCAATTTTTAAGAAAAAACCCCAACGACTGCCAGAGGAGCTGATAATAAACCAGTTTTTCGTTGTTAAAACTGAAATGAGTAGCTAATTGCAGGGGAAGTGAGCTTTCTCTGGAGCGCGCGCAGCTGCACGCACTTGAGCGGCTCGCGGGCCTCACCCCCAGGTTCCACTGCGCGCGGGGCTCCATTGTACGGAGGAGCAGGTCTGCAGCTCTCGGACTGATTGTGTGTAATTGCCAGCGATGGGCGTCACCGCTAACAGCCACTTCAAGTAGCTACACAACACCCCCCTCCTCCTCTGTTCCTCCGTCTGCCTCTCCTTCTCTACCTGCTCTGATCGGGAGGTCAATTGAACACATCGGACACGAGGACAGCTGCCATGACAAACATTTCCAAGTCTTTGTGACACATTTGTTAGTGGGAAAAGGTAATTACTGGAGCCCATACATATATCAGTGTGTTGCCATGAGACTGACCTCAATTAACCACAATCCACAACCTGCCTTAATGATAATTAGATTGGGACATTTTCACATTTGCTGTAATTCTGCCCTCTTCAGATTCTATAGCAGCGTTTATCTCAGAATTTAAGTCACATGTAATTGGTACCTTAAGTTATCTGAGGGCACAGGTGGCTGGTGTATTTCCTGCAGGCCATTTTAGACTTTTTGTCTGTCATTAGAATTAACATATAGATAGAATTGGGATATTGCAGATGGACTAATAAATACAGAAAAAAAAAAATCACGCAGTTCTCTTCATAATTTCAAGCAAATTTGGAGGGAAATTTCTGAAAAAGTTTAGCCTAGTCTTCATTAAAGTGCAGAATACAAACAATTTTCTGGTTGATTTCCATCTGGACCAACAACCTGCATGGACGGCCTTTGTGCAACGTACACAGGAGAGAGAGTGTGTGGAAGCGATAATGGCACCTTGTTAAGGTCTGTTTATCTTAATCCTTAAAATACACTCAGAGGGAAAAGTGTTTCCTTCCAGCCTAATGGCAGCGATTTAACGCACATACACAAAGACGTGCACACAATTAGCAAAAGCAAAAGTCTGTTTTCTTGTTGTGATTTGCATGAGAGATCTGCTGGATTTGTTGAGGAAACAGAAATGGAATTTTTGCAATATTCAGAAAAACTTAGAGAGGCACGACAGGACTCTGAAGCTGCTCCGCTGACAGTGGCCAGGGGCTAAACTTAGCGGACTTGTACTCAGGGTCAGTATGTTTGTGGTTTTTGAGTGAGAGCATTAAAATGAAATCAAACTAAATGTGAACACTCAAACAAATAGTCAAACAACTTGTGTATTTTATGTCTTGACAACACAGATGTGCTTGTTTCTAGCTTTGACAGAGAGATACTGATCTTTAAGACGATCAATCTGTCTGCAGCGGCTCGGAGGATTAACACATGAATCCTGTTTTGTGGTGATATTTTGTCTCAGTGAAGCCAGCGAGTGGATATGTTGCACTCTCCAGCAGCCCGGCTGATTTTATCTGTCTGTGAAACACCTCGACTGGTCGGGGACAAAGGGAGGGGCCGCGGTTCGGTCACCAGAGGTGTTTTCCTTGGCAGAGGAATGTTTTCAGTGCGGAGTTCTGTCTGTGCAGAGTTTCAAATGGAAGCGGTCTCTCCAGAAACAGGAAAGCAAGCGTTACAAATAATAAAGGCAACACACGGCCCCTTCTGGAGCGGTATGTCAACCAAGGGAGAACACAGCTCCAAAGACTGACTGCGTATGTTTGTTTGTAACAACACATTCAATCAGTCAGTGGTGGAGATTTGATTGTGCAGATGTGGGCTGTGCATCTTTTCCCTCATTATTTTTTAATTACAGTTTCAGAGAGCCATGCTTATATTGCACCTCAAAACTTAAGCAACAAACTTAATCAGCAAATTAAAAGATTTTTATATATCTCTAGAAAGCAGATAAATATAGCTTCTTGAGGCTGTTTGCATTTTATTATTATTCTTATTTAGTTTGCTGATTGTGTGATTTGCATTTCAGATTCACCAGTAATCATTTCCTCATGTTGTAGTCTTTTGGTTTTAATTTAGACGGGCTGCTTGCGGTGTAGTGAGTTGGAAACAAATAGACTTAAAAAAAAAAACAAAAAAAAACAAAACAGACGTTTCAATGGGAATTATTTGACCTTGAAATACAGTTTGGTTATTTGTGTTTATATCACATGGGATCCCCAACTTCCCTTCATCATTAACGAAGCAATCTTAATTCAGTTAATTTTGGAGCTGGAATCAAATCTGATGTTTGGCTCCAACGAGTCCAAGTGTGTATTTGTTTCTGATAGTATTTATTGAGAATGACAAATAACATCCAAATATCATAATTAGCTGCACAAATCATTTTAAAAATTAAAACAGGATAACAAATTGGATCAAGCAGTGCGTGGTGCACTGATATGTTGTGTTTTTCTTCTTTTTTTGAGATTCACTGGTTGTAGAAGTTTGATGCACATGAAGAAGGTTTGGAGGAACATCATCCACAAAAACACAAATTTTGCGATCCCTGAATTTGTGTGTTTAACCATTTGAAGTCACTCATCACTGACACACACACTGCTCAGTCACATACACACATTCCTGTCCTTCCGTCTTGTGTGTGTTTCAGGAGATGGCTTTGTATTTAAGTGACCTGTCTGACTCCTATTGATCCTGCTTGACTACTCTTTCCAAGCTCCCTTTTTTTTCTGCACCAGTCATTGAAATGTTGGTTTAGACAATGATGACCTCACCTCTCGAATCCTAATGTTACTGGAAGGTTTTCCCTTTTTGTTTTGGGCTTTTTTTCTTCTCTTAAATTTACAAAGATTTTTTTGTGCAGATCTCAGTCATCCAAATCATGGTACAGCTAAAACAAATGCACTCATCCAACACATGACTACGGGCTGTTATTTGCAGAATAGCACACAACAAACAAAGCTGACCCAGTGGGCTCATGTGTAACTCCCTTGGCTTGCAAAGTTGTTTGCGCCACCACCAAGTCACGTCTTCTCAAATCCATGCAAATACTTCAGATTCCTAAAATCAATAAGTAATGTGACATTTGTTATGTGTTTTTGTAGGAATAGAGGAGTGGTCCACTTTCAGTCACACAAAATGTCAAGGCTGTGCTCTCCAAAATACCATAAGAAGGGTCAGTTATCCCATTATGCCAAACCTTCATTCAGAGTGACTCACATTTGTGAAACACTTTGGGGTCCAGTTTCATACTCGAGGATATTGCAACATGTTTTATTAATTGCCGACCTCCTTCTCCACCTGATATACAGCCACTCCCAGTAAGTTACAAAATTATTGCTTCATACGGGATCGCTGTTGAAAATGAGTGTAGACACACAGAGTGTATTTGGATATAATAACTTACTCCTACACCCTCGGGAGGAGTTTTGCCTCCACCACTTTCCATTTCCCCTATCATTACTACATCATGTACCAGTATTCTTGACAAATCCCTCCATACATGCAGCAGTTGATGACAAGAAATTGCTTCAACTCCAAAAATAATCTATAACCTCCTGGGGAATATTAGCAACAGATCCTATTGTTTTGCTACTTGGCGCTCTTCCAAGATAGACTGTTTGTCCAAGTTAGCAACAGTAACTAAGCAGGGCAGGACTTTGCAAAAGGTCAGTTTTGGCCAAAGTTTAGCCTGATATTTCCCAGCAACAACATGTGTCTCCTGAGAGTAAAACATAAGCTTTTGTAAATATGAGTCTTTGTCTTCAATGACTTAGTTTTCCCTTGTCCTACGTCCACAGCTACACAGGGAGCTCCTTCCGTTTTCTTGCCGCAGCAAAGGTCCCCACTGGGAGGGCGGGTCTTCCCTGCGTCCCATCATCCTTGCAGTCCTCATCCTGGGCGGAAGCCACAAGGCAATAAATTCAGTCTTCACACCCACTCTGACAAATATGCCTTCACCTCCCAGGGTTAAAAAATAAATCCATACAGGATACTGGAGCATTCTTCTCAAGACTTGTATACCAAGACAAAAGGGAGTGCATGCATGTTTGCAATATACAGCAGTGCTACATCCCTCTGCACACATGCACTGCACACTGCCCCAAAAAAAAAAAAGAAAAAAAAAAAGGCACACATCAATTAAACAGATACCGTATGACTCCATACTTATCTAATTCAAAACAGAGTCGGAGTCTTGATGGAAAGTCTCATCTCAACTTCCAAAAAAATCCGTCTTCCTTCTCTTTCTCTTTTGTTCTCCTCCCTCGTATCGCTTCTTCTCCATCGTTCCACTGATCAATACCAGAATCCATAATGATGATGAACAACTTGCGATATGAAAAAAGAATTTATTTTTTTCTTCTTCTTCCACATGCCGATGACATCTGGTGAGGATGTGGATCTTCTATTCTGTTTCCTTCTGTCTCAACACATATGTAAATGAGGTATGTGTGCTTGTGGTACTGATCTATGTTATGTTGCAGGGAGCCCATATGAATACAAATATGCCCCAAAAATACACTGAGTCACACCTTAACTTCTGCCAGGAATGTGTTTGCATGTGTTTGCATGTGTATGGTATAGAACAGTTGATAAATTCACATATAAGGTAAAACAGATTTAGGAATTACCAGATTGGCATTCAGACCTTGCAGCAGGAGTTTGACAAAGTTAACCCTAACCCTAACCCAATGAAAGAAAAGCAGAAAAGTGTTCAGAAAACAAAAAACCAACACTGCAAGACTTCTGCAAGATTTTACATCTCCATGCATCTAGTCTGTCAAGAGCCTATGGTCAATAGCCATGATAACAGCTCTGGAAAGTCGAAGGAGATCGTCGTTTGGAGATCATGAACGCCTGTACAATGTTTCATGGTAATCCATTCAGTGACTGTTGAGATATTTCAGCCTGGACCATAAGTGTTGGCCTAGAACTATGATGCCAGGACTGTCTAACATTGTCTAGGGATGAAAAGTCATGGCTGGGAGACATGACGAGCCGAGGATGTCAGAATTCGGGAATGCAATCTGGACACCTGACAGACTGCATTCACTTCACAAATCAGTGAGTTCCAAACCGGGCACTCATTCAGTGGAAAAATGTGTCTTTGATTTTCCACTTTTAACAAATAACAAAAGAAAAAGGCTTCGGAAATTAGAGGTAGAGTCTGTAGAAGCAGCGTTCTTATCAGATGACATGCAGCCGTAATCTTTAATCTGATAATACAGGGTTAATCCATTTAACATCACTCCATAGGTTCAAACTCATGCTTAAACTATTTATCTATATTACTTTGCCTCCTGCTTGTTCCTTTGTTAAACCCATGTCTGTCCCTTTGCTGTGGCCATTTTATAAACGGTTCCCATTTCTCCCCAGTTGTCATTTTAGTGTCGTATCAGTGCAACCCTCTTCGACCCCATCCACTCCTTACACTGAGTACATCCTGCTCACGTCCATGTGGGATGAATGAAGGATTATCTTATCTTAACATTATTTTTCACCACAGCTTCTCCAACATCAGTCTAGACTCCTGCCTGTTCATCAAAAACTCGAAAACATCGAAAACTCATCAAAGCCTTTCTTCAACTTTTCTTTAATGTGCACATATGTCAACTAAATCATTCTTTTTGTCTGTTTGATGTGAACTGTTCTCAGAAAGGTTAAATTGTTTAAAAGTGAAATGATATAGAGCCCTTATCCTGTATGGCAAGATGTCTTCCTGACAAATAGGTCTGAGTAAACATCTACTTCCTTGAATCATCCAACAGTTTCAACCAACTTGGGCATGTTTCGCTTTTCAAAACAAAGCCAAGGAACTCCAGGCACTTCAACAGCCTTAGCTTAACTATAGGTGCAAAATGTACATTTTTACATTTCTTCTGACATGCGTAAAAGCAGACTAAAGGAGGACCGGGTTGCAAATACAAGTTAAATCAACAGCAACACGATTAGTGGAATTAACATTGTTTCTAGATATGTTCAATTATAGAAACAACTTTTCAAGCTAAATACATTTAACATACAGCAATCAATCACTGGAAAGTGCCTCGCTTGTCATAAAACTTTGTGTACATAATTTGAAATGGAAATTTGTGTTTGCTCCTTTCATCTTTCTAATTTACCTTGGCCCAACACACCGTCATGCCTGGATGTTACTCAACGCTCGAGATGGAGCCAATTTGGCATCGAGTCAGTGTAAAAAATGTGCATAAACTAAACATAAGCAGTGAAAAAAGTCTAGATTTTGAGTTTGATGTGAAAATGCGTGTAGGTAAACTACAGAGGGAGGTTCATCATTAGTGCGATGTTATGGCAATCAGTCCAAGTGATGAAGAGGACCTTCATCACAATGCATTTAATCCTTATTCACAGACTGTGGACTTCAGCAGGTAAGGCCTATCTTCGGTGTGACGGGGCTACAACCGTGATATAAACAGCATATTTTCTGTCTCACCTGCATTCCTGAGGAACCTGCCATTGTATGAAGTGACAACTCTGGTAGTGGGGTCATAGAAACCATCTCCACAGTCATAACATCCATCAGGAATGGCTCGTGGAGGATGTAGATCTGTTATCTGCGATTCTCCTGAATTAACAGAAAGGTTGTTTTGCAATGAATGACACTTACTCTTTTACAACCTACCACCATTAATATTAGGTTGAGGAAACATTTCTAGACTATAGCTTTTACTTCTCACTGTCTGGATTCTGGATGAATGATGTGCACAAAGAAACTGACATCCATCAAATCAGCAAATATACAAGCAAATAAATAAATTCCCACCGGCAGGTCGGAGTCCGTTGCACCTTTCGCTGTAGAAGCGCCTGTCATAACCGTCACAGTAGTCCCAGCTCTTCTCCTGGTACTGCAGACCATCAGCAAAGGTGAATGACCCCTTATGAGGAAGCACAATGACAAACAATCATCCTCATTGTTCAGTCTCATCACTCTCTTTTCCTCCCTTGATTTCTGGTCATGTAGATACTTATCATTCTTTGAGCCAGAAATGTGTGATATACATAGAAATGTAATTTTCTGCTCAAACAAATCGATGAAAAAAAATATACACTAAGAGCAGAAACAATGGCTCTTTTGCTCAAGGTAATGCATAGACCTCACTGTTGACAGTTTTCATTGGGAGTATTCCTTTGATACAAAGTAGTTCCAGCAGAAACTGTTGGATGTGAGGTCTTAGGGCTATCCTGCAAACCCCAGTCATGGTTTCTAGAAAGATAAGTCGCTTCTGAGGTTTTTTTAAATGCCAGTTTTCTGTGCTTTTAAGCACCGCAAAAGAATTTAAATTTCCCTCCATTGTCTTTGGGTTGAGGCAAAACTCTCAGAGATGGATATCTGAAAACCTCAGCAGATAAAACCAAAGCAGCCGGCACAGACGTGCATCACAAGGGGAAAGCAGAAAAATGTGTCTCTGGGTGGGTTGACTGACAAACAGTTATTGAGAAGGAAAATGTATTTTTCATATAAACATACTGTACTGGGTTCAGTAACTTTGTGCACTGGATTTGAAACAATAACATTGTTCACTACAGTGTCAACAGTACGCTTTGCCGACAACTAAATAGCATTAATTATGGAATGGGTTTTTGAGGCATGCCTACAATAGCAGAGAAGAGAAGAGAAGAGAAGAGAAGAGAAGAGAAGAGAAGGGAAGAGAAAATTTAGATTACAATACATTCATCTTATTCTTAGTAAAGGTTTAACTAACAGTGAGTCCTGGAACCCAGATGGACTGCAGCCTTGATTATTGTTGTTAACTACACGTGTATGTGTCAAAATGTCTGGAGGTTTACGTTTCACTTAGAATATTATGATTGAGTTGTTCCCTTTTTTATTTAGATAAAGTTTAATTACAGACGTTGCAGGGAAAATTGCACAGAAAAGAGTTTAATAAACAAAAAATATATATTAGGGTATCTCATTCATTAATATGTCATCAATCTTTCAGGCTCATAATACGTTAAAATGTTTGGTAGTTATCACAGAGGGCGGAAAGTATGTACATTGTTGCAAAAGGAGAAAGCAAAAGGAGAAAAAACTAAAAATATATGACTAGGAAGTAAGATTCTCAATGGACGGGCTCAGAAGCATTGTTTGAAGAAAGAGTTGCAAGTTTAAGAATGGGCTATAAGCTGCCAGAGTTTACATTTCATGGTTTATTGGAAGCTTTGAGTTGAATAGAGGTAGGTTACAGTTTGGCATTGGTACTATTGTGCAGGTGCAGGGTAATAATCTGGGCTGAAGTTAGTCATGGTTCAGAGCTGCTATCATTTCAAATGAACCGCCGCTGCATTGATGATAATAATTGGAGCAATCCATATTGTGGCAAAGCCCGCGAAAGAATGCACCGGAGCAGAAGAGAATAACATTGCTACAGGAAAAATGAGAGAAGCCTAATTACTATGACAATAACTGTGAGTGATTGCTAAAAGGGACCAGATGTAATATCAGCTATAACCAATACGAAACACACAGAGTAAAGCATGTGGATGCATATCCTCTGACATGCATGCAGGGACACACACACACACAACTCCTCACCTGCTTTGCAATGCCGTTTTCCCAGGTGGCCTCATATTTACTTCCATTTGGAAAGTGTAGTACTCCCCGACCATGGAACATCCCGTCTTTCATCTCTCCCACATACTTTGTGTCTGTAGGAAAGGTGTACTCTCCTTCTCTTTCCATCCTGAGAGAAATAAGACATGGTCAGTCCTTGGTCATATTTTTCCCTCTATACATAGCTAACAATCTATGAACCCATTTGATTCATTTCTTTGCGTACAACCTGTTGTTTTTAAGGTAATTGTATATAGCCCGAGTTCATTAAGCCTACCTGCCATTTTTTGTAGCCCCTTTGTAACTGCTTCCGATAAACTCCATTAATATACTGACTTATTAGCGCCCGTGTTCGTATGCAAAGTATTAAGCTTTAAGACACCGAGGAATTTAATTCCTATTCAGCAAGACAACAAAACGGCCAGTGTACAGTTACCATAGAAACGCAGCACCAGTCTACCAAAGTGACAGACTACTTCTTCAACGGTTTGCTATAAAAGACAACAAAACATTGCCACAGTATCCTCATAATAATATTAAAACAAAAAGAGACAAAACAAATAAAAAGTTATTCCACTTAAATTCTTCTCACTGATCCTTAACTGCGCATGCGCCTGCATCTCCCTGGTAGCGCAGGCTCTCGGTCGCGTCATCAGAACGCGCCTCTCTGGTGACAGAAGCAGCAGGCGCAGTAAACTGACCTTCTTCGCGGCCTCGTCGCTCGTCCTGGAACCAGACGAGGACCTTGAATGTTTTTTGCAAGGGGTGTTTGATTTTCTGCGTTTGTTTTGTTGTGCGGACACGCAGCCATGCCCGGAACTGCGGAAATCCCCACACTGGAGGAGCTGAAAGTGGACGAGGTAAGCAGCGGTTATTGTTTAGCTTGAATGTAAAACATACCAAGATAGGACATGCTAGCTAGCTAACAAGCTAACCGGCTAGTTGCTGTATATAAATGTTAACTTTGTTCATTGACTTTATTTGCGCTCACATTCGTGAAGGTTATTTACACAAACAGCATGGATAATATATTTGCAGATGTTATATTTCTGCTCGCACGTTAAGCTGGTGGATATTTTCTTTTCTTTATTATAGCCATAACTGAACAACGTTACCTTGTAATAGTTACAAGGTCTAAAGCAAACTCTGTTCCCGTTACCTCCAAGGTTTACCTCTGTGAGGGCAAACACTCTGACCGGGTAATGTTAGCGGCGTTATTTGGCACAATGAACTTGTCCTTGGAAGTCAGGTGTCAACAGCCTGTGTCCAGCACAAACATGGAGACAACAACTCTCCAATAAAGGAAACGCAGATCCAAGTTCAACTTAAATGTAGTTGTCTGGTTTGTATTCTTAGATGTACAGTGTAATGCAAAGGGCTTTTACGTCCCCACGACCATTTCTTACAATGCGTTATTATGCTGTATTGTACTTAGGGTCGTTGTTATTTTTCCAAAGACCTCACAAAATGTTTAATTTTCTTTTAATTAAGTTCATAATATAGTTAACATGAACAATTGCTTATTATGATTAGTGATGTCAGTAAGAAAATGTATTCTGTAAAACGTTTCCATAATTTATGCAGTGAAAGGACAATAAATGCACCTGGCAACACACCTGGAGATATTGCAGTGAAAAAAATAAATAATCGTTGTCTTCCAGAAGATGGCACAGGACTCACTGCTGCCTCATAAACTATTTGTCATTATTTTAAAGTACAGAAGTTGTACAAGTTAAGTAAACAAGACACAGCTTGTGGGGCCAAACGGCATGTTAGAATGTGCACGATAAGATAAGCTCTACCTTTATTGATCCCCCATAAGGGAAATTTGAAAGTGACACAGCAGAAGTAGAATAGAGAAACAATAAAAAATACAGGAATATGAATAAATACATGTGCTGTGAAGAATAAAAGAAATGTCCTTCATTAATGTGTGTAAACGTATCTGTATTTGTACATATGCAGAACCTGTGGCGTTTGTATACACTAGATACGAACGTGCAATATCTGTATACAAGTAAATATGATAAATATTAAGTGAATTATCTACAGTAACTTGTCTAATATCTGTTGGTAGAGTAGGAGATAGCCTTGCAGTTTCTCGGTGTTCCCAGTTATGCATCACAAACACACACTGATTCTTTCTCTGTACTACTTGCATGAATATTTCATGCAAGTAATTGTCACTTATGGTTTTTGTTCTGTGATACATAAACAAGAGTCATGACAAGAAAACATGAACTGCACACTGCAAAATGAAATGGTTATTTCTTAGTGTATCTGTTTAATAATTGGTATGTTTTTTGTCAGGTCTAATTGTTTCCCATCTCGCTCTCTCTCTCTCTTCTTCTGTCCAGGTAAAAGTGTCATCTGCAGTACTGAAGGCTGCTGCCCACCATTATGGCTTCCAGTGTGACAAGCCCAACAAGGAGTTCATGCTCTGCCGCTGGGAGGAGAAGGACCCCAGGAAATGTCTAGATGAAGGGAGGAAAGTCAATGAGTGTGCACTAAACTTTTTCAGGTAGCTCACTTTTTCATATTCTTGGCACCAAGTACGCTTTTTGTGAACAAACACAATGCCTGAGTTTTTGTTATGAGTTTTTTTTTTTAAAAAACAGAAGATCATGCAGAAACATGAATTAAAGTCTATAATGCATTGTTAAGCTCTTTGAATGGATGTTATTAAACAGTGTGCAATGTACTTTCTCATTTTAAAGAATATAATCTTTCCCGTGTGCCATTCCCTTGAGCATGAAAAAGATCAGTTGTCATGATATTTGACAGAAAATGCAATAGTGATTAGGCTGAATAATTACATTTTTGAAGAATAAATGCCAAAAAAAAGAATCAATCTGCAAAACTGAATCATGTTCTTGTGGTCAGAGGGTGATTGAAGATGTGGTTAAATTCTGGAGCCAACAGCGAGTTGCAGAGTCCATATAAAGCTTTGGTTCATAAGTTTGCGGTCAAGAATTTTGTTATTTAACCCTAACTTATTGTAGAATTTGTAACTTAAAACAAAGTTTGCAAGAGTAAACTACAAAGTGATGAAATTAAGTTTCTGTGCACAATCTGGGCTGGAGGTGAAGAAGTAATTGGATGATTCTGGTCCAAACACAGGGAAGATGTTTATTATGCAGTCATCTCCGTGCATTTCCACAAATGCATGTGTTGAATGGTCTGAGGTATGAATGGAGAAAATTTAAAGTTGGACTGAATTTGTCTGCAAGGTATTTAAGAACACATGCAGTAGACTATACATCTGACTTTTGTGTGGAACAGTAAACTGCATCTCTTTTAGTTTATGTTTGGTGCCTTGACCAACCTGACCAAACTTCTGCTGCCAGATACCTGAAGAGTTAAAAAACATGCAACTGATTTATGTTGACTAAAAAATTATGTTGAGAACACTTTTGTCATTTTACTTTCTTAAGTAGAATGAAGGGCTGTTAGTTTTACAACTTGAACAAGTCGTCCGTGAAGCCTATTGTGTCCACGGAACTTTGCTGAAGTGGTCTGGCGTTTTTCACTTTAAGTGCTGTGTCTGTGTTTACTGAAAGTTTTAGGGTGAACTTTCCTTGTGTCCTGAGACCCTCTGCAGTAACTAAGGTGCTTTTGTGTGGTTTTGGTTCCCTAAACAAACACATGACCTCTAGAGAAGTACCTGCAATTATTATAATAAGGGCAGATTTGAGAAAAAGTTGTAATTGCACCAGAGGAATGGTCTGATTCTTGGGTAGTTCTGGCCACTGCCATCTACCTTCTGGAGTGTTCACACAGTTCCTGTACCTGCCCCGTACCTATCTATGAGTGGAAACCGTCTAGTCTTTAGCCAGGTCGCCAGAATGTAATGAAAGTTTCTTAACCTATGTCCAAATACTGAATCTTTAACTCTTATGTTATAAATTATTTTAATAATCCCTCAGTTTTCATTCCCTGAACCATATGTTTTTAAATACACTGCTCAAAGCATCAAGTCAGTTAAACTTCTGGGATATTGATCTGGTCAGTTAATTAGCAGAGGGGATTGTAAATCAGTTTCAGCTGCGTTGGTGTTTGATGAAATCAACAACAGGTGCGCTAGAGGGGCAACAATGAGATGACCCCCAAAACAGAAATGGTTTTACAAGTGGAGGGCACTGACACTTTTTCCCTCCTCATCTTTTCTGACTGTTTTTTTGCTAGTTTTTCATTTGGCTAGGGTCAGTGTCATTACTGGTGACATGAGGCAATACCTGGACCTTACAGAGGTTGCACAGGCAGTTCAACTCTTCCAGGATGGGACATCAATATGTGCCATAGCCAGAAGGTTCGCTGTGTCTCCCAGCGCAGTCTCAAGAGCATGGAGGAGATTCCAGGAGACAGGCAGTTACTCTAGGAGAGCTGGACAAGGCCGTAGAAGGTTCTCAAACTTTCAGCAGGACCGGTATCTGCTTTTTTGTACAAGAACCTAACAAACAAACAATCAGAAATAGACTTCATGAGGTTGGCCTGAGGGCCTGACGTCTTCGAGTGGTCCCTGTGCTCACTGCCTTGCACCATGGAGCTTGATTGGCATTTGCCATTGAACACCAGAATTTGCAGGTGTGCTATTCACAAATGAGAGCACGTTCACCCTGAGCACATGTGACATATGTGAAAGGGTCTGGAGAAGTCGTGGAGAACCTTATGCTGCCTGTAACATCGTTCAGCATGACAGGTTCGGTGGTGGGTCAGTATTTCCCTGGTCCAGTCCATATCAGTATAGATATCAAACGTGATTTGTTTTCCCATTGATGTGTTCCCTTAATTCTTTTTGTGCAGTGTATATTATTTTGTATTGAAGAGTTCCAGATGTGTGTTCTGGCATATTTTAATCCCACACTTGCATATTTGACTTTGATTCATATGTCTTTCTGCACTCTGCCTTCTAGGCAAATCAAGGGGAACTGTGCCGAGTCCTTCACCGAGTACTGGACCTGCCTGGATTTTTCTGGTTTGGAAGAACTGCGTCGCTGCCGTAAGCAGCAGCATACCTTCGACAACTGCGTACTTGATAAACTCGGATGGGAGAGGCCTGAATTGGGAGAGCTGTCGAAGGTGAGACTTGTGAGGGATTGACTGTGCATTTAAAATGTAAGCAGCCCGCTTGATGGGCTCTATTCTTGCTGATTGTGGGCTGTTAGCAAGAGACTCTGATTGCATCTGCGTAGTGGCCTCATTCAGCTGCAGTTTAGAGCAGAAAAAAATCATGAACGTTGTGCTGCTTTGGTTTTTCTTTCCATTAAACTACTTTTAACTCTGGCATAACTCTGGTAAGCTGTAATTAGGTATCAGCAATCAAAACAGGACCGAAATCGGATCATAACAGTTGGTTTTTGGACATTTTATTTATGTAGTTTTTAAAAATGCACTTGCACAAACCCAGGAATCTGTGTAACGCTGTAATCAACTTTCTGGCCATTTTGCACTGGTCAGACAGAGCTACTGTTTCTGGGATCAAAACACCTGAGCAGTGACATGACCTCACATTACCCCTGAAAAGTGTCCAGGTTTCTTTTTACACTGGTTGGGTTTTTAGATGAATTTTAAATGATGATAGTAAACTAAAATTTGTTCAGAAAGCTTATTAAGTTGATAAGTGAGTGGCCTAATTTGTCTGGACTATATCCAGACTTGGGAGAAAAGCAAGAGAACAGCAGGATCGGAGGTAGAGACTAAAGTAGCCAAACTAAAAGGGTAAAGAGGGAACAAAACAGGGGAGAGGGTGGTGGGGAAAGAGATGAGAGAAGAGCTGGAACAGCCAGAAGATATGCATGGTTTTATACTAGGGCTGCACTTAAGAATTTAGTTTGTTTAATCTGGCCAAAAGTCCAAAAAGGTTCACATTTGTGAATTATTTCAAGAAAACCTTTTCTACACAACTACATTTGTACCTCAACATCTTTGCATGGCAGTGATACTTCGTGATCCGTTTCTTTAACAGGTGACCAAAGTGGCTACCACGCGGCCATTTCCAGAGAACCCCTACCACTCTAGACCACGTCCTGAACCCAATCCTGTCATCGAGGGCAAATTGGAGCCTTCCAAACATGGCAGCAGGTTATTCTTCTGGAGCTCGTGAGGCAGCTCCTGAAGAAACAGTCACCCTCCAAAACCATGAGCTCTGTCCAAAAACAGCTAGACGTTTAGTGATCATTCATACATCCATGATACCTAAAGGACACTGATGTGAGGTCAGAGGGCTGTATTTGGACAGGGTTCATGCCCTAACGGTATTTTCAGCAGCGACACCTCCAACATTGTCAAACTGTTTGATAAAGGAAAGATGGATGGATAATTGTGTGAACTCCTTGAATCCATACAGCTTTCTGGCTACTTCTGTAAATGTAACAACTGATCAAAACAATGTGTTATTGTTGTTGTCAGATAATAAAGAGATAAATTATAATACTTGAATTTCCTGTGTTTTTTTTTTTCTTTTTTCCAAGTTCATGAAAGACTGCAGCATGACAGGATTAAAAGTTTTAAACACATAGCATTTAGAGCCATAGTTGTACATCTGTGTTTTGTCAGACTGATGCAGGCTGAGGTTGGAGGTCAGAGTTCAGGGTCACTACCTGCAGCCAGAGAGAGGACTGCTTCTGCTTCCTCCTTTTCTCTTGGCCCGCTTCCTGCCTCTGACCTGGACTGGAAGAAGACCAGAGGAGTCATTTTCAGAGATGCACGGTAAAGTGTGCTGTTGCCGTCGGCACGTGCGTATGCGCACACGTATTCGTGACCTTGAATGGAAGGAGCTAATTCAAAGACCCTGCGGCCTGTGGAACACGGAGGGCTGTGCCAATACACACACGTGCGCTCACGTATCACCGGGATGTTGTCCAACATCAGAATTGGTCTACAACTGAAGACAAACGTTCAGGTTTTTTTTTTTTTAGGTTTTTTTATCAGCTGTTTGAAAATCTATTCTAGTAGTAGTTATGGTTTCATTTGCTCCATTACAAACATCAGACGAGTTGAGTCTGACCCATACCATGTGGTTGATTTCTATGGGGACCAATGATGCAAGAGTTGACAACTTTCTCATACTCAAAAGTAGAGAATGTGGCCCAAGGGTTTTTGCGTATGATTAAAAACAAAAAGCAGGGACTTAAAGGAGGTTGACAGCTAACGTCTGACAGTCACTTTGATTTTAGTCAGAATATGTAAAAATACACTTTGAGTCTGTCTTGTTTTTGCTTATTTTAGATGTGAGTATTGATGCGATGCATGTTCTCAACATTTTTCCCACAGGTTTCTTTCTTATGTTACAGACGGCGAGTTCAATGGTGCAGTCACAACTTTTACCAAAAACAGCCATGCACTCTATGTGTTCATGGTGCACACAAGCACCGTGTATTTAAACATCCAGACATCACTGTGCATGTTTCTATAGGGCGTCACAGATGGCGGTTGCAGAAATCCCCTCACAAGGTGTGGTCTGGTACCGCGGCTTGCACAGGAAACGTCTGACAGACCCTCTTCTGACCTGGACAGCGGGACAAAGAGAGGAGGGAAGAAGGGATGCAAAGAGGAAAGGAGGTGTGGACAAAGGGAAACATGAAGGAGAAGAGGGTGAGAGACACACAGGAGGTGGCGGGTAAGAAAACAGAAGGAGGTGCAAGAGATAGAGGTAGAGAAATAAGTGGCGGAAAACGTAAGTAAGCATTGAGGCGAACATGCGTTTGCACAAGAATAAGAGGGATCCAGAGAGGGCAAGGTGGGGAATTACTTGAAAACAGACTGACAGCCAGACTGAATGGGGGGGTAGGCAAGGAGGTTGTTCGGTGGCCGGCGGTGAGGCCCCAGGGCTCGTGGCAGACCTGTCTCCATGCGACTTGCAGGAAGCAGAGGGTCATCGTTGTTTGACACAGCACCGCCACAGGAAACGGGCCTTGGCACAGGAAAGAAATACAATACAGGGCTTTCATGAAGCTACAGCCCGCCTGGGAGCCCGGTGCGCTAAAATACTCAAACAACCCGGCTTGTTCATAACACACGACCGTCAGTATTCCCATTGTTCGGGTTCGGGTTTGACATAATAAAATTAATGTTTGAAGTGGAGATGAGCAGCAGGAGCAGCAAGCTGCCTGTGCTCGACGAGGATGGAGTCCAAGGAGGGATTAAACAAATTTGGGAATTTCAGACATCAGTGTTTCTATGTTTGTTTCTCTAATCATATCTGTTGCAAGTGCTCACGGAAATCTTCTCCAGGATTAACATTTAATTAATAAATACTTTACTTTTTTGCCACTGACTGTACTTTCCTGCCTTGAGACATCTGCTGCGTCCATACCGCCAAGAGCCCCTACCATGTGGGTGCACTTCACTGAGCAAACTCTAAAATGTGGGCGTGTTTGATTTGTTGATTTTATGTTGGTGCGCCCTCCTTGCTGTTTGGCTCTGTGATCTTTTGGACAGCGCATGTCGCTGAGTGCCGCTTTCATGTGTCCTCTCATCCCCCTCATGCTGCACAAGGAGGCTTTGAACTGGCATGCAGGTTGCGGCATAAAACACACACCCGCAACGTCGCAAGTACCACCGCTGCATCCACGGCCACCACTCATGGATATTGCTAATCTGAGAGCTGTGAGGAAACTCTCGCATGTAGCACACGTGCACATGGGCTCACTTACACAGCTGGCATTGTTTTTAAGCTTTTAGTAGAGTTTCAAATGTTATTACTTGAATCAATAGATGTAATATTCCTCTTCCTCCTAGCAGAAACAGCTTCTTTTAGCATGCTGAAATCCCTGGATCTGAATGAAATATAGGTGTGAAAATTTGGATTTATTGCACAGTGGCGTGGTGGTTAGCACTGATGCCTCACAGCAAGAAGGTTCCAGGTTCTAATCCAGGCCGACTGGACCTTTCTGTGTGGAGTTTGCATGTTCTCCCTGTGTCTGTGTGGGTTCTCTCCAGGTACTCCTTCGTCCTCCCAATGTCCAAAGACATGCTGGTTAGGTTAACTGGTGATTCTAAATTGGCCGTAGGTGTGAATGTGAGTGTGAATGGTTGTCTGTCTCTCTGTGTTAGCCCTGCAATGGACTGGCGACCTGTCCAGGGTGTACCCCATCTCTCGTCTGATGAGCCTTCACAGGACAAGCGGTTACTGAAGATGAATGAATGAATGAAGGGTTCATGTTTACAGGGCAATCAGGACACATTTCTGACACGCCCTCAACAACAGTTTAGTGGTCGGTCATAATTTGGACTTTAGAAAGTCAGGAAATAAATGCATCGAAAATAGAGCATCAGCAGCTTCTGTGTCTTGCTGTTCTGTAAATAAATAACATATTGGGTTTGATCAACTATCTGTATTCTAGGAAGTTGCAGCAAAAGTGGCATGAAACACCACGGAACTATTGACCCAACAATTACTCTTCCAAAGCAACATCAAGGAACCACCCGCCCTAACCCGATCTCGATTGATTTGTTTGGGCATGGAGTGTTCACATCAGCCCAAACGAACTAACCTGACGGGAAAATGGTTCCTGTGAGACACCGTGAGAACACCTTTAGGCACACATCTCTGACATTAACATATAAATTTTTGTGACAACTCTTGCATCCAAAATGCCTCCAGCAGCAAGAGTTTTGATGATTTTCTTCCCCATGACCCAACGTAAAATGGGCACAACCCTTGATTTCTTCTTTTTGAGCCGTTCCCTGGTAAAGTTGCTAGTCATCTTAAGATCATAATCCTGCCACTTCACGTTACCTTCGAGCACTTTTTGATATGACGCAGAATTCCTTGATGAGTCAGTGACTGCAAGTTTCCCAGTCCCCAAGGCAGTAAGTCAACACCAAACATTTCCATCACAATGCTTTGGTAAGAGGCTCTTCTTCTGAAAAGGTGTCTTGGGTCTGCGCCAAACACAGTAGTGTGGCCAAACAAGCGTGCCAACTTAGCAGTAAAAGAACACCATTAGTTTAAAGAGTCACCTTTGTCTGAATTTGGTGGGGGAGTCAGTAAAATTGGCATTTGTTTTTAAATCTACACCACTTACAGATGATTTATTGCACGTCATTTGGAGACCATTTTAAAGCCCTTGTCTGACTCACGGGCATCCACAGAAAGCTCTTGGCATTATGAAACCACGTATTTCAAGACTGAAAGGTTTCCGCTTGTTGCTCTCTAAGGAGGCTCTGACCACATCTGAATTTGTTCTTTTATTGATTTAAACAAAGAAAACGACTACAAAAGGTACATTTTATGTTTTATTTGCTTGATTGTGTATCAAAGGGACCAGCAAACCCTTTACATGTCCAAAGGTATATCAACTACAATGGGATGTCGGCCTATGCCATGCTAATGCACTCTTATGTGACCAGGTGCTAAACAGTGTAAGATGTCATGGATAGTGAAAGAAATAAACGGAACAATCTGGCCTTTCATCAAACATCCAATGAGCGCCACCTTGATGCATTCCTTCTGCTCTTTTTACCCCGCTACTTTACATCTGCTAGCTTGCTGCTAACCTCGTCTGCCATTTGCAGCTGGGCATGAGGTCTGCTGTGTTTCTTTTAGTTTTGTTATTTTAAGAACAATTTGTTAATAACTCCTGCTCGGTGCAGCCAAGAACTATGAGAGAAGTCAAAGAACCAAAACAGTCGCAGGCCAGAAAATTTGAACAATGAGCTGAAAAATCCCATAAAGGGGAACTACAGATATTTGTCACAATGTCACATTACACATTTGATCCTTAGTTATTTTAAAAATATCCATTAAATAACACCTACTTCAAACTTTATTTGTTGAGGATGATTTTCTCTAACAGTATCCTTGATTTAAGGAAGAAAGGAATTGAGATTAAGGGCTTTGCTTGTAGAAAATGTAACAAAATACTTAAAAAATGAAACACACAGACACATGCACAGAGCATGGGTCCTCACCGACTAAATCTGTGTGGTGACAGAGTGATGACCATGTCTTGTGTTTTGCATTCCAGCCCGACACGCTCCGCAGCCGCTCTTTCACGCTGCAGTTTTGCCTCTGAATGCCACGCTTAAGATAACATTTAGCAAACTTTAAGGCCTCGCTCAAGGTGTTAGTCGCTTGAAGACAAGACAGAGCAGGAGAGCCCTCGCTTCACGGCACACTAATGAAGCTCAGTCACACACCCAGCGCACGCACAGTGGAGCACGCCGACACAAATAAACACGCCGAGAAAAAGGCACATGCAAGCACACACACACACACAGAAAAAAAAAAAATCTTCCCACCATTTACACGTTATGATTAAATCTACAGCCACACAGCTGACATTTTTGTCTTTGAGAATTGATGATAATTACAAAGGACACATTTTTTTTCTCTCTCTCTCGTTCTCTCTAAGGGATAGAGTCGAATTTTAAATGACCGTGCCAAGAGGTAAGAGGGATTTTCTGAGGGCTATGCCGACTCTCGGGTCTGTTTATTCCACATGTTTAAAAATAAAACTCCAGCCATTTCTTTTCTCTTCGTGTTTATTCTGTGGTATCTGAGCAAATGGACTAATGTGAAGTATGTGATGAAATGAGATGTCAAAATGACAGCACAGCCTGTTGTCACACAGCTTAACACTCAAGAAGCTGCGGTCGAGCAGCCCCATACATAACACTGTTTATTTTTCTCCAGGTGTGTGTGTGTGCGCGTGTGCGTGTTTGTGTGTATGTAGGTGCATGATGGATATTAAGTGCTTGCAGCCTTATGTGTTTGGATGTTTGTGCATTTTGTACATGTACTGTAAAGTTCATAAACGTGTGTGTGTGTGTGTGTGTGTGTGGGTGTGTGTGTGTGTTGCCACAGCTCCTTCTGGGCTGGCTTGTGTTTATCTTGGCCTGATCCCAGACCTTCATCACTTCTCTGCTGATAGCTCCATTCCTCCATCCCTCTGTCCCTCCGGCTATTTACAAGTCTACCGCAGACTGCCTCTCCCTGCGTGCCAACATCCAATCCTTTTTCCTCTCCTCTCCTCTCCTCTCCTCTCCTCTCCTCTCCTCCGTCTGTGTTTCAGTATCTCTCAGGACAACAGATCCGTTTGTCGCCCGGCGTATATCCACCCTCTACTCATTCATTGTATGATTGATTGTTTATATCTACATTTGTCTTGCCGTGGAGAGACAAAAATATTATTCATAAGGTTACAGTAACTAATATATTTCTTTTGTCTGGACTTAAGCGCAATGACAAATGTGCTGTGAAACATTTCCCATAGTTAAATGATTAAAATTTTATGTAAACTTAAACCATGCCATACAAAAGTTAGGGTGTAGTCCTTTGTTCACGGCACGCTTCGACTTGCCAAAGAAGATAAATCACAGGTGGTACTAATAATATTTATGTGGCTGCACTGTATTCGAGTGACACTGATCCAGTGCAAGAACACTGAAACGCAGCCACGACTAATTTCACCTGTGCTTTAAAAATCCTTTATGAAAACGACAGGAATAAGTCGTTTTGGTATGCTGTTACTTTGAAGGAGCAGTTTTTATGACGTTGAAAACTTAATTGATCAATACAATCGGAATATAAAGATATATGAGTAATGCCACTGACATCTATGAGTTGTGTTGCAGATGTTAGCATGGTAACCAGTTAGACGCATACCACTTTCTACCACTGGGCGGTACAGCGAGCCACTGACTCATCCAGTCTGCCCTCAGTCCAACACAAAAGGAAGAAGTAGCACTTCTTAGCGTGAGTATTTTTCACTCTATGATCTTAACCTCTTGTCAGTGATGTCTCTGGATCCTCTCTGTCGAGCCTCCAATTCCTTGCACGCTGCTCACGATGTTCCCTCTCCTGACCGCCTGCATCACGCAACGCTAGGATCTGAAGCAGCAGCTGTGTGCTATTGCGGCGCCCCCGGTTTTACATTTTTTTTTAACACAAATTTAAGTGTTAGTATATAAATACAAATGTGTACATCATTGCATGACACGACATGAAAGTGGCTTGACCATCCCAGGGCTGTTAATAGGATCCAACAGCAATCCTCCATATGGAAAGCAGTACAAATTATAAAGGAGCACAAACTGCTCCTTTAAAATCTAATTACAGTGAGTACATAATCTGTGACTTATTAGTGTTGACAAAGGTGAAAGTCGTTTTGTAATTGTGCTTTTCTGCCTTGTTTGGTCTGTTGTACGCCTTGAGGTAAAGTGTGATCTTAGGTATTTAGGACTGCGACATGGCATTTGATCATTGTTGTGTTTTTAGGTAGCAAGTCTTACCAGTGAACTGGCCAAATAATCAATTACTGCAGCAGTGTCAGTTCCGGATCCTTAGTAGGTCATGACTCATTCAGTAGACAACTCAAACCTGTAATCTGTTGAGTGACGAATGTTTGATGCACAGACACGTTGCAGATGCCCGGGTTGTTGCTTTAGATGTTAAAATAATTCACTGTTAAGTGTCTGATAAAGTAGGATGGATGATGATAAGATCGTTGCTCCTTGTTACCAGAGCTCATGACTTTCCTTTAATATCAAGCCATAATTGATGTCAGCAATGCCCACAAGCATGACTGAAAACCACCTCAGAGGCACTTTGTCAGCTCTTATTGACTGTCAGTATCGCTGCATCAAAGGCACTTTTACCGTTAATGATACTGTGCGTGCGCTCACACACACAGAGCCGCACACACGTGCACACGCTGAACTCCATCCATCAGTTATAATCTTGCTGGTAGCCAGAGTCGCCTTATTCCCACGGAATTCCCTGGGAAGTTGACGTCCCCCTAATTCTGTTGTGCTTGTGGTTTCTGCAAGGTATACTGCAGCATTCCTCCGCCGTGTGTTCATCTAAACAGAGCTAGTTAAAAAGGACGCGCAGCGGCTCGGGCTACACACTTGTGACAGGGCTCCTCTGGGTGGTTCCTATCTGACGCTGGGCTCAGAAAGTTTTGGGTTTCCTACGCATGTCAAGGTAAGTTAGCTGTTCCCAGCGCCGGGTCGCTCCGAGGCCCTGGTGGGCTATCACTCACAATGCGTCCTCTCGTCTCTCTCTCTCTCTCTCTCTCTCTCTGGAAGCCTCTTTCCCTCGCTCCACGCCCTCCTCCCACGCACCACCTTCCCTAAACTGACGCACAGGCCGTCTTCTGGCTGTCGTCCCCGGTTTACATGTCAGGTTTTGCCCTTTCTTCCCTCTCTGTGTCTCTCAGGCCCGACATCCCCCTCTGTCTTGCTCTCTGTTTTCCACTCAGATCATGGTGTGTCAGAGTACAGTCCTCACTTGTCATCTTCAATTTTCATTCACTTTAAAGCAGACTCTTTCTGTACTGTAATTGTCTGCAGTCTATAATAAGCCACGGGGCGAGCTAACTTCATTGACGTAGGTGTTGAGACCATTTTGATTCACATTTTGTTTCTTTTTTTCCTGGAAACATCATCCCCACTGAGGCCAAGCATAATTTTGAGACAATTAATCACAATGTGTTTTGAATGCATAATCATCTGATTAGTGGAGTTTAAAGTTATCCAAGCCGAGGGAGACAGAACGTAGCTAAAAATAAAAGAAAGCTTTTCTCACACTCCTCTTTGCAGCGTTTAACCAGCGAGAAAGACACAGCCCAGTCCCTCTATCTCCCCCGTCCACGCCTCAACACATAAATAATTATACCACTTCCAGGTTTACCTAGGCCGTTAGCATCCCGCGCTACACAAGCTGACTCACAACACTGTTGCTTAATTGTGAATGCAGGCAGTTTGTGAGTCAAAACTAAAATAACTTTATGCAAAAGGAAAATAAACTGACAGGGATTTTTCCTGAGAGGAAACCTTTAGTTTACTATATGACATGTTTCTTAATAGTGCTAAAGTGTTCAGTGTTCTTTAAATAAACAATGTGGAGTTTTGCATAGTGGGGCATGAAAGAATGCAGGAGTCTCGCTGCCCCTCTCACACATGTCAGCAATTTGGCTGCCTTGTGTATTTTGGATGTTGAAAAAAAAGGAACATTTCAAAGTAAACGAAAGAAGGAAAGTCTTATCCGCCTGGCAGCTGCGCTCCGGACCAAATTGCTTTCAGCTGATGCGCTGCAGCTCAAACTTGCTTGGGTAATGTCAAGTGATGCATTGCAATACTGAGAAAACAACACAGACAAAAAAATAAATAAGGAGGAAAAGAAATGCTGGAAAGTTCCAGTGCTTATTCAGGCAAAGCCCACAAACCCAGCGAGCAGACGTGAACATTTTTTTATTTTCAGTTTTTTTCTTTTCCAATTTAATCCACATTTAGTCATGCTGGGAGTCAAACATTATAAATGCGGCCCGGACCAGGCATTTGTGCTCTTCAATTTAAAGATTTAGGTGACTTAGAGAGCAAAATTTTGCAAGGATGAAGGGATAAAATTTTTTTAAAAACACAGCGAACACATTTATACTCAATACATAGTTATAAAACTCCAAAGTAAAGAAGTGGAAACGTCACATTTTCCAGAAATAATAAACATCCTCTAATTCAATACATACAAGTAATAGAGCAACACAATAGCAAAACTCCTTCGCCCACTTCAAACACACACCACCGTAATGATGATGTCAATATAATCTGCTTCATACATTACATTGTGTAACAAGCTGGCATCTTGGACTTCCTGACAAACACACACTGAATTCCAGCACCAACATGGGCAAACAAATTAAGGTGCAAATCAAGCATTGTGCAAGATTTGTTCTCTCGGCGGGCGTGCTAACAAAAACACACTGAAATATTACATTTTACATCAATGAAAGCCACAAAACACATCAAAAAGACACAGTACAATGCGCACAAACACACACACATCAACACAGAGGACTAATACCATCAACGAGTTTTGAGACTTTTAGTGCGAGGTAGAATTTCAGCATTGAGATTTTACACATTTCCATTTTAGATTTATTTTATACATTAAATGAAAGCGTTTTGACCATTTTCCGTTTGTTTCGTGTTTCCCTACCTTGTCAGACCAGATGTATCCAGCAAGCAGTTGCATTATTTATTCAGTTTAACCCTCCTGAAGTGTGGGGAGCACTTTAACATGTGAACGATATAAGAAATCTGTAGACACTAGAAATTTAATCATGGGTTGTACCAGCAGATATTACCCAGTGTTCAAAGAGAAATGAAAGATAAAAAATTAGTTATACCAATTTGGAGGAAGTCGTTTTATATTTAAATCTCTTCTATTACCGTTGTATTAATAATCACAGTACTCTTAGGTAAATGCAATTATTTAGTTTGAGCATTTATGGGCAGCAAAGAAACACTTAATAAATGGTTTATAACATGTCTTCTATGGGTATAGAACATTGTATAAACAGATAATGAATGACAAATTACAGAAACACATCTAAAATACGTCACATATAGAGTTTTTGATATCACACGATGAATTCTGCTGGGGGTCACGGACTTCTGTCCTGTCCAGATGATCAGGTAACTCAAATTAAGCAATCATGTTACAGGTGGGGGGCATAGGAGTTTTTCAGATGTACGAAATAAGCCATTTTTAGCTGCGTCTCTCAGAGGGAAATACAACCTTGTATTCTCACCGATGTTAACTCTAGACATGAAGTTATAACAGATGAGATATCTGCTGGCGTCTGGTTCATCTCAGCGTTCTGGCGCTGATAAAATATTTCCCCATCCAGAGTCACCACCTGCACACCCTTGACTTCTTGTGCGAAAACAACTTTTAACAAGGGAAAACAATGAAAACCTTGGTCCCGGCCAACCGCACCGAGCAGACCGTCCCGGGCTCTGTGGTGTGGCGAGAACACAACAGGTTCACTTGGTCGCTCCCGGCCCCCGGCTCTGTTTACATTCTGCTGGCATGGGGATCTGGAAGTGTTTGGCTCCGCTCTGCGCTCACTGGGAACTATCAAGACAATTCACATTTTAAACTATTTTGATATCGGCTCTGTGGAGAGTTGCCGTTTCCCTGAGAACATGACTTGCCTCTGGGCTCTGGGGCCTGCTACACCACCAGAAGAATAAACAGAAGGAGGGGAAGACAGAGGGCGGGGAAAAACAGAGGGGGTGATGGGAAGAAAGAGAGAGAATGAAATGCGTGGTACTAACTTTCTGACACACACACAAAAAAATAAATGAATCACATTTGTATGGAAACTCCATTGCCGGTTGAAAATGAGAAGATAAATTCCCCTATTGGTCACTTCGCAGAAGCATTACGAATAGAAAAAAATACCATATTGGAGTGGCACCGCAGTGAGTTTGAGGTCAAGGATTCTGGTGGCTCCTGTGTTGAGGTTAAGGGTGCGGGAATTAGAGGGGAAACCTTCAGCCTATGTTAATTAGGTGAGTAGTTAGGTTTCACCCTGTCCATGCATTGCCTAAAGCTCTGTATGTGTGCCTGAGTGTACATAATAATAAAAAAAGAAGTGACAACACAATAATATAACTTTGCAGGGGCAGAAAGGTAATTTAAGTTCACAGTGTTAATCTTACATGAGACGTTATGGTAAAAAAAATATATAAAATTGAGGCTATACTTCAGCAAATACACCCCAACGTGTCTTTGACTCTTTCGTAATCTGACCAAACAATACACATGACATATCTGATACTCTTTGGTGAGTGCATCAGTGAATTTAAATGGGTACATTTACTCAAGTACTCTGCTTAAGTACATTTTTGAAGTACTGCGACCGTACTTGAAAATTTCAATTTTCTGCTCTTTCGGTACACACCACTGCTCCTCGCGTGCTCATTTGCATTTCACAGGGGATTATTTTTACTCCGTTTGACAGCTGGATGTAGTAGTTTATATACAAAACACATGATCAGATGGATTAAACATGGCACTCTACAAAGAAGTTAAAAGTAGCTTCTTGTTGACCCGCTACGTTAAAAGGCGTACGTATTGGTGCGGTGACCCACAGTGGGGTGGTGTGGTGTGGTGGCGTCATTTTGAGCTAATTTTCACTTTTCTTTCACATTTTTTTGAGTTCTCAAATCTGTTTTACATACAGAAGATGTGATCAGATAATAGATGGGAGAATTTTGTGTTAAAAAAACCCTTAAAAGTAAAAAGCAGTAATAGACCAACAACATTATTTATGTTCTTTCGTGTTGCTGCATTATTAATGATCCAGTCTCATTCTGCATAATGAGTACTTTTTAAATACATTTTGCTGATAATACTTCTTAGTTTTATTACGAATGGGTGACAATTAACCTATGTATAAATAATAAAGCATACATTGCGTGACTTACGTAACATAATGTACCGCAACGTAACGTAGCATAACTCCGATCGTGTGGAATAAATTAAACTGACAGACTGACACATAGGAGTACGTGTCCTCTTGCGAGACCGCATGTTTTTTTTAAAACTTCGACTAACAAGCTAGAATATTAGGCAGAAAAATGGCTGCCAAAGTGTCAAACTGTTTCCTTAAATGCTATTAAAGCCGACTTGGTAATTGCGAGTCACATTTGCATAGCTTGTTTCCTTTGAAACTGTGATTTTACAGGAGTCGCCGTAATTCCATGTGACCGCCGTGACAAAGAAACAACATTAAAATGTGTTGCGCTGTAAAGTGTTGTTTTGTCTGTTCCCGTGAATGCGCTTAAGCACTTCAGAATGAGTGTTCGTGCACGTGTTGCTAATGGAGGTACTTAAAACAACCTTCTAGCCAATCAACAGGCCCAACCATCTCCGCTTCAGGTTTGAATGACCTATTAGCCAAATGTGTTTATTCAGTGTTTAGTCACTATTACCCTCAGTATGATCCCTGCACTAAAGGGCTAATGGCTGAAAATTTTCCCCCCATCCCGTCTTCAACCTAAAATAATTGATCGCATGTGAGAGCAACTGGCACGCGTTCCCTCTTGTTCTCCTGAAGAGGTGATATCATGCGGTCAGGCCGCTTGTTCGTCACCAAGATAGCGTGATTGCTTCCGGTGCTGCGGAAAGAAAAGGAGAGATGGATGAGAGGGCACCCTGGCTTTGCGGCTGTAAATCACACATCAAATCGCTCGGCATTATCGCTCGAAGGCCGGCGAGTGCAAAACTGCCCCCTGGAACGAAGCCAGAGTCAGAACATGATTTGTTTTACAAGCCATGTTCCAAATGCTCTGTCATTATATCGGCAGGAAATTGTCCCTTATCAGAAACTAAACTTAGCAGCTTAGCTTATGGTTTCTATCTGCTGTAGATAAAATGTCAGCCGCTGGGATTTATTGTTTATTTTTTTCCTGAACATAACACAAGACGAAGGTACTCTTTTTTTTTTATTTAGTCAAGAATTGTTTTGACCCAATGTAACCATGGAGACTATATGATTAGATATTTTGTGATTTCCGTTTTGGTTCCTTTAATATTTAGCAAAGAACAGTATTGGTTCTTCAACTAATAGTTGATACAGTCAAAGAGTTATCATAGCACAAAGCTAATCGGCAAATATTTTGTTAAAAAAAAATAGTAACTCTTTGTAAATGGTTTCAGAAATGTGTTTATACGTGGGAGAGAGAAAGAGTGTGTTGTGTGTGTAGTAACCCCCAGATAGTTACTGCATGTCCATGTTTATTTCAGTTTTTTTTTTAATCCTGTGTGTGTATTTGCAATTATTCATAGTGTGCATCCCATGTAACATGACCCTATGCTTGGTGTGTGTCCAGTGAAGTGAAGTCACATGTATATGTGTGTATGTCTGCATGGAAGCGAGCATGTGTGTGTGTGTGTGTGTGTGTCTGTGTCCCCCTATATGTTACATTTACCTAAACTGCTGCTCTCTCTTTTTCCTGCTTCATTTTGACAAATTTGCGTTTCCAGGAAGTCTCTGAGGTCAGCGCAGCATCTGTTGCTACTTAGGTCCATGATACAGTCATAAGCACACACGCACACACACACACATGCACGATGGGCGCTGTATAAGTTACTAAGGAACTGAGACCCAATCAGACATGAAGGCGTGTTTAAAGTTCCCAAAGTGACTTTAAAGAAAAGTCCATGTCTAGACCGCCAGATTTAATGGGAGTTCATGCTTGGGAGTTTTAAAATAATTTTAGCATTTTCGCCATTAAAATAATGGCACTGCTTCATGTTTGTCGCATAAAAGTAAAGTGATTTGATATGTGTGTTAAAAATCAAACTATTAAACTGATGTCCAAAACAAAAGCAGTTTGTTTACCATGTGTGACCGGCATGTGCGCATTTCTTCTTTGTGTATCAGATTACTGACCCGCAGACAGTAGTGCATTTCTCAGAGTTCACCAAAGCAAACAGTACAACTTGGATAGCTGGCGGCACTGATCTGGCCAGAGCCGTCCACTGCATCAGCCCTTCACCTTCAAGTGTTTAACTCTGTCAGTTTTCATTCCCCTTCATTTATGTCTCGCTGCCCAAAGCCACATTCATGACCAAACAAGGCCTGATCCCATCAAAATGATGCTTCAGCATACCTCACTGAAAACCCTCAGATATTTCAGCGATACCACAGCGGTGGAAGCGGAGTAGAAGAAGTAGAAGAAGGCCATTTTTGCTCTCATGGTTTCTGGAATGAGATGGGGAAGACACTGAGTGGTGAGATGAGACAAGCCAGACATCTAGAAAAGCTCCAAGAGGGAAAGAGCTCTGTTGTTGGTTTGGTCTGTGAAGCCACAGGAACCGAGCTTTACAGCCAAGTCCCTGAGCAGAACCGACATAACCTCAGCGGGTTAAATCGACCCCAGATCTACAGATTGCAGACCTCTGTCTCTGTATGTCGAGCGGTCTGGATTCCAGTTAAAGCTTGTGTATGTTTTTCGCATTTGAGGTAAAACTAAAACATTTAAATGACTGATTTAATGTTGGATAGCGATATTCAGTATCCAATATCCAATCAATAATCATATTAGAGACTGCATATCATCAGAAGGTGAGCTGGCTGGGCTGCACAGCTGATCCAGTTTGTTTCCATCTAGAGACTTTCACATTCACTTCAAAAGTAATTTTCATCTTTAAGAACTATTCTACATTTGTATTATTTTGGGAAACATGCTCATTTACTTCCTGGGAGTTAGAAAAACATATTGAAATTACAACCACGTTTGTGTGCTAAGCACCACGACACCAGCTGAGCATAAACCTTGGAAACGGGAAGAGTCAGAAAACTTGGCTCTTTCCACAGGTAACAAAATCAACCTGCCAGCTCCTCAAAACCTCACTTACAACACAACTGTATATACAGTTGTGGTTTTATGAATGATTTTGGGGGTGTGGGGCTCTTTCTTGGATCGCGGCAGATGGACTCTTTTATTATTGTTTTTGTATGCCGATTAAACGTGGAGGGATTTTGGGACCTTTGCATTCATTAAGCTACAGGCTGCTGGCTGCAGGTTTATGTCATTTAACTTTGTTAACATAAGAAGAAAGATAATATGCTAAACATTTTAAGCTATATAATCAGAATATTTATCCAAAAAACGCTAAGCTGCACATCTCCGTCAGACTCCAGAACTGAAAACCACCATGGAAGTGAAAACTGTACCTTTAGAGCAGGTTGACAGTCTGGTACAAACAATGGTTTCAGTCTCTAAAGTAAATGTCTTCTTTCATGACAATTTTTAGAAGGAGGGAATTTTTTAATTGTATTAAGGGTAAAAGGGTAAAAGTCACAGGTTTCTCCATCTCCAACAAGATGGCGCCGACCAGTGCCACCACGCTGAGCTTCAAAACCGCTATTCAGGAATCCTATGGGTCACACTCAGCGTCCACGCCACCAGGGCACAACAGGGGGCAGTGTATCCAGATATCATGCTTGCAAATACTACGCCACGATATCAGTTCTAGCATCAAGACTGGTCACGCTACGGATTGTTCTGTAAATAGTCAGTGGAATAAAATTCAGCCGTTAAAGTAGCTCTCTAATACTGAGCAATGACAGTCAGCTTCCAATGTGTCCTTTGTGTGGAGAACTAGTCTTCATCCACAGGGTTTGCACAGTCGCATTGAACGGATGAACCTAGAGAGAGGGTTTCACACAACTTGAATTAAAAATGAACAGAAGTTCTCCTGCACGTTTGCAAATAGAGTGCTATTCAGCTGGTTGCAGTCTGCAACCTCACCACCTGGTGCCGCTAAATCGTGTGCCCTTGACCTTTAAGATGCGGCGCTGGAGGGCCATGGACTCCCCCGTGGCCCGTCGTGTTAACAGGACAGACGTGTCAGAGGAGCGGGGACCACCCAACCGCAGCTTGCCTTCACAAAATTCAACCAGATGTGTAATGAAGGCGGGCGTATGCGCGGGGATGTGTTGTGTATGTGTGTAATCATTCTCACCTGTGTTGCGGTGCGTTCTGATACAACCCCCGCGTGAGGGCTAATGGACGCAACCCGGGGTTAACGTGTTAAGTTCGAAGAAGCCGTTTCTGCCTGTCTCCCTCGTTCCGTCTCGCCCCTTTGTCTTTCTCCCGGCTAGTCACATTTCTGCACGTCTTACATCACCCCACCGTCCACTTTTCTTTTTATCGTGTCCAACATTTTCTTTTCCAGTTTGCAGCCTTTTAGGTTATCTTCCCCCCTCAGGGTGAACATGCGGAATTCATTTTCATATTCCACTTCCCTTTCTCCCCAAATCCTGCTCAACTGACAGCCCTCTTCCCTCCCTGACCCTTCCCCTCCATCCCTCCTCCCCTCATCCCTACCTTACAGCTGTTGTTTTGGATTAGTCAAATAGCTCCTGTCAGATCCAGTGATCCCTCTCCTTTGCCACCCACAGAGCTGCCCTGCACTCTCTACTCACTCCTTTTCTGTCTTTCCCTCCGTCTCCCTCTCTCTCTCATGCACGTGCACACAAATATTGACGTCTCTGACAGGTGCGTGTCAAGGTGCCTCTGTGGGCAGAGCCGTGAGGTTTCAGAGGGCTCCGCTGGCTTTCTTTCCTTTCACGTCCAGGGAGGCGCGACGGTGCTGGCATACCGCTCACACCTCTCAACAAATAAAAAAGGGTTTGTTGTTCTAGACCGGACAAGGAGCCTTCCCAGCGTAAATTCCCAGCTTTTTACTTCACCTGGAATTCACCTTACGTTTCAGCTGCTCCCCTCGTCCTCTCCGCGTGTCTGGAGGAGTCTTTTCACTACCAGCTTTATTATTTTTTTTTTGCAGAACTTTGACAGCTGTAGGTCTGGTCATCCACGCTGGGTGAGATAGACTGACACTGAAAGGCGTTTTGACATGATGACGGCAAGAGTAATAGTGTTATTTCAGTCATTAGGAGGGAGGGAGTTGCTGTGTGTGTGTGTGCGCAGAGTCCAGTTGCCAGTGCATGGCAAAGATATGCAGCGAAGCAGAAATGGGAGAGGCGCTATATAATAATTTGACAGAGGCATGTCAAATCAATCAAGTTGTTTCAGTGAATAAAGAAATAGTTACAGTGACACAGGTCAGGGGCGGGGGTGCAAAGATAACAAAGGGGCGCTGATATGAACGAGTGGAAAGAATCTGCGTCCTTATGACCAGGTTACATCGAAATGTGATATATTACTTATTTTTATATATATATGTGTCTGAGGTTTGTCTTTACAGGTTTTGGTAAAACACAAGCTCTCATGGTTTGTTCTCAAAAAGACGTTAACAAGTTTGATCCCAGGTGTGGGATAACAGTCGCACATGATACTCTATACATTTTCATTTTCAGAAAAAGCTGAAAACACAACTAATATTGTTCCTCATTAAAAATAAATACTACAACCTTGTGCATTGGGCTACAGTCTACAGGTTGTCTAGTGATATACGTAAGGACGTTGTTATCATAATGATGCCTTGCAAAAAATATCTTGTTATCGTGTTGACCATATTCGTTTAGCATTGTATTCGCATGACAACAATTTGCATATTAGTAAGAGTACACAAAAAATCTAGATCAGATAATGAAGCTAGAAGAAGACGTCAGTACCTTGCCAAGGTTATCACAGTCATCCTATGGTGACAGGAGTCTTAATTGAAATTGACATTTTTCACAAAAAATTGTGGGGTTAACTGATAGGATTGTTAAAATAATTTTCAGTTTGAAACACGTACAAATAAACTTTGGGAAAAAAGTCGGGATTTGAGCCAAATTCACAGAAAGATTCACCAAAGCTGATAGGAGAGTCGCTGCCTAAGAGATTGGGAGTTGAGAAGTTTAATTATTGGGCTTTGAGGTGTGAACACAACTTTGTTCTCCACTCAAAATGCATTTAAAACCTGCTATAAAATCCAATATCCACTGAATTATATCATGTCTCTTTCTTTTCGGGCTGCACATAACTAGCCTGGCAACTGTTGGCTCTTTATGGCTTTATATAAATAATGTATCAATCACACACACACACATGCACACGCACTAAGACTGATGTGGCGGCTTTAATCAGTTGAATGGCTCGGTGCCAGGGGACGTATTTCATGCCAGTTAGCAGACACTATTATAATGCCATCAGAGTCTTACACGCTTGATGTGTGCGCGTCTGCACAGTACGTAGGGAGAAATTATTGAGCTATATGATATATAGATTGACATTCAAGTTATTTTTTAATTAGTATGTTATGATCTCCAAATAAATAAGCAAGACCACGAGATCCATCTGTACAGGTTTTTGCTCAAATAACCTTAATTTGCTTTATTTAAGATTTGATGTATTTCTTATTTAACCAAAGGCTTCCTCAGGAGCTGGAGTAGTAGTGGTGGGTTGTATGTGAAACCCGCTCACTTGAGAGTCGAGCTTCTTAATGCACAGCAGTACGGGCCTGTCGGTATAGATCTGAATTTGCAGCAATAACATCTTTAATAACACCTCCTCTACTTTTTCCTCTTCCTCTTCCTTCTTCACCTCCGCTTGGCCTCGTCTTTCCATCCTGATGTTTTCTCTCCATCACTGCCCTCTGCCCCGCGTTCTCCTCCAGCCGAGGACGGGATCCCACCTCCTCCTTCACTCGCAGGCTTCCTCTGCGAGACAATGGCAGGGCAAAGGAGCTGTAAGGTGTGTGTGTGTGCTGCTGTTCTCTTGTGAATGTGTATTATTAGCTACTGTAGCAAATGAACTTTTATGAGTTTTTAGATCGGTGCGTGTGGGTTTTATGAGTGATTAAGAAGTGCTTTTTTCGTGCGTAAATTACTTCAATATGGTTGTGCACGTGTTTGTGTGTGAATCCGTAGATTTATGATGCAGGAAACAGCAATTGTGTCACTGTAAAACAATAGAAGATTCACAGTGCTGCTGCAAACACACACACACACATGCGTGCATGCACTCTGTGTACGCCACAAGGAACTCCCTTCCTGCTGCAGCACTGGAAGAAACACGCACTGAATGACACATCCCTCTGGACTCACAAGTCATCAGGATGAAGCGTCATGCGTCGTGCATCCTCTTTTCAAAAGTGAGCACTGAGAAAAATAAAAAACAACAGGATACAGGATATAAAAGTGAGAAGTACGTCCACACACTAGCTGTCAGATTTATTTATGAGGTTATGGCTGTGAGGAGAGAAAGGTGTCAGGTGTGCACCGCGCTCATATATCAGCCAACTCCTCTTCCTTAATGTGATATATGCAGCCATATTGCAATCACTGCATTATTGTTGCAAAGAAAATGATAGATTCCCTGTGCATCTCGTGTTAGCCTATAGCCTGCCCACTACGTGTAATTGTCATGAGACAATGGCCTTGAGTGCCAGTGTTCACTTATAGAGGTATAATAAGCTTTCTTTGATGTAACCCTTCCCCCCCTCTGTTTCGATGGAAGCACTGATGCCCACTTGAGACGGGCAAAGATGTCGTAGCCGCCGTCCTCTTCCCCCGTGAATACAGACAGTCACCCAGAGATAAAGGTGATCTAAAATAAGGGAGATTATCGTTGTTTCATTGAGCTTTTCTTCCACTCCTCTTTTCACAATGCAATAACAGTCAATCACCTGCATAAAACAGCCTAAATATAGGGTTTAGGACTTGTTACACCACTACCCGCAGCCTCGGCTTATAATTGAAACTTTTCCATTCTGTTTTTTTTCAAATGCTTTGGCTGCCGAGGGGAGATTGGCAGCTCTGAGTGGCCAGCAGATGAAGCGGCTGGCGCGGTAATGAATAGAACGCTGATTGCAGGATCCCCAAGATGCAAATTACCATGCCTGCCACCCCTGACGACCGGCAATTACCGGGCCGCCACGGCGGACGCCTCGTGCATATTCATCGCACCCGCTGGGCATATTGATCAACAACTTACTTCAAGCAAGAAGCACTGAAATATATCATGTCGCTTCGTCAGTGCCGAAGAAATACTCCTTCCTTTGCTGTTGTCAAAATTGACACAGTAATATCTAGTAGCCCTTTAACTATGTAAGGAGTATTTATTGTAATCAGGCACAGGTATAGGCTAATTGCTAATATGTCACATTCAAAATGAAGTGACAAAACATGTCATTCATTAGAAAATAGTCTTAATTCAAATATTAATTTCTGCTTGTACATTACCCAATTAACCGCACTTAAAGTTCACAGCACGCAGGTTTGGTTTCTGTCTTCATCTTGAAAAATACTTAAGTTTTTACAGATTAAACGTGCGCATCAGGCTTTCCATACTCGATCACTTACAATCCTGACAATGAACTGAATCAGCAAGAGTATCAAATACAACCGCATATTAGTTTTGTTTTAATATGATTAATTTGTCTTTGTAAGAATTATATCAAAGCACCATTTTTTTTTTTTTCATTAAGGGCTGTGTTAAAACAAACTATTTTGCCTGTTTTCATGCTGCAGCTATTATCTCAGCTCAGTGTTTAACCGTCAACTCTGGAACGGGACAGACTATTTTCTGAAATCATTCCTGAGGAAACACACACTCAGAGTGCAGACTTCAGAACATGGCATATGAATATGAAAGGGCTTCTTTCAACAACAACGGAAAAACAAGAGCGCTGCCAGCAGTTAATGGGACCAAATGAAGGAAAGCTGAGCAACATCGGATTTTGAGCTCTCTCCCTCAAAACAAACATCCAATGATCGCATTAGCGATGGATAACAGAGCTGTGTCATTATTGTCTTGTGTGTCGTGTCTGGTTTACAGACATGAGCGTGCATGTTTAACACTTTTGGAAAAAAGATTTGAAATTAGAAAAACTTTCTTTTTGGACTCAAATTTTCAAAAAATTGGAAAAAAGTTTCTAGTTTCCTTCAGCTGTTCTCACAGATTATCACATGGTCGACACACAGCACGTGGACATAGTGACAAATATGTGCTGTTGAGCCTCTTCACCCAGTTATCACCCACTGTGCAATGTGTGTTCTCTGTAAAACATCGGGTATAGTGCACACAACAGTCTACACATGGTTCTGCATGTCACCAGAGGTCCTGGTACTATCAACATTAGCCTAATACTAATTGTAGTACAGCACGTCCAAAATAAAAGCTGTATGTGTGCATTGTCCCTCTTACCATTATCATATATTATATACTATCTAGAAATTCTTAAAAATAAAAGCCTCAAAGCACTTGAATACTAGCTGTCATGTCTGTAGGATTTCTCTGTAATCTTTTCTTATTTATGAATAATTAAGGTTAAGCTTAAAAAAAAAAGAAAACATGTTTAAAAGAGTTTATTATTGGGCTGGGTTTCTATTATTACAGAAACCCTGCTAATCTGCTTCATCGGGACTGTGTAGGCGTGGATTTGTCAGACTCGTCTCAGACCCCTGGCAACATTACAAAACAACCCCGCAACTGTCATCACATTTTGATTCAAATATTGCCAAATCCTGAGTGGTGCACAGCAATATGTGACATCTCCCTTTTCCAAGTCTCTGCCCTTTTCCTTGTGCCAATAAAAAAAAAAAAAAAAGAAAAAGAAAAAAAAAGCAATGACAAAAACAGAAATGCAAAAATGTCTCATGTATAATAAGAAACACTGCTCCAACTTGGGGAGGAAATTTCATGTCCATAGGACCCCATCAATCATAGTATGAGGCTAATGGAGAAAAGAAGTTTTCTAGAATGTGAAACGTGATTCCACATAGACAGCGCCGCAAAATATATTTGATATTATACATAAAAATAATAAAATAAACAAATCCAAAACAAACCAATTAATCAAGTTAACAAAACCAGCAGATACACAGTGTATTAGGTAGTTTCGGGGCCCCGGAGAGTCTGGAGCTGCCGCATTTTCCCTTTTTTGTAGATTTGCCTTGGCATGATCAGTTTGTTTGAAAATGTACAGCTGCCAGGTTGCCACTGAGCAAAGCACTAAACTCACGTAGCGCGTACAGCGGTTGAGCTGTCAACAAAATCGCGGTCGTACCACAACACTGCTCCCAAAGGCGCTGCCCTGCCTCCTTCTGTTGCTACTTCCCCAGGTCATGTGCAGGATAAGACCGTGTTCTTGGCCAAGTTTCCCTCTTAAGTAAGAGTTAACACACACACACACACACACAGAGAGACACACACAAACAGACGTCTTTCCCTTTCAACTTTTCATACAGTCACCAGCTATGCATATAGATTCATATCTTAAATATTACCAACCACTCTGATAACCATCTACACACACATACTGAGTGGTCTGACGTGTTTCCGTCACACAAAAGCAACCTGCACTTAGGCAAAGGAGGAGGGAGGGGGTGTGGGTGTAGGAAAAAAAAAAAAAAAAGATAGTTAAAGGAAAAGAAAAGAAAGAGCGAGTGCAGGTGCTGACCTCCAGAGTTGCTCACATATGTTGTTATCTTTGCGTAATTTCTCCACTGCAGATTCTTATCTTCTTATCTGGGAATGGCTGGTGGACTGAAGTCCGCCCATCAAACACTGACTCGGGGCCCAAATTACATCAATCAGAGTCTGGACCGGAGCGGTGCTTTGGGTTCCTTAAATTGGTGGAATAACGAATCCACTTCACATTGGTTACCTTAGATTTAAACTTTTGATGGGGAACTGTGAGAAACAAGGCAGGGGATGAAGAGCAGGCACAGTGAGCTGGAAAAAATTAACAGCAGGCTTGTTTGCATTACAGGAAGATTTTATATGATCACATTACTTGCTAGAAAAAGGTTAGCGAGGGTAGACAGCACACAGCTTTATGCATTATTCTATCAAAGTCTGAGGGATCTCTAGAGTTTACACACTTACCATCACCTTTTCCCATCATGACTCATTTAGACAAGGAGTGATATAACAAAACCACCTTGGACAACTGCACAACAACGTTCAATTCAAACATTTTACACGGGTGAGTGTCTGCGTGTCCAGTGTTTTCTCCAAAACTCCAAAATTATGTAACTAGAGTTTTTCCAAGTCATTATAAATTTCACACTACATGACTGGACTTTAATATGAATAGTGGTTTTTCCACATCAAATCTTTCAGTCATGCAACCAGTCGAGACCTAACGAGAAATGAGTTGAAGAGTCTTGAAGAAGCTTTTGGACATTTGATTTCTGCACTAGGGTTTATCCACATACACCAAACTCCCTCTGTTGTTCTTCTCCTCTGTGTGCGGCTCAGGTGGTAGAGCGGGCTGTCCACTAATCGGAAGTTCAGCAGCTCAAACCCTCGCCAGCTAATAACCGCTCACAGTGTCTGCAGTTGGCAGGCGAACGCATTGCACTGCAAATAAAACCCCTTAAGTGCTTTGAGCACATTTAGGGTAGAAAATTTACTGTGTCACCTCGGCCCAGTGACAACTTGGTGAAACTGAGATTTTTCCATTTTAATTTATTAAAAAATAACTCCATGAGACCTGCCTGAGTACACAAAAATAAGACAAGATGTTCTGTGTACAGTATGTGTAGACTATTTGACGACTTGTGTTTACTGAAGAAAGATTAATGGAGTCTGTTATTAGTAGTCCAGTGACTAAATTGTTAAAAGGTGTTTCTAAGCTAAGAAAAACGCATTCGATTACTTGACAAATATTCACACGACTTCCCTCGGATCAACTCCCAAATTAGTGACTGAACGTTGTACTCGAATTATTTCTACCTGCCTATCATTTCAGTTTTTATCAGTTTGAGAAATGCCACTCCGTGTTTTCTGGGGGGGAAAAAAAAAAACTAGCTGAAATAGTTTTTGGCTTGCCAAACTCTGACAGAATGATTAGCGTATGAATGCTGCTGATGACGTCTAAACACATCATGAAAACCTGCAGAATGGACTCAGTCGGCTTTGGCTGCTCGGTCACATGTGGCTGAATCCGTCTGTGTTTGTTTGTCTGTAGGCCAACCAGCCTGACTGCTGGTGAGCCAGCAGTAGAGTTGCAACAGGAAGCAATCACTTCAGGAGCAAAACGACTATTGAGACGCGTCAGTCATGTTCATGGCCGAAGCTGCACGGATGATTCACGTTTTAGTGTTGAAGTCATTACAAGTCTCCACCTAATCTGCGTACCAAAAAGAAACTTTTACATGTCCATACTAACTTTCCATAGTAGTTTTGGTGTTTTAAATGCCTTTGAATTAGTGCTAGCTGCAGCATTTGTGTATTTGTTAAGACTTTATGAGTACAAGGAACATCACATCATGTTATACCATCAAATAACAGTATATTCCTTAGATTTATATTAATTATGTTTTTATGCTCAGCACGAGACCACACCACACAATTTAGGTCTGTGCATTTTATTGCGTACTATTATAGCAAAAATATGAATGTGACGATGTCGTGGCCCTTCCTTTGTGCCGTGGGTTCTGCCGGCGTGGTCACATGATGGCTTGTGACAGGGGTCGCGAGAGGTCAAGTGGGGTCATGAGCGGTATCCTGACGTCCTGCCAGTCTAATCGCCTGTTTATTTATTTAACAACCAAACTCTGATCCACGCTGACTGGCCCGAGAGAGAAGGAGAGAAGGAAGAGTTGGAGAGTGAGAAAGTGAAAGTGAGCGGAGGAGCTGGTTTAGGTTTGGGCTTGACCACAATCAGTCTCGTATCGTGTGTCTCATATCTAACTGTGTGCTGTTTGCCGTTAATTTTTATAGTTCGCTAATCCGCGCTGTGCAAAAATATTCAAACAATTTATTTTTCTCAGATACAAAAGATGTGAGGGTGAAAATAAATTTGGGGAGGAGGTGAAGAAATAAAAAACACGGAGACTTGGATTTGAGTATATTTAAAATAAGAGTCAATGGAAATATGATAAGAGGTTTAAGGAGAACATTTCTTTCTGCTTTGAGTCTTAGTCAATCACAGACATCATTCGAAGTGACATTTTTCTATTACCATATGAAAAGTACATTTGTCAGTTGCAATAATAAGCCACGCACAATACAAGCACGGTATTAGTATGGCTTGCTGCTGCCCTCTTTTGGAAAGTACTGGTGCTAGATTGAGGGCAATTAAACACGGCTTGTATTTACCGGCCCTCACCACACAGTGGAGGTAGATTACAGCTGTAACATTGAAGATCAGCGATGAACTGGTGGGAGTGTGTAGTAGGGCAGTGGCAACATATCTGACTGAAGCCCAACTCTGTGTTTATTGTCTTTATCTCTTCAACCATTCAAACATCTCTCTTTAACTTTTGTACACTTCAATTTCCTATTTTTGTCTAACACATAATCCTATTACATAAAATCATTCAATTCCTTTATTTGTATCACATCCTAAATCAACATGTCTTAAATCTAATTGCTACTGATTCAAAACTGTTTATTTTTATATTTTACATGTAAAGCACCCTATGACATGGTCTGAAGAAGTTGTAAATAAGTCGTATGCTGTAAATAAATTATTTATTTTAAGTTGCTAGACATGCACTTAAGCAAATTACTTATTTCCGATAGCAGCAGTCAAATTAATTTCTTAAATGTTGGAGGAAAAGAAGAAGTCTTTGTCTGACCACTATGCTTCAAAGGCGTGTTTTCTTCTGGCTGATTTGTTTGTTCCCGTTTTGCTGAAATTCAACTTGCAGGAACAAAAAAAGACAAATGTTTGTGAATGCAAATAGAGACATTTGCAATGCCAAGCTCACTTCCATTTGAATATGATAATGTGGTAATACCATGTTTGAGCCACTCTATTTTTTTTTTTATCGCTAGCTCTTCTATGTCTCTATCAGACTTTGCATGGTCAAAGTTCACAAGAGTTACAGATGTGAAGTATCAGACCTGCTCACTCAGCTCTCTGCCTCTGCAGGAACATAAGGGCGTGAGCATGGAAGTGAGTTTACGCGCCACAAAACACATTCGCATGTACCTGTGTGAAATTATGAGTGATACAGTGGATAGTGACCGTGTTTGAACTGAGCACCGCCATGTTAAAGTGCCTCAGCCAGCAGGTTTTCTTATTCCGAGTGACTTGTTGAATATTTTATCTCCGGCAGGTAGAGGTAGACGGAGGGTCGGGTTACAGGGTGAGGTGAGTGACTGCATGGCAGGAGGGCTCCAGAGGGCTGCAGGTGGGTGTCCACGGGCTTAGATGCTCACAGGGACAGATAATGAGACATTTAATAGCCTAGATATATGAGACGGCACGCTTTATTGTGATCAGTGATGCTGCTATAGAAAGATGAGGACTGATAATACAGTTTCTGAACCTTGAGGGGTTATATATGTAAAACTGCACTAGTCAACATGTTTATGTTGAAAATAATGATATGTTTAATGTTATAGGGGTGATGACAGATAATATCTTTGTTTTGGTTCAGCGGTCTTACAGTTTTACAGCACAAATGTTTTGGTTCCGTGTTAATGCTTTCATTAGCCTCGGCCACAATAGGTCATATTATCTAACTTCCACCTTACAGCAGGTATGGGACATCAGTGACAAGCTGGTGAACACGGGGGAAGAGTCAGATTTCTCCAAAGAATGACAGAGAGCTAAAAGGTGAGTGAATACTGACCATATGGGCGGAAATAAAACTGAGAATTAATCCCAGTGATGCTCCATGATCGACCCATCAGCTTTGTAAGGTGATATGTCACTGGTCCCCCTCTCTGCTTAGGAATGTGTTTTCTTTATTGTGAAGTGACTTGGCCGCTTGACCTTCACTTTGCAGATTGAATGCACATTGAGTTTCTCTAAATCCACCTTAAATCGGGGTTTAAGGTTAAGTTTGGTAACAGATGTGGATCAGTACGCAACTTACACACAGGTGATGTTGAAACTACTGGACGTATTTAGAAGTGTAGTAGTAATAGATGGTGGGAGAGAAGGGTGCTGTTTTAAGATTTTCAGACATAACAATTATAGCTTTATAGCTTTTTTATGTGCATGTATTTCAGATGTTTAAGGTAAAATTGTTTATTAAAGTTAAACTTAAGCCTGTTTGACAAACACTACAAGCTTAAATGGCTCAGTCCCGGTTCCTGGCTGGTTCTCCAAGTGCCTTCCCACAGGAAAAGGCACAAAGTGAACATTGAGTGTGTCAGCAAAGAGTCGTATTGCACCCCAGCAGCACAAATGAGATGGATGAGTGTGTTAGTCCCATCACACACTACCTTTCTCAAGGCCTTCAGGTGTTGTAAACACTCCTCCGGTTGGGAGTTAGCCCCTCCCACTTCCTGCTCATATTATATAAGCGCACCTGTAGCATCAGCAGGTCAGAGCCACCTGCATTCCTCTGGATCCCATCCTGACTCCACCTGAAGAAATTATTGGTAAGAAGAATCTTTTGAAATTATATTTTAAAACAAAAAATAAATAAATAAAAAGATTTCTGAACAATGAACTGTATAAATAATATTATTTCTGCTCGGTTCTTTCATTAAGTTTCATTCATTAAGTTGGGACTGTGAAATGAAAGGTGCCCTGAGATGAATCAGAAATATAACTGGTAGATAATGTTTCAAATGTCATCTAGCATATGATTTTATTCACTTTAATGTTCACTTACATTAAAACGTCATTCAACTGTTCATCAGCTGATAGTGAGATGAGCTAAAAATGAAATGGGAGTCCACTTCCTGCTGAACACAGTGGGTCCTTGTGTGACTGGAATTCACTCTGAATATTTTCTAGATCATTTTCCCAAGCTCTGTATCTTTCATCTGAAACAAGGACCGTCTGTCTCCTGCTGGGTCCTTTTGTAGTGTTGTGGGAACGGTGTTGCGAGGATCAAGTGACCGGGAGACAGAAAGGTTCCCTTGACCGCTAATCTGCCACACTGAAACCCAAAACACACACGCACGCACAGGCACACACACACACACACAGAGCCTCCTTGTGCTGCACTATGTTTAACATCCAAACAACAACTGGTCTTGCTTGAAGTCCAGGAAGTAATGCTGTTAAACGTCATATTAAATGAGGAAAAAGAGGAAAGAAAATAGAGATACGAGCACAGTATTTACATAAAATAAAATGCTCTCTGCACAGGAGCAACATACAGACAGAAATAGATATTTAATTTAAGTATTCAACCAGATTTATGTCACTAACGCTCAGCAATCTAAATATTTTGACCCTGCTATCTTGTCAGTTTGTTTCCGTTTCTATAAATCCTGCGTTAGTTTCTTCTTGAGTATAAAATGCATCTTATTATCATAGCAAAAGACTCCATGTGAGTGTTCTTAGTCTCAGTGAGAGGCTCTTACTAGGCCCATGGTTGAGGTGCAGTCATTTACATTTAGATTTCCGTCGTCTCGAATTGAAAATGTATTTGCGCAGAGCCGAGAATGACAGGCTGAAGTGGCAAAGACCATAAAGTCGTCCATCTCCTCCATGCAGATGGCTGCTTTGAATAGCCACTAGGCAGCCGTACACACACTCAGTGAAAGGCTCCTTTCATCATCTTCAGTGGGCGATCACCAGTCTTGAACATAAGACCCTACTTGTATTTCCATTAAAGTCTGACCAAATGCTAGAATAAAGCACATTTCCCTAAGGGCCTCAGAAGAGCCTTTTCTACAACCAGATCTCAGGTAACATTAGCTTTAAATGACTGCAATAGGTCAAATAGTCCGACATTTGAAGTTATGTATTTTCATCATGACGTCTCCCTCTAATTTGAACACCCATGCAATTTATCTTCACAGTGATGGATGTCAAAGTAATGTTCCTCTTTGCCTTCACAGCCAACCGTCATGGCCTCCAGCATCTCGATGAGAAGTTACTCCATGAACCGCCAGCCGTCCTTTTCCAGCCGCTCTCTCATGGACACCGGCCGTGCTCGCTCCCGTGCTTCCGTCTCCTTCTCGGCAGCCAGCCCGCTGACCCGTTCTGCTTCTATCGGACAGGACCTCAACGGGCCGATCAGCCATCATCTCAACGGGCTGCATGGCAACAGCACTAACGAGAAGGAAGCCATGCAGAGCCTCAACAGCCGACTGGCCAACTACCTGGACAAGGTGTGACGCACGGCACGGTGCTGCACCGTTCAGTTCAGCAGACTGGCAAATGATACAACGAGCAGTAAGCCGAAACACTTTAATCATTAAACCCCTTCTCTTTCAGGTGCGGTCTTTGGAGCGCGCCAATGCCGACCTGGAGATGAAAATCAAGCAGCTGATGCTTGACCGCATTCCCAAAGGTCATGACCTCGATTCCATGATGGCCCAAGCTCACGCTGTTGAGCAAGAGGTGAGCATGAAGTGACCTGCAGCCTAACAGACATGCCTTATATAGACAGATCCACTTTAAATGACAACTTCTGAGATCCCAGTCAACGAAGGCCAAGGTTAGGAATGACTTGGATTACTTTACATAGACAAAACATTTATGCAAATGCCAGCTTTTAATTTAGCTGCATCACTAAATTCATGCTGGATCTTCACCTGTGTTAACCTGTACTAAATGAAGCCAAGACAGACAGTTAATGATTGTTTAGGGGTTACTTTTAAACTAGGGATAGTCACACTTTAATGAAACTTGGATGCTTTACTTTGCTGGACATAGATTTAAACACTAATCAGTGTTGCTGTGATCGCATGGACAAAAAACGCACAGAAGGATGTGTTACTTTGGAAGACGATGAAGGAATGTCTGCCGCTATTAACCCACGTTAATATTTGTCAGGTGAGGAAGAGGACCTTGGAAAACGCTCGTCTCATGTTGGAGATCGATAATGCTAAACTGGCTGCTGATGACTTCAGAATCAAGTGAGTTAATTAATCATTACACAGAGGAGATGAACAACTGCAGTCTTTTGCGACAAAGCTCTTATCTTACATTCGTGCCGTAGTTGCAACTTAACACGTCTATCTGGTTGCTCATCATGACATCACTCTTAATATTTAGCTAAGAAATATTTGCCACTGTTTAGTGTAGTATTTGATCAACTCAAAGTCTTAACTTTTGAAACAATAAATGCAAATTTTGCCTGTTACCGGAGACTTTTTTCGGCTGCTGCCATTAGTTTCTAATTATTTTCTGTCATTTGAAACTATAAGTAAAAATATGCAAAGAAAAGTGACATATTTCTCTTCTTTAAGTTTAATTCCACTGACCAGATGCATCCTGGCTTTAAAGTCTACCTTATAAGGCTGTTTCTGTTTAATTTACTAGGTGGGAGACTGAGCTGGTGATGTGTCAGTCTGTGGAGCGAGACTGCGTCGCCCTGAAAAAGGCCAAGACCGACCACGAGCAGATCATCGCCTCTCTGAGGGGAGATCTGGACAGCCTGAAAGAAGAGCTCTACTTCCTCAAGAAGAACCATGAGGAGGTACGTCTGTTTTCATCTCTCCTTACACGTTAGTATCCCTTCCCTTCTCTTCTGCATCCACATTTGTACGACCGGTAGCTCTTTCTTTATTTCTCTATTTCACTCTTTATTTTTCTCACCAAGTACTTGGCATTTGCTTCCGTCTCATTTTCGTTTCGGCCGTCTCTCTTTTCGCCCAGCCTTCCCTCACAAACAGCAAGTTGTTCGATATCAGCCTGACCTAATTTGGTGAACTTTTTCAGAGCCAAAGTAGGCAGGAATTAGATGTTTGAGGCAGGGAGAGCACAGAGACGCGCAGTCCTCTTGTTACTATAGACAAAAGGAGCAGGTAGGTCTGGTTGCTCGAGCCTGCTCTTTGTCCAATCAGCTGATCCGCGGCGTCCTCAGAGGAAATGAAGATAAACTTACCTCCCCTCGTCCCAAAGAAAGGGCTGATCTCACTCTTACCGAAACACAGAAATCCAACTAAATACCTCTTACACTTCCCTAGCATAATGTGACACAAAAAAGTAGCTTTATGCCTATTAATTTGAGTTTATTAGCCAGTTACAGTTAATTTCTTACCTGGAACACATCATGCACACTTATCATTCTCATAGTTCTCACGTATTCTTGTTTGACATTTGTCTTATTTGACCGCTCTATGATTATTTAAATAATCTGTGTGGAAAATGGTGTCACGGTTCTTCTTAACCCGGCTCACTATAGACTGTAGATGCCTCTTTGTCTGTTCTCATCTCCAGAATCTGTGTCAGCCCTTTATGCTGAATTTCACAACACTGAAATAGACGAGCGGGATCTCTTGGGGTTGGCTCGGACACTGGATCACGTTGCGTTCTCTCACACTTTGCCTTCCCAATCAATTGATCGCAATGCTCAGGATAAAAAAATATACATATAACTGAGCTTTATTGCTCATCAAAGACTGGGAAAAAGCATGAATAACTCTCTTACACTGTCACTGAGAAGAGAGAGTGAAAGAGATCCCCGAACCGTGCATGAGCAGGAGTGCACGGTTGCGAGTTGAAAGGCCGGGTGTAAGGTGAGCCCTGTCCCATCAAGTATTAATGCCAGTCGTCTAAATAATGAAAACATCCTCTCTGCCACCCTGCGGTGTAGGATTCACAAGGCAGTTCCATATGTCGCCTGTTAACACTGATGTTAAACGCTGCACAACCTTTAGTCAAGTTTGTTCCGGCGCTCCATTAAACGCAATGCAATCCTAATGATTTTTAATAGGAAATAAACTTTAAGCTTGTCTCCTGCAGGAACTTGAGCAGATGAAGTCCCGCATTGCCAGGGATGAGGTGAATGTGGAGGTGGACTCTGGCAGCGGGCCCGAGCTGGGTTCCATTTTGTCGGAGCTGCGTTCCCAGTACGAGGGGATTGTCAAGAAGAACAAGGAGCAGGCGGAGCAGTGGTACCGCAGGAAGGTTGTTTTTGTCAGATGTCTTCTGGCATGTTGTTGAATATGTGGTTTACGTCAAGTTCTCTGAGTGAAGTCTCAATAAAATATACTTCTTTGCATCATATCCAGCTGGAGACAGTGCAGAATGAGGTGAAGGAGAGCAACGAGGCTCTGAGGGGAGCCCATGGAGAGCTGACCGAGAGGCAGCGCTTCCTGCAGACCCTGGAGGTGGAGCTGGAGAGTCTGCACAAACAGGTGAGCTCCTACACCTGAGGCACAGAAGTCAGATGAAATGGTAAATCAACATGCTCTTAGGTTTGTTTGTAAAACTAGTGCCACACACAAAGGGAAGGTGTGATGTTGTGGTGCTATTTCTTTCCCTGGAGGCAGAAGTCTGGCATGCTTGGGATCTCACAAGTCGGATTTCTACATTTAAAGTTGTGCAAACACAATCTAATGCACACAAACAGTGCCAACACCGCATCCACGGTTCTAAAAGTATGGTCTTGAGTATTAACTTTTCACAAAGCCACAATTAATCGTGGCGTTGACTTAAATAAAGACTGGTTTCAAAGGGAATTTCTCAAAGAACAACAAAGAAAATCCTTGTAAATGTTTAGGTTCAGTATCCATGAGATCTGTTTCTTTGTACTTTACCACTGTATCACATCATCTGGGAAAACTCTATTCTTGTTTTCCTTTCTTATAATCCTGTGTTGATAGTAAACATGTTCTCTAGGTCATGCAAGAACACACAGGATTCAGTTGCTAAATAGTGTGGTGGGTGCCTTTCAGTGGTGAGACTGGTAATCGTGTCTGAGCAGCCAATATTTGTTGTGCGTGCCAAGGTCTTGTCAGGTCATGGGTGTTTGTGGATTTGGCGACGATTTCAGAATCAGCAGAAATTCTTGAGGTTTGATTTCCACCAGCAAACACCTCCTGGTTGTTAACTATCACTGCAATTATGATGATTATGAACCCATGGTCCCCCTGCAACTTCTTACTGATCTCACATGAGCAATATCAATGGTAATGTTTGACCTAGCTCTATCAGCTTTGTAATTATTCTCCCTTTCCGTCCTCAGATATCAGCTCTGGAAGGTAACCTGGGTGAGACGGGTCTGAAGTATTCTGGCGAGATGGAGCGGCTGCAGGCCACCCTGAGCCAGCTGGAGGACGACCTCTCCCAGCTCAGGCTGGACATGCAGCGCACCAAGACCGACTACGAGCAGCTCCTCCGCATCAAGCAGAACCTGGAAATGGAGATTGCCACCTACAGGCGCCTGCTGGAGGGAGAGGAGACGTGAGTTTTGCACAATAATAACAAAGCTTTAATGCAGGGGTTAAAGAGAAATAATCGTTCATTATAGTCGCATAGCGTTGGCGAGAGAAGCACAAGCTATGAGACAATAAAACACTTTTTAAACGATTATGCGGGTTAGCCAAGGTAATCTGGAAGATAACACAGTCAAATTATCGAATTGACTTCCTGGTTTAACTTTCACCTACCGTGCTTAGCATGATTGTGCACGTTGTTTTCCTGTGGATTACTACCAAGACATGCTCACAGCGTTGGCTTCATTACAAATCCCTGTATGATCATCTTACCCCCCGGTGCTTCTTGCCCCTGCCAGCTGCCATTGTTGGGATGTAGCTGATCTTGGATTTTAGCACAGACGTTGGTGTTGTTACAGACAAGAAATGAGAAGCCAGCTACGATTTTCTTTCAAGGTTTACACCTGTGAAATGAAAAGATTCCCCGCTCTTCACCAACTGGTCTGGCGCGCGTACGCTTGTCTACTCTTTTACGTTAAAACCAATACTAATCTGATATCAACCTGATCTAGAGGAAGCTATGACTGATCCCCTGCCTTATAGACTTCAAGCAGTGGGAACCAGCTAGCCTGACTTACCATGAAGATAATAATCCATGCAAAAAAACACAATTTATTAATTTTATATGTTCAATTTCAACAAAATATGATGCAATAATGATAATTAAAGTTGTGATTTTCTTACCTTAAAGAAGCTCAATATAGTTGTTTCCACCCGTTTCCATTCTTTATACTGAGCTAACCAGCATCTATATAGATCTATGATAATATTTAGTTTGGTTATTCAAACGTATTTCTAACAGTTTCTTCTTTTCTGCCCATCAGGGTCAAAGAAGTTCCTCCTCCACCAAAAAGTGAGTCCTTGGCTTTGCCAAATAGCAACACCTCATTAGGATTCAGTTGTGAATTGCGTACACCAGTGTAGTGAGACAGACAGACAGACAGACAGACAGACAGACATATATTTTTCAACACACCCAAGTGGCCCCCGGACTAATTAGAGTTTTCCAAAACAATGCAAGTACCACTAACAGCTCAGCTCCTATAGCAACCAATGTGGGTGTCAAAACAACTATCCCGGTGTCGTAACTGTGTCTTAATTTGACAGACTCATGGCAATTCATCTTCCGGATTAACAAATCCTTTGTCTCACAGCATTAAAAAGACAAGACAACCCAGAATGAATGATGTCTTTTTAGGTAAAGCTGAATCTGTTTTCACAAACCAAATGTTTTAGTAAGAATTACCCACCTCGCCCATATTTTTCTTCTTCATTCTATCCCCAGGCAACAGTATGTCATCTGAATTAATCTAAAGTTCACACCCCTTAATTCCTCTTTCTGATCTCTCGTCTCTCCGGTGCAGAGGAGCCTGATGTTCGCACCAGGAAGATTGTGAAGGTGGTGACTCAGACGATGGTCAACGGCAAGGTGGTGGACGAGTCCAGCGAGGTGGAGCAGATTGAGGAGACAAAGAAATAGAAAGCAAGTGGAAGGAAGTGGAAGTAGAGATTAAAAAAAAAAAAAACATGCGTAGAAGAAAATGACAGTGTTTTGCAAAACAAAATGTGTGAAAGAGAAAAGTTCAGTCAGAATTTTAGAGATGAATTGTGGAGACAGAGAATCGCCTTCATTCAGATTTACAAGTAAAACATAAACAAGTTTTCTGACATCAGTGATTTTTTTTTTTTTTTGCTATTTTGTTGAAAAAAAGCAGTACAAGCGTAACTACACACACAAAAAAGCCCTGTATTGCTGTTGCTACGTCTGTATTTTGTTTTATGTGTTTCATAGATATGTGTGTGAGAGGACGTGACTAACCATTGCTATATATCTTCATACTGTTTTATTAATAAAAGGTTGTGTAGTTAGACAATATATGTATTTCCTAGTGCGGTCAAGTTTACTCAGAGCCACTGTAATACATGTCTCTTTTACAGGAATATCATTTAACTGTCTTTGCCGTTTTTTTGTTTGTCCTCTGAATTAAAAGATTTGATTAATCCACGGCACGTTTCATTCATGTTTTCACAGATATGCTTCTTTGCCACACTGATCCATATTTTAGGGTCCCTTGAGACAAAGACGATGCTGACCCAGTTTTAATTTGAAAAGTTGCGCTTTTGTATCTACCTGCACCACTCACACTCCCGTCAGCTTGACATGATTTCACTTTGTGGGTTAAAGTGGGCTCCCTCCAACTTTCTGATGAGTAGGCAGCTTCCTGCTTCACAGATGTAGTTGAAGATATGGACGGTGACGGGGTTGATTTCAGGTGGGGAGCGGGTGAGAGCAGGACCTGTCATGGTATCTTCTTTTGAACGTTTCCCGTTACCCTTTTGGGTTTTTCTTGCGTTTTTTATTTTTACTTTGTAAGCTTTATCCATGGTGTGTGTTGTCTTGCTTTACTTCCTGTGTGTTGCCTCCTTTGATTGTTTTAATGGTGTCTCCTTGTGTGCTCTGCCCTCATTAGTTTCACCTGTATCCCATTAACCCCTCTGCCTGTGTGTGTATATATAGTCCTGCCATTCCCTTTGTTCTCAGTCAAGTTGTCTGGGATGTGAAGCTACTGCTGCATTGTTACTAGCTCCCTTTCATTTCCTTGCGTTTTTTGTGTTTGTTTGTTCCCTTAAGAAATTCAGCATTAAACTGAACTTAATTATTTCATACAGTTTAGCTTCCTCGTGTTTGTGTCCTGCATTTAGGACCTACCTCACAAATCAGATCATGACAGGACCTCTACAGTAGACTACTTTGCATTTATGATGACACCACGAAACGCTGTCAAATAAAACCATAAATGAATTTATTCATTATACTGTTTCACAGACAGAAATCTCTGGTTTGTGTTAAATAATTAAGTTAATACGAATGCAGTGTGTTTACAATCAGGTGCACATTCATTCATTCGTTTTCTGCAGCTGCTTACTTGTGTAAAAATAGTAGTAGAGAAGATCTTGAATAGACAGAGTGGCATTTCTGTCCGTGGAGCCAAACCAAAATAAAACGATCACTCATGTCCTTAAAAAAGAACAGAAATAATTGATGTGGGGAAAATGTTCTGAGCTATAAAACACAGAAAGAAAATGATACCTACAGAAATTATAAGGGGTGAAAAAGCTGCTTTGTGATTCGTAAAGTTTCTCATACCTTCCCTCAGTTATTATGTGGATTGACACATCTGTTGTTGTTGAGGTTAGGTATGAAGTAATGTCTCTCACAACCTCTACTTATAGATGCATGTTGGTCTCTGACAATTAGTTTAAAGCTACGTCGGCTAGGTTCAAGTCCTTGCCCAGTAAGTTCAGAAACTATTGTCCTGTGTTTTTCTAACAATAAATGATGTGAAAAAGTAATAGTAACAATAAAAATGGAGTTGGAGTAATCCACAGCCACTAGGAGTGTGGTGGTAAAATCTGGAAAGTGTCTGTTGCTCAAGACAAAAAGAAAGAAAGAAACTTGAAGTTGGGGAGGATCACAGACCAAAAAAGATTTGGCATTTTTGCATTGGTGTGACTTTTTTTGCGTTGGAGAGACCTGAAAGAAGAGAAGAAACTGTGGCCTGTAGGCACATGTATCAACACAGTTTGTGTAATTGCTCCCACTTCCAGAAGGGGGAGACAAATGTTCTGCACTGTACCTTTAATAGCTTCTATCATTAAGTTTATCATCCACGTTCAGATGACGAAACATTATCAGTTATATTATGGTACAGACCATCTGAACCAACAACTCTACACAATTTCTACACAGGCAGTTTTTTTTTTTTTTAGCAATCTCTCTAACATTTTGCTGTTTAGATAGCATATATGACAAACTAGCAAATCAGGTATGAAAAGGCTCCTGTTACAAACATATAGTCCATGAGTGTTTTGTAACAGCATAATAAGAGTGGGATTTTTGACTAGTTCACAATTAGTCTGGACAAACCGACTAAATGTGACTCCTCAGCCTCAAGGTATCCTCATGTGCGCATTCTTGCACTTCCCCCAAAATTGTGACAAAGGCTTGTTTGCAGAACAGTCAAACAGACAAATTTGTCAAGACCCCCGGCAGAGTCGTAAAACCACAGAGACGGAAAGTCTGATGAGTCAAAGGAACAAGTCAGATGTTCAACAACGTTACTGAAGACGTCCAGGTGAAGACAAAAAAGAGAGACAGGAACTAACTGGAGCCATGTGATCATAATGAGCATAATTTAAACCAGAACCAGCAGCATATATAATTTAAATACTTTTACTTCTATAAGTTATCTGTAGATTCAGAAAATTACAATACAATACTTTGTACACTCATGAGCCATGCCGAGCTATTGGAAAGTGATTGTATGATGAAAACAAAAATCAAACCCCTGATCCTATACCATAAACTCTCTTGTGTACGATTAACAGCATGTCAGGACCTCTTGAATTCTGGGCCAGAAAATCATAAATTGATCTTTGTTTCGGCTAAGATTTGTCTGATCTTCTAACATGTCTTAAAGCGTACAGTTAGGTCCGTGTACGTAAGGTTTGAACACATTATAATTGCAGTTATGTATTGAATATGGACTTAAAATGTAGACTGTCATCTGTAATTTGAAGTTATTTACATCCAAATTGGAGGACGTTTTAGGGACTGGATGACTGGAAAGGTGCCTCAAAAACTGGTACATGGACAGCTATGGGCTAATCTGTCATTATGTCTTCATCAATTGAGCAGATAAAAGTCCTGGAGGTCTTTCCAGTGAAACAGGTCATCAGGGATAGCCATAACAAATCAATAGTTTGATTCATTCTGAGAATAAAAACAGCAAACAAGTGATCCCAGCAACGTTAAAAGACCTGGACATCCATACAAGACAGCAGTGGTGGATGAAAATAAACCCCCCTTTATAATATCCAGCCCAGCCAGGTTAAGAACTCTCTACGGTGGGTAGTCATGTCATTACCCAAGTCTAAAGAGAAGACTTCATAAGGGGGAATAGAGAGGACCCCCTCACAAGGTGAAAACCATTCACAAGCCTTAAGATACTCTGCTTTGCCAGAGCTAAAAATCTAAAGCTAAAAAAGGCCAGAGCAATCTTTGGAGAGAAGAAACTCAGATCAACAACAACCAGAATAACAGGAAGAAGACATATGGACTTAACAAAGCTTTGAAATTATTTGCAGATGACGGGACACGTTTATCCTTTAAATAGAAATCAATTTGGTAACCCACAAAACATATCAACATATACATAGTTTATCTATCCGTCTGGTTTGACTGCCCTCTGGTGGACAGATAATATTGTTTTTAACTTTAACAAACACTGCATATACTCAGGTTTATCTAAGGTAATGAGTTCAACAGTAAACTATGCTGTGTGGAGCTGGTTCTTTAAAAATCCAAAATGTGACTGAATTAGAGGAAAGCTACTTGAACGATGGAGAGAATAATAAAAAGAAAAAAATGCAACCAGCATTTCTTATCATTTCAAAGCGGGCCCTTGCACTGAAAAAGAGCTGTCAGATCATAACAGAAGTATGAAGCACTGCATTTTTTTCTTTTTATTACTCTTCAGAATCACAAATGGCCTGATTCCCAAACGACAACTGATCCTATCAGAGTTAAGCCAGTTTATAAACAGACAAGCTCGCACTGTCCCGCCAACCAGGGTCATTACTCTCAGCCATTATCCGTGATCCCCCGTTGATCCTCTGCTGCACAAATTCCTACTTTTCAGCTGCTCTAACAAACCAGAAAAGAAAAAATTTCAGAGATTGAACAACACTTCAAGTCTGCATGTTCCCCATGTGTCTGTATGGGTTCTCTCCAGGTACTCCGACTTCCTCCCACCATCCAAAGACGTGCTTGTTAGGTTAATTGGTGATTCTAAATAACACAGAGGCTAACACCTATGGCCAGGTGTGAATGTGAGTGTCTGTCTCTCTGTGTTAGCCCTGTGATAAACTGGCGACCTGTCCAGGGTGTACCCCAATGACAGCTGGGATAGGCTCCAGCCCCGCCGCAACCCTCCAGAGGACACGCGGTTACAGAAAATGAATGAATGAATGAATGAATGAATGAACAATACTTCATGCTAAGCAATGGATAATTCTCACAATTTAACAAATGCAGCTATAGAGAAACTGTATTTCTGTCACTCTTTCTCAGTCTTTCACTGTTAAACTCAAATAACAATAAATTGGACAGCCTGATTTTGTTTCTCATTTCCTGACAGTATTCAGTAATGTAACTTATGACGTTCTGGTAATGCCGTCTAATTAGTTCAAACACTAATCTCTGCGCTGCATACAAGACGCAAAACTTCTAATTTGATCCTTGACCCCAGAGATCTCTCAAGTGGCTCAAGTGTTGAGTTAGTATAATAGGACTACTTCTAAACATCAGACCACCAGTAAGCCCATTCCTGCTCAAAGCGTATTGTGTTTGGTTCGGCTGCATTTTCTTGGGCTCAGAAGGGATTAACCACCTCCAGCGTGCAGCAGATTTCCACATTTTCAAGCCTGAAACTGCTGACAAGCGTATTTTTGTCGTTTGCATTGTTCAAACTTCTGACCAGAGTAAAGAAGACATTTTCACAGATTTTTGTTTAGAAAAATATTTTTTTATTTTACCTTTCACATTCACCCAAATACCTGTCTGCACCCAAAAACAGTGACATTTTCATTTGACATACAGTGGATACAATGGAGTGAAACAGGAGGAAATAGGTGAAAAAGAGAAACAGATGAAGATGTTGTCTCGCTGCCTCTTTTTTTTGTACATCTCTTGTCATTTTTCTGCATTGATCACTCTCACATTTATATCTCTTCTCACATACACATGCACTCTTTCATTCTCCCTCTTCTTGCTGTTAAACCACCTAGACTGCAGCCAGATGGTGCACTCCTGCTCTCCCCTCTCTTTTCTATTTAGCAGGCTCCGGACTGGAGGACAGGTTGGAACTGTCCAGCCATGCAGATGTCTTCCTGTTTCTGACGGACGACGCGCTGGATGGCGGGAGGCAGGCCGCGGGGGTTCCTGGAGAACACGAGAGCGTAGCCGTCCTCGCAGCTGCCGTCTTCTTTCACGGTGCGGCAGGCGTAGGTGATGGCGTAGTTGTCATAGTCAGTGTCGATCACCCAGTAGTTGTCGCCTTGGTTAGAAAGAAAAGGAGAGTTTGAGGAGGAACGAGGGGATGAGGGAAGGATGCGAGGAAGTGTGGAAATGTGTGCGTAGAACTGACCTCCACTGGACAGGTAGCTGGCTAGTCCCTGGTAGTTCATGAACATCTTGCCAGGGGTGGTAGGGTCGGGGACGGAGTACTGAGCGGCCATGTCGGCGCACACAACCCAGAAACTGCAAAGCGAGGATGCAAAGACAAATCTTTTCAAAATGCAAGCCTGTTTCCTAACTAATTTTTAAGCGTCAGAAAGTCCTCAGTGTGCAGTAGGACGATACGTGTGTGTATTTTACAGACCAAGATGGTTTTCAGTCTATTCCATAAGCACTAAAATCAGCTGTTGTTCTTCAAACCCACATTCCTGTGTAAAAGCTCTCCTCTCCAATTTACATTTCCTCCTAATCCTTCATAATCCAGGGAAAACCCAGCTTGTAGCTAATGCTGCTCAGATGCTAGTCCCTAAAGTATGCCTTAAAACTTTAGGTGGACCCTGAACACAACTTGAGCACCTTTCTCAACTGAATATTTGAGCTCCCTTCACCACCCGAGGTCTTAAAGAGTCAAGAAGGGCGTTGTGTTTAACCTGACCCTTTCTTCTAATCAGGGGGTGTTAAAAGAAAGGTGACACCAGATGGTCTTTGGTTTAAGCCAGTATCTCCAGAAACTCTGAGGGCAAATCTCTAAATGGCTTTCTAACTCACCCAAACAGGGTGACACGTCCCTTGGAGGAGGCAGTCATGGAGCCATCATCGTCAATGGTGTACTCAGCCGAGATGTTGTCCTGCAGGAACAAGCCTTCTGGGTCCTTCTTCTGCAGCGCGTACCACTTTCCTGCATACTGCAATGTAAAGGAAAGGAGAAAGAAAGTCAGACACTTTCTTCTTTTCTAATATACGTGCTATTTGTGTGTGTTATTAATTCACGCACCCTCTTGGGGTCGAAGTCCTCCTTGACTGAGAAGCGGTCAACCACACAGTCGGCAGACAGGCAGCGCTCCACGCAGGACACGAAGACCATCAGCAGGGCCAGCTTAGAGGATCCCATTCTGCAATGAAAATAAATATATATCAGTGTTTTAACAGTCCAATGACCAAAGGACCTGTGGTATTATTCCTGCTAGGATTCTGCATAGAGGCTCAAATAGATTTAGACTTATCAGTCTATCAACTCGTACTGATATCGTAAATGTACCATCAATATACTGTATCTGGCAAATAAAGCTAAAGTTACAGAGGAGTAATACAGAGCAAACAAAACAATTCTGTGGTAAATGTTCAGTCTCAAAATGCACCTCCAGAAAAATGTCACATAGACAACAATCTTTGATACCAACATACAGCATGATGATAACAAGCTTTCTGATCATTACTGCAGAAGAAATCCAGAGAACGCTAACTGTCCTATAATAGGTAAAATGTCTGCATCTTACCTGTTTTGGGTCAAAGTAGCAAGAGTTGATTAAAATTCAAGTTCTGTTTGTGGTTATCCACCAGATTGTGTCTTGTGTCTGCAGCTGCCTTTATATACAAGCACCACAGACGAGCTTATGGCTGATTTTCATTGCTTGGGACTAAATAAGGTGCTTAAATCTAGAGGTAATCCTGTTGGGTTGAAATCCTTACCGTAATCTGGCTTGAGTGTTCAAACCTGCCCAAGACTTACTATAAAAACAATTAGACCTTTATGTAACGGAGAGGAAGTGCAAGCACATGCACTGCAGATCTGAGAAAGGAGCTGTGATAAAAACGTGAGCAACACGCAAACTATAAAAGTATTGGTAGGCTTTTTATTAAACTGGCTGACATATGTCGTTAAAAAAAAAATTTAGTTTTGTCTGAATTTACCTAACCAACCAGGGGAACATTTACACATGACGAGTGCATCGTCTAAAATGTATTAATGTCTGCATTATTTAACTTTAAATTTAAAACACTGAAGATAAAACGAGTGTGATTTGTTAAACTGATTCAAACACTTAGATGCCACATTGTCTCAGATGAACCAAGTGTATTTGTTTTAAATCAATTATCTTTTTCCTTTGGTAGCTTGAAGTGCAGACATTTTTTACAGACAAACCTAAAAAATATATATATAAAAAACCTATTTTTCAAGAGAGAGCTTGGTACAAAAGCCAGTAACAGATACACATTTATATAAAAGTCCCAAACTGGTACAAATGGCACCAATGTGTTCTGTGAAACTAGACTTAAAAACAAGTCAAATTCATAAAATTCCTGACAAGCCATTTGTACAGCTAATCATCAGCAACAAACTTATAATGATTTCAGGCATGATCCTTAATGTCTTCTTAACCCAGAGGCCCCAAATTAAGTGAGTTGCAGCTGCAAAGCAGAAATGAACAATCTTAGACTCTTAGTAGATTCTTTAGACTTTGGATAATCTTGAATTCCACTTAGTCACTTAATCCTTATTACCAGATCTCAGAGATATTCAAGAACCTCAGCAAAACTTAACATTTTTGCCTCTTTCTAATCAAAACAAAAGAATAAATCACAGCTTTATAATAATTAGTGTTATTGAACTTATTCTAAAAACGCTGGCAACTCTACGAAGCTGAAGGCAAAAGAAATGAAGCATAGGAAAGGTTTCATACATGCTAGTCATAGGAGTACTAGTCAGTGAATGTGGTACACTGAGTAGCCCATAAATAATGGTTGGGCTTATAAGGGTTTATAATATAGTATGCCAGACTGGGACTGGTTAAGTTGCTTTAAATTCAGACCAGCCATTTTTTTTTTCACACACAGTTATGATGAAGGCATTTACATGAAACCATTCTTCCCTCAAATGAGAGGTATTTTAATGAACAAAGCATGATTCAAAGTCACAAAACTATATGCGGACAAAGCTGAATTACAGCGAAATGTAAAAAGGATAAGGCTGCATTGTCTCACGTCACCTGGTACCTGGAAGTTGAGAGAGTAAATAGATTTGGACTCTCTACAGTAGTTATGTTGTCTACTTTTGGTTGAGCAATCAAGACGTAATCCTTTAAGAACATCCCCTGTGAACACATCCAAATAATACAGTTAGATAATTAGATGATTAAGTATTCCAAATGGGGATTTTATTATTAACAAAAAGGGAACAATATGTCTGTGCACACGGGCATATGTTTGTGAACTCTCACTGGTCACTTCAGATTACTGCTGGCAAAACATAACATGTAATGAGTTGTTTTCCTCTTTTTTGGCTGTTTTTCTGGTCAGACTGAGCCCACACTGATAGTAAAGTGTCTCCGCACTGAGGACGCAGACAGGCACATCTATCAAGTCAGCTGATCTACGAGGGTTCTGCTCAGTACTATAATCCTGCTTGCATGGACTGAAATAGATCACTTACAGGAATAGACATACTAGACACCTATTTAAATCACAAATAAACATCTATGTGCAAAAAAAAACATTTTTATATTTTGTTTATTTAGGAGGTTAAAGTGAAAGCTTATAAAATGCCACTCTTCTACTTCTATTAATCAAATATGAGATCACTTGCTTTGCATTCTGCGTTGTGGCCTATGTTTGTTTAACAACTGTTTATTCAGGTCTTAGGCTATAAAAAGATTTAGGAACATCTGACTACACGTAAATGTCTGCGCAGTTTGGCTTCCTCTGGCTCCCTCCCACCATCCAAAGATGGCTGGTTAGGCTAATTGGTGATTCTAAACTGGCTGTGGGTGTGCATGTGAGTGTAAATGGTTGTCTGCCTCTCTGTGTTAGCCCTGCAATAGACTGTCGACCTGTCCAGGGTGTACCCCACCTCTCGCCTGATGGCACGAGGCGCCTGATGGCACCGCTTGCCCTTCACAGGACAATCCGTTACAGAAGACTATAAATGTGCCTTCCTACTGAGTGCCAGTGTCTTGGTAACAAAGCAGAACTTCCTCCTTTGCACATATTCTTAACCTTGTTTGGTATTGTTGCTATGACTAAAGCTGCTGACCATCCACTGGAACCTCTCGGTCTGTGTCCAACTGGGGTCTTTTGTCATTTTGAGTTTAATATCAGCTATGCGCACTTAAACGATGAATGACCAGGAAATCACATTTTGGAACACACATACACACATATTTTGATTATCATTATTATTCAGTGCACACAGACCAAAATAAGTTATCACCAGACCAGAAGTATTTTACATAAGGGCACATGGGGACACAGGCGTATGACATGGACGCCTGCTGCCATCTCATGGTTTATGCCAGTATTGCAACTAAGAAGGTAAGTAGTAGCAGAAGAGCAGTGATGATGTGAAACGCAAAACACTGACACCTGATCTTGCAAAGACAAAGTATAGGCTCACATTTTCAAGCTTATCTATATTCGTATATTCTGTGCACAATGTGTATAAATTTTATGTTACCCACATTTTCACATCTTACATATATACACCGATCAGCCACAACATTGAAACCACGGACAGGAGAAATAAATAACATTGACCAAATATGCAAAGAAGTGCTCAAAATGTCCCTTGTTGAAGTTGCAGTTATATCTATATACACATTCTCAAAACATCCACACTTGCACCAATCAGCCACATTAAAAAAATAAATAACATTGACCGTCTTGTGACAATACAATGTCCCACCTAGACCAGGCACCCCCACCCCATAGCAATGGCACTCCTTGATGGCAGCAGCCATCCCCAGCAGGATGCAGCCTGACACAGACACACACACAAATCGGTTTAAGAACAACTCAAAAAAACATGAAGAACAGCACAAGAAGTTGACCTGACCTCCAGATTCACTAGATCCCAAACTGATCAAGTATCTGTGGGATGATCCACAGAGGCCCCTCCCCTCAAAGGCCCCCCACTAACATCATTCTGTTGCCAGACACCACAGGACACCCTCAGAAGGTCCATGTCCATTCTCTGATGAGTCACAACAGTTTTGGAGGCACAAGGGAGACTACACAATATTAGGAAGGTGGTCATAATGTTATGCCTGATCAGTGTATATTCTCTAAATTGTATACATACGTCCTTGTATATTTTATATAATATTTTTATTAATTTCTATACCATTATATTTTTTATTTATATATTTACCTCATTGTTGACTTGTGATTTCTCCTCTATTTGTAATGTATATAATTCAATAAATAATCCTTACAAACCGTCACATGACGATATGGTGGCTCTTATTTTTCATTCTCTCTTCATACTGGTCCTGAAGAGATCTTCATTTAACCCTCTGGAGTCGACGGACGTCCAAATCACATGACCAGTTTAAGACGACGTAGCAGCAAGACGCAGTCTCACTGAGTCTCCGTTTCAACTTGTGTAGAAAGTGCTAACTTCAATCTATATGCCAGTTTTTAAGTTGTGTTTAAGCAACAAAAAAAAAAAAACCTCTATCCTAGTCATATTTCTAAAAAAAAGATATGGCAACGGTTGCTAAGGAAGAGGGAAAAGTTGTGGGAGTGACGCTATATACAATCTGTGGAGTGACGACGGTGACAGAGAGAGATTTGAGAGATTTGTGACGTTTAGACATTACTGATTGTGACGCCTGATTGTTGTACAAAAAATGCCTGATGCATTTCATGCATTTGAATGTAAACAGTTGTAATAACTTTATTGTTTGCTAAATTTGCACATAACCTTTTGAAAAATGGTCTGTTATGCATCATGTTTGTGGTTTTCATAGTGAAAAATCTAAGTTTTTCTCACTCGGATTTTATATTTTTAGTGTGGTTTTAGGTCCAATGTAATACAGTAGGCTATGTCAAAATGAAAAAATAAAATAAAATAAAATAACTGTAAAATCACACATGTGAGGTTGTGATGAAACGAATGAAGGCATGGTAAACCGTTTTTAAGATGAAATAGGTAAAACCATATTGGATGGACTGCCGTGAAATTTGATACGCACATCATTTCACCCCTCAGAATTGTAATTGACTGACTTTTTGTCCAGAACCATCATTAGGTAATTATATAAAAAAAATAAAAAATAAAATACCTAAACTGATTACATTCCCACCTCCAGCTGTAGCTGCTTTGTGTTGCTAATGAATAAATGCTAACAGGTGGCAAGATGGAGAAGAGGATGCTACTTAGCATTAGCTTGTTATATCATTATCAGTGTGCATGCTGGCATGCTCATATTAGCTTTTAGTTCAAAGCTCAAGTGTGCCCAATGGTGGCCTCGCGAAGCAGATAGCACGGCTGAAGACTCTTGTTTAGCACGGTTGCAGAACAGCATTCACAGTGTTGAGATTCAGTGTGTACCGTAGCAAGGTAACAACTACCGCAGTCTGATTTCTATTCAGATGATAAACGGAGATAATGCAACACCATTTACACGCCGTTTTTCCATCACTCGCTCTATGTCTCACTGACACACAATGGACCTGCCGTAATCTATTATAATGGAAGCAGATTATCCGTTTGACCTTTTGTTTAAGGTGTTTATGGAACCTTATTATAGACCAGACAGGTCCTCCCTGCTCTGAATGAAAGGATTAATTATCCTCCAAAAGTGCAGATGATTTCCATTCTGTGTCGCTGCAGTTTGAATACGTTAAAGACTGCAGCTGGACAAAGACAGAGAGTTTGGGTGCCGAGATAATCAGCGAGTGTCCTAACTAAATAGGGCTTGTACTAGAGGAGGCCTTGTTTAGTAAGGACTTAAAAAGCTTAAATACTGTAGACGATCCATGAAAACTATGGATAACATAATACAAATATTATAGGCAAAGGCTATGGATGCATGTGCAGTGTATGCTGTACAATCTATATAAACTGTGAATGTTATATTGTTATTTGTTACTGAAGTTAATCACTGCACAGATTTTGCAGGAGAATCTATAACCTGATCTATCCTTCTGGTTCAGTGTGCAACATTTCAGCCCCATTTATTTTATTTAAAGCTTAAGTGTAAAGTGATCACATATTTCTGTGTTATTTATACTCTGATCTGTGTATTGCATGCACTGAATGTACTGAAGCATACTGGAGGCTGGATCATTTGCCCCACATATCTGTTACTACATGATCAGCTGACGAGTTTAGCATAGGCAGATCCCTCTAACCTTCAGCACTATCTGCTGATGACAGAAGGATTGGATTCAGCCCTCTGCCTTCTCCCTCACTCAGTCCGCTCATCCCACTAACAGGCGGGGGATTATTATTTTTTTTTACCTGCAATTGAATGTGTCCACTTCTATTTTCCCCCTTTCCGTGTAACACCTGGGTAAGATTTCTTTCTTGCTTCAAGGCATACAGTGGAAAAGGGTAGTCGCCGTGTGAGAAATGTTTTGCTCATTTTGTTTCTAGTCGGAGAAGTTGGAGGTGGCTCTTTTAGAGCAGCGTTGGACCCAGCGGGAGCTCCATCACTGAGCTGAAGAGGGAGAAGACAGGGACATTTGGGAGAAGAGGAGGGAGAAGGAACCATGGGTGTGCAAAAGGAAGACGTGGAAAAGTTCCTTCAAGGGAACCCTGACTTTGCTAAACAGTACTTTGCGAAGAAGATGAATCCTTCCTTCATATCGAAGATATCAGGACTCCCTGAGAAACAGATCGACTTTGGCCAGTTTCAGGAGCTCAGTCAGGTAAATTAAATTACTATCGTCAATACTTTTGAATTACTTCCTTACTGGAAAAAAAAAACTTTGAGCAGTGGTTATGGTTGTTTATGATTTAAGATAATTCTCTTAAATTGGTTTGCTTGTCTCTTTTTTTTAAGGTTGAAGAGAGCAAAATCATGTATGACCTGATCAAAGACATGCAAGAGAACATTAACATGGAAAAGGTGGTCTTCAAGATCCTGAAGAGAATCAGCGCGCTCATCCACGCCGACCGCTGCAGCCTGTTCATGTACCGGCAGCGGAACGGCATCGGAGAACTCGCCACAAGGCTCTTCAACGTCAACAATGAGGCAGAGCTGGATGACTGCGTGGTGCCGCCAGACTCTGAGATCGTCTACCCGCTGGACATGGGAATAGTCGGCCACGTGGCCCTGACCAAGAAGACTGTTAATGTTAAAGATGTCACACAGGTAAGGGAGGAGATTAGTTAATTAATTAGTTAGTGAACACTACTTCCTAGCTTTAGGATGATGAAGCTCCATCTGTCTGTCAGAGTGTGATTCATGATATTACCACCAGGAGACACCTGAGTCACACACACGGGGGCTTTAACTGGTGATTAAGTTTATTAGTCATAAATAATTATGTGTACATGACAGGAAGAGATCAAGAAGTCTGGGAGGTTTTTCAGAAATATTTGTGTTGATAACAGTTGTAGGTCAGGGCTTAAAATAACATGTTGCTGATCTTATATGACCAAGACAAGACAAACTTTTATTTTCTTAGTAATGTACTGTCTTGTGATGTGCTCTTATTTTGATCTATTGTCCTGTCCTATGTCTTATCATGTTTTTGTGCTACCTGCCTAGGAACTGCGGATGCAAATTAGCATTGTTGCTATAATCCGGTATATTTACGTCTATTGCTGTCTGAATAGATGTTCATTAATGTGCACTGTCCCTATCAAATAGGGCATTTACATTTCATGTAAACTAAAAACTAATTGTTTGGGATGTTATCAACAATGTGCAGATACAATAGAACAGTTTTCTTAAAAAAAAAGTAGTAGCACAAGGAACAAAATTAATTAACATTTCAAATTGAATTTATCTACTCTCCTGCTTCTGAAGTAAAAACATACTTGTTTTATTTTATTTATACATAAAACTGAACTTCATTTAGTTTTGATTGCATGCCTTTAATAAATCTGCGTTCTTTCATGAAGCACACTTTAAAAAGTGCTTTCATACAGCCTGTTTGTCGCAGACAGCTGAATTGAAACGAGTGTCCATCACACACACACACACACACACATATCTATACTTCACCAAGGGAGGGTGTAAATCCCCTTGTCAGACATAATCCATTTATTTTCAGATCCCATCAGCCTCTGCTCGAGCTGTGGATTAGACGCCTCTGGCATTTAGTCAGCAGGAATCTAAAACAGATCAAAACCAGTTTACTTAGATACATAGCATCCATAGCATGCATTTGTATTCTATTAGGATTTTAATGAAACGAGAAATTTGCGTAACGTTCTTTAATATATCCAGCTAAATATGTATACATAACAGTTTTCTCTGTAGTTTGATTATACAACCAACACAATTATGTAACAGATGGTTAAAATAAAAATGGTGATTGTTGTTTTGGTTGGAAAGGCTTAGAATTACCCACATCTCATTTATTTATAATACTCATACACCCGCTAATGACATGAAGTCTGAGTACAATAACTGTGCTAATGATTCATTTCATTTCACATAACAATTGTGAATACTTCATCAGTTTCATGATTAAAGCATTAATGGAACCTTACTTTTTGCATGTATATTTCTGTATGTGCTAAAGGCCTCTTTTCTGACTTTTAGGACCAGCACTTCAGCTCCTTCGTGGACGAACTCACAGAATATCAGACCAGAAACGTTTTGGCAACTCCCATCCTCAACGGCAAAGACATGGTTGGAGTGATCATGGCAATAAATAAGACCACGGGACCTCATTTCACTGATGAGGATGAAGATGTGAGCACAGTCAAATAATGTGTTGCTGCCTTTGAGTCAAAACCAAAGAGATCTTTGTGGACGTGTCTATCTACCTCTAAAAGAGAGCTGAGAGAGAATTTCCTCCGAGCATACTGGTGGGTCATTAAAGCCTTTAAGAGGTGGACCACAGTGTGTTCAATATACGTCAGGTCATTAATCCATCATTTATGATGGTCTCATCCTAATTAGGGATAAACAACTCTTCAAAATGGAAGTAAGCCTGAGGTGAATGAACCTTGAGCCCAGTGGTGTAACATTTAGACAGACATAACAAAAGAATGTAATGTACGTTTTCTAAATAAGAGCAGTAATCAAACTATTTCCAATAACATAACAATAGAGCATACTTTAGAAGAGAATCTGCTTAAAGTAATTATAAAGATAAGCTGTCTGCATACGGCTTTTCATGTCTTGCTATATTGTAAACTTATAAATAAACTAAAATTTAGCCAAAATATTGGCATTTTAGTGTAGATGGCATAGAAGACAAACACAAGGTATGCAGAAACACAAGGAAGAATAGAGTGGAGTTTAAAGAAAGCATGTAATGTAATATTTAGATCCTCTTCTATCTCATATATCTCATATAATCACACTTCAACATATATTTGTTTCAATACATGTTGTGACATATCACATATTTTTCTTTCCCTTGTTCGTCCATTCAGCTTTTTTTAAAGTATCTGAAGATTGCCTCTTTGAACTTGAAAATCTTCCACCTGAGTTACCTGCACAACTGTGAGACACGTAAAGGACAGGTACACACTTCAGCCTGGTCGAAGCCTTTTTTTATTCTTTACACTCTTTTCACATCACTGCTTCACTGCGCGTGTGCCATGTGTTTCCTAGCTGCTGCTGTGGTCTGCCAACAAGGTATTTGAGGAGCTGACAGACATCGAGCGACAGTTTCACAAAGCCTTGTACACAGTCCGAGCCTACCTCAACTGTGACCGCTACTCTGTTGGCTTGCTCGACATGACGAAGGAAAAGGTAACGTGTCTTTCTGTGCCTGTTGCTTGCAGTGCTGTGCATTTATTACCATGAAGTTAAAAATTTTTCCTCTGTCTCCCTCCAGGAGTTCTTTGACATCTGGCCAGTGTTGATGGGAGAGCAGGCACCTTACGCTGGCCCTGTAACCCCTGATGGCAGGGTACATTAGTCTATTTCATTGATCTATCATCACTTTGATTGGTTGTAGCTTTCTGGTTCTTTAGGTTCTCTCTCCCTAATCTTCATATTTTATTGTTTTTGTAGGAAGTTATTTTCTACAAGGTGATTGATTATATATTACATGGAAAAGAAGACATCAAAGTAATACCGTAAGTTAAAAAAAAATGTGGTAATGTATTAACATTCAGCCTACTATTATTTATTTTGCAGAAGTTAGAGAATTGTATTATTTAGGCCAATTTATGTGATAATAAAAACTTTTTTTGATTTTATAAGAGCAGATCATCTGTAGCCCAATAATAACCAATGACTTCTGTCTGTCTGCCACACAGAGGTCCACCTGCAGACCATTGGGCTTTGAGTAGTGGCCTCCCTACTTATGTTGCCGAGAGTGGTTTTGTGAGTTTCCTTTCTTAAAAATTAATTATCAGTACTAAAAATTTAATGTGTCTGCACAATCTGACCAGTGTGTCCTCCTTCTGCTCCTTAGATTTGTAACATTATGAATGCAGCTGCTGACGAAATGTTCCAGTTTCAGGTAAGAGACGTCGAACACCACTGACTACACTTTTCTTGCTCTTAGAGCATGAGAAACATTCGCTTGTTGTTGAATTTTGCAGAAGGAACCGCTGGACAGCAGCGGCTGGACCATAAAAAATGTTCTATCGCTGCCAATCGTCAACAAAAAAGAAGAGATAGTTGGTGTGGCCACATTTTACAACAGGAAAGATGGAAAGCCTTTTGACGATCAGGATGAGCAGCTCATGGAGGTAACATCAACATCGTCATTTGTATGCATGAAGTACCTGATCCTGATCTGCATAAAACTTCTGTGTGTGTAACGTTCATCCTAATCTTCTGCTGATTGTCCCGTCTCTCAGGCTTTGACTCAGTTCCTAGGATGGTCAGTTTTGAACACTGACACGTACGACAAGATGAACAAGCTCGAGAACCGCAAAGACATTGCTCAGGACATGGTGCTCTACCATGTCAAGTGTCGGGATGATGAGATTCAGAACATCCTGGTCAGTACTGTTCTACTGTTCATTGTTAATCGACTATAAACACTGTAACATTCAGGTAACGGAGGTTTCCAACCTCAATGGGACTCACCCAGTGAAATAAAAGTGAAATATTACTGTGCTCATCAACAGACAGGAGAGTTGGGGTCCAGCATCTAAAACACAAAACCTTCTTAATTCATATTTTCTGTTCTGTATCTACCTAACATTGTCATTTACCTGCCTCTTATCACTTCTGTACTTGCTGTTTGTTCAGTTGGAGCACATAATCTATAACTGGCTTTTCTAATCTCTCCCAGAACACTAGACAAGTCTATGAGGCCGAACCCAGAGATTGTGAAGAGGAGGAGCTGCTAGCTATCCTGGTAATGCTAAAATCTACACACTTGTGTCTCCAGCACATTTAATTTGTCCCCAAATAGCATTTAGCATTTAGAAGAGAAGGCAAATTGGCCTTCACATTCACATATTTATGAGAGTGACCATGGAGTCACGAAAAATTGAAAAATTACACTCTGGTTTTGTCCCGTTTCCTACTTAGAAAAAAGACCTACCTCCGCTGATTAAGAAGTTTGAAATCTACGAGTTCCACTTTTCGGATTTTAACTGCACAGAGATGGAGCTGGTGAAGTGCGGGATCCAGATGTACTATGAGGTTGGAGTGGTCAAGAAGTTCCAGGTCCCTCAAGAGGTAATGTAAACACACAACATATTTTATCTTCTAACTGTGGGCAACCAGCTGGTTGTGATTTTGCTACAGTTTATGTAATTAATATATTCTCTGGGTTGCTTTTAGGTGCTGGTTCGTTTCATGTACTCAGTCAGTAAAGGCTACAGGAAAATCACCTACCACAACTGGCGTCATGGCTTTAACGTGGGGCAGACCATGTTCACACTATTAACGGTAATCATTGTGTATATCAGTGTCTGTTTACAGTTTTATTCTGCTAAGTTATGGATATTGTGCTTTGTCTGTGTTATAACCACTCTGTGTGTGTCTTTGTGTGCTCAGACAGGGTTGCTGAAGCGCTACTACACTGACTTGGAGGTCATGGCCATGATAACTGCAGGATTCCTGCACGATATTGATCACAGAGGGACAAACAACTTGTACCAGGTCAAGTAAGTACTTTCAGGAACTTTTTGATTTCTTATATTAGAAAAGAAAAAATAAATCTCCCTGTACTTTGCAACATGCTAGCATGCTAGCGTGTATGGGATAATCAGAGCCTTTCAGAAATGTTCAACCACCATACTGCTGCTGTGTCTCTTAACTTCTATATTGATGCTAAATATTACCATTATATGCTTGTATGCACACACAATACGTCAACCTGGTTTAAGGTTGCTCAAAAAGGGCGACAGTGCCATTAGCGATATAGGCGTTTGCTTCCATTAATTTCTGCATGGTGACAATGACCATCGCCATCATTCATAGTGAATATCCTGCCTGGTTTTGTTATGGCCAACAGTCAGCAAGCACTCGTGTCCTCATGTGTAACCCAATGAATATGACTTCTATGTGAATATTAACCTCATTCTGAAATTCATTGAAGTTCAATAGTACCTCATACATACATGTGTCCTCCTACCTACATTTGATGCTGCTGGTATCTAAGGACTTTTATTTACTCCAACAGATCCGGGAACCCTCTGGCCAAGTTACACGGCTCCTCCATCATGGAACGACACCATCTAGAGTTTGGAAAGTTCCTCTTGGCTGATGAAGTGAGAAAGAAAAACGCATGAATACTTTTACTATTACTCCCCTCCCCCGTCCATTCAGTAATCATGACCACCTCTCTTCCCCCGATCTCATCTGCAGACACTGAACATCTACCAGAACCTTAACAGGCGACAAGTGGAACATGTGATTCATCTCATGGACATCGCCATCATCGCTACTGATCTGGCTCTTTATTTCAAGTTAGCACATACTCTAAACGCATTCCCTTGTTTTGCTCCGTCTCTTATCCCATAAAAATACATGAAACGCAAAAATAGTAAGGTGTCCCCTCTCCTCGTACCTTGCCAGGAAGAGAACCATGTTCCAAAAGATCGTGGACCTTTCACACACGTATGAGGACGAAAAGAAGTGGGTTGACTTCATGTCACTAGAAACAACCAGAAAAGAGATCGTCATGTGAGTACCAATGACATGTACAATGTTCTCAAGTCACCTGCCGTACATTCCTCTGATCCTCTAAATATTTTTCCTTTTCAGGGCGATGATGATGACTGCGTGTGACTTGTCCGCTATCACTAAGCCGTGGGAAGTACAGAGCAAGGTGAGAAGCACGACAATTAATAAATCAAGGGCTTTATGAGTGACCAAAGCTGATGTTCACGAGTTCATTGAAATAAATTGCATTCTGATTACATTAGAGCAACTGTTTTTGAAGAGATAACTGTGGGTGGGGTGTTTGTCTTTCAGGTTGCCTTGTCTGTGGCAGCAGAGTTTTGGGAGCAGGGTGACCTGGAGAGGACAGTACTTGAACAACAACCCATTGTGAGTTGCATGAAAAACACACATACCTACAGAGTGGCACACAACAAATCTTCCTGAACCATGTGGCATGTGGGATCCAGGTCACTGTTGCTTGGGTGAAATTCAAGATGCTGCTTTCTTTTCCATCTTCTGAAGTGCTCCTCAGAAACACTGAGCTGTATTGTAACAGTAGCAATTAAGTAGCATGCTGTTGCAGTATGAGAAGCCAGACGTCCCAGTTACTGTAGGATCTGGGTAGCACTGATTTTTAAATGATCGTTCTGAGTATTACAAACTTCTGCAACTCCCGACAGCCCATGATGGACAGGAACAAGGCTGGAGATCTTCCAAAGCTACAGTGTGGTTTCATTGACTTTGTCTGCACGTTTGTCTACAAGGTAATGTTTAATATTTCTTTTTAATCCGTAACACCCTACACTACATTGCACTTTGCAGTTGACGCCAATCATATTTTGCTGCTCCTGTGCAAAATGCACATGGTTAGTCTAAAAAGCTAAAAGGCCAACAGATCATTAGGTGTGTACCAGTGGCTTCACCTGAACTGTTCCTTTGTCACCTTTTCAGGAGTTTTCTCGCTTCCACCCACAAATCCAGCCAATGCTGGACGGCATCATAAATAACAGGAAGGAGTGGAATGCTAAAAAAGAAGAGTACGAGGCTAAACTCAAAGCTATAGAGGACGAAAAGGCTGCAAAGGAGGCAACTACAGCCAGTAAAGGTGCAGTGATTCTTTCAAATATAATAATCATTGTTCTACAACTCATTCTTGGAATGTTTACTAAAGGTCACTGTGATTGCTTGTCATTGAAAATTGTATGGAAGCTTAAATTAGCCAAAAACTGAGCATTTACTTTAAGAATTCCCTGTTTGACAAATATAGTCATGTTTAATGTGTATTTGTTCAGCAGCTGCAAACAATGCCGGTGGTGGAGGCTCCGGCTCCAAGACCTGCTCTGTGTGCTAAAAGTACCGTGTACGCCATGGGGGCTGCACACAGACGCTCAGGATGGACTGACAGCCAGTAAGTCGGTCTCACCGCCAAGGAAACAATGTCATAAAAACTGGAAGACAGACCCATGGATGCACAGACCCGTAGAACATCTTCAGGAAAAACAGTTTCATCAGAGAAGAAAAACCTGAACAAGGAGAGATCCTCACTAAGAAGAGCAAGGTTTTACCTTTATGGGACACTAACGAGGTGAGCCAAAAAAAATTAAAAATGAACTATGCAGGACATCACCACTTCAACAGAAACAGTCATGTCGACCAGCTGCTCCTCCCTGTCTTCAAAATCATCGTACTTAAATGAATCGAGAGGTGATTGCTGCTTTTCAGATTTCTTTTATCTTCAAAATAGTTTCCCTAATGTGAGAATTAATGGTAACTACAGTCTATGTGCATGTATTTATTGTGAACGATCAAACCTACAGACCACACCTGCAGCAAGCACTGCAGGGCACAACTTGTTCATACATCCTTGCAGTCAATGACACCCCTGTACAATGTGTATTATTTACGAGCAAACACTGTAATTATTTAGGCTGTACAGAATGTATATTGTGCATTATTGTAACATTTGTCTTGTTGTCACAGAAATATAGATAACAGATAGAAACAAATATCATCCTTTATTCTTAAAGTTAACGTAATGTTCACTCCTTCCAGTCACTCACTATTTACAATTGAGAGTTTGTTTACCTTGACTGCAGAGAGCCAAAGGTAGACGTTCAGCGATTCTACAGTTAATCATAAATATTAAAGCAGTGCAATAGAGGTGCAAACAGGTCTATAGATGCTTATTCATGATGCCTTTATACTGTATATACGTAGCTGAGGATATGTTTTATAGTAATACAAATGAGATAAGAGTGGTTCAGGTGGCCCCGCCCGCGACCCTTAACAGGAATAAGCGGGTACAGAAGATGGATGAATGAATGAATGGATCAGGTGGTTCCAGATAAAACTGATGCATTCAGTTCCTTCTGTTGTTTGAATCTTAAATCTACCGCGCTCGTTTATACTTATTATGATCGGAGAGACTGATTTTGACCGAGGAAGCTCACTCAAACGGCTGTAAAGCGTGAATTACACCAAATGAATCCCCATTTGAAAACTAACATCTGCATTGGACCCATGCTGACTACGAGAACACCCTAACCAAACCGGGGATCAATCAGCACGAGTTATCACACTAATGACCAACCATGTGTTTGATGAGGGAGGAAACACATGAAGGACATGCAAACCTCACAAAATAACCATTGGGTCCAAGACCTAAAACTCTGGACTGCTGTGCTGCAAGGCACCAGAACAAATCACTGAGTCATCAGGCTGCTATAATAATAAGCCCAAAAATATAAGCCTTGAAGGCAACAAAGGCTGTTTAATACAGCTTAAAGAAGCTTTGTGTAATGACTTGTACATACTGCCTCCCTTCCTGTAAATATAAAAAATATTTTTCTAGTTGAAACGTAGATGCTTATTTTTACTTAGTAATATTTGCAAGCACTGGCAAATTTCTTATTTCCCTTATCAATTGAATTATGAGTTTATCACGCTTGCCTCAAATACAAATGTTATATTATTCTAATAAGCTGCGTGTATATCAAAGTATAATAATAGGTAATAAATTAATCTTGACTTGAGGTGGATACGCCCATAACATTTTTAAAATAGACTTAATTTACAGTATTGTAAAGCTTGCCTCTTCATGTGCTCCATGTGTACAAAGATGATCCAAATAAAGCAAATGTATTTTTATGAGGCAACTGTGTGAATTCAATGCCTGAGACACTGAAGCTGAAAGTTACTTTTAACCCTGACACTTGTCCATCACAATTATAAATGTAGTACCATGTGTTCTCATGCAGCGTGGAGTTCTTAATGAAGGTTACTGTATTACACAACACACAAAGAGTATTGAGGGAACACTTCTGTCCACACTGCACTTTCTACTACTGGTCCCTGACCCCAATCCTGGGATTGCTGCTAAACAAGGCCGGGATTACAACCATGCTCTTTTCTCAGGCTCATCTCCCACTGAAGGACAGGCACACACACACCTGTTCTAGTCACAAAATGTGTGTGGTACAGCGTGGCCTTTATTTGCATTTCATGCTACAATTTAAAATGATCTCTTGCTGGTTTAAAAGGTCTTATATTATTTTTTACTTCAGTGTAAGAAATTACAAAATACAAATAAGACAAGGTGACATTCTTACATTAAAAATATTTTTATTAGGTTTGGAATTTAACACAGGTCCAGATATTCATTTGAGGATGGTGTCAGAATTGGCTGCAGAGAGAGAACAACAGGGGGAAAATATGTAAACGAGACATTTAATAAACACAATGTGACAGTGTAAGAGGTTTGTGTGACAGACAAACAGAAACAGGAACAAAGCTTGTGTGCGTTCCTGTATTACCTTCAGACAGTTGTTTGTAGATCCGCTCCTGCTCCTCTCTGGTCTTCTTCTCTGCTTCCTCAATCCTCCTCTCCTCCTCAGCAATGGGCTTCAGGCGCTCTTAACGAGAAAAACAACAGAGTCGGTCAATAGTGTATACATATTATTGTAAAGCATCACAAAGACAATGAGGGAGTCCAGCATCTTAAAGGTGGATTACACTTATGCATGACAGCATGGTGCGAACAATTCACAGTACATTTGTATCACACAAATTCAGCCTAGGTGGACTTTATTCTTCTTGAATATCTTTATTTCTTTGGTTAAATGCAAAAAGACTTGAGTGTTTTATTTTATCCGTGCAACAGCGTGAGGAGATTCACAAAGCTAAATAAGTCTGTATTACAGTTTGCAGGAAGCATCAAGTGGTATTAGCACAATATGCATTAGCTTGTGAGTCACATTTTCTAATCAGTACTTTATGTTTTAAGCAGTTTTGCAAACAAAATAACATTACACAATCAATAAATGGCGTTTTGACTAACTCCCGCATTAATTAATGATACATTTGACAAGTAAGTAATAAAAAATAAGTTCTGAATAGCCCACATTGATCCCTTGTGGGTTTGTAAGTAAAAGCACCTTGATAACTACTAACCTGTCTCATATATCAGTTTGGCAAAAGTGCATCCCTATTATAATAAGATGCTTTCTCTTGAGGTATTGCCACAGTTGGAAGGTGTTATTAGTAAGACTGACAGTGCTTTAATTGTATTCAAACCATGAAGGGGAGCCAGGAAGACAAATCTGAACATTAAAACTAAAGCAGCTGGACTAAATTTTTCTTTAAATTTACATATAGTTTTTTTAAAAATGCCTTCCATGACTTGAGACGCGTGTGTTTGCCTTTAAAGTGATATAAAATACCTCATGAAATTCACTAGGACTGTGACGCTGACAGAAACTGTCTTATCTCTCACTAGCGCATGCGCACTTACCAAACCGCTGTTTGCCATATAGCACGCCGATCAGCAGAGCGGACCACCTGGCCGTCTGAAATAAAAGTGAATCAAACAGTTAGACAGCAAATCATTTGTGATTAATCAGCAAACTGTGTATGACATGAGACATGTCAGCACGATAGTTTTGTTTCTTTCGCATCGGTCTTCCACTGCGTGACTGTCACTCTTAAGCACTACTAGCTGAGAGGGAGACGTATTCATGGTGTGTATTTTTCGCAGTTCTGTATTTAACTGTACTAATTATGTGATTACCGCTCAGCAAACTAAGAGATAATCATATATGACAACACAAACTACGCCAAAGCAGCTGAGACATGAGCGAAGTCCATTATTTTTTCCTCTGACCTTTCTGCTAAACTGGATAACATTGACTATAATCTGTTAACAGATATGACTCTCTGCAGCTAAACATCTAGTTAACAATAACGGGCAACGTCATTTGCATCAGACAGACGTGGAAGATCCAGATTTACAGCTCTTCTAGTAGAGAAACGTTCACCTGTACAGCCTCTCAATGTCATTGCTAGCAAACAGTAGCTAGCATGCTACTAACACAACCATCATGACAGAGCAGTTCGCAAATGTTCGCGTACTGAGAAAGAGGTATTTAAAAAATATATATATCCAGTTCAAATCACAACAACAATCTTTAGGCTAAAATATTATCTGTTATTACCTTGATGAGCGGAGACACTGCGACTGGAGGAGCCATGGTGAAGCGAGGCTGTTACTTCCGGTTTTGGCGGAAGTAGTTTTTTTTAAGTCGTACTTTTTTTTTCCTGATAGAAGAAGAAAGTTAACGGCGGATTAAATTCATAACGGTTAAATGCTAACAAAGATAACGCGAGATAACTTGGACTTATAAACACATATATTTAGTCAATGATTCCTTTAATTAATTAATTTTTTTCTGTTTTACTAAAAACATAAAAACAATGAGCTGGCCCAAACATTTCAGAGTAGACGTACCCGGACTCACCGGCTTGACAAGGGAACGACGCCTACACAGTTAGCAAAATAAATAAACAAATTAAAAAATCATTTAAACTTTAAATTATTTAAAGTATTTTAGTTAGCTTGGCAAAACAAATTTAGCTTTGGTACAAAAATTCAGCCAGCTATAAAATATCTACTGTGTTGCGACGATGGGGAAAGTCTGCAAATCATTTTAATCAGGAGAGTTAATGGGTCAGACTTACCACAGTAATGTTTCTGACATGGCAGCAGAAAACATAATTAAGTCAATATTTTGTGCCTCCTTGGCTGAGTTTGATGAAGTAGTATACAACTATGTCTGTAAAAATAGTCTAAATGTTGGGTAAGTGTAATCACTGTTATTCATTGTGCTCTAATGGATCAATTAATTCCAGCAGACTATATTGTCACTTGCCACTTTATTAGGTACACTTGTGAAAACGAATGTATTCTAATATTACAGTCCAGCACTAAGCCTTAGCTTCGTGAAGGCTATGATATTCAGCACTTGATTAAAATAACTGAGAGACCTCTCACAGTACTACTCTGAGTAGTGTACCAACACATGTTCCTATTATTTTGACAGCCCCATTTTAGTGCCAGGCTAAATAACAGAAACACTTCAATTCAGTTTAACAGCACCACAAACTACATCCTACAAAATTCTCATACAGTTGGATTGCCGCCTTTCTGATGCTGTTTCAACACAGACAGAGCATTGTAAGAGTTATGAGTTATATTTAGGGCAGGACTGTTATATTAATAAACATTAGTGTTCCCTAGTGTACCCAATGAACTAGCAAGTGTAGACTTTCAAATCTAAATCCCAAAGTGCTGTTCAACGTTGCTGTAGTAGTTCCTGTCAACCACTAAATGTCACTGACTTCTTTCTGGCTCAGACACTGCTCTGAGGGGACCATCATGATGGGTCTTTTCAGCCTTCATTCATAATTTATTTGCACGTACAGCACTCATGGTTTACAGGTTTCACACATCAGTGCATATTGGTGTGACACAAACCTAACCAAAGTATCTATTTATGAAACAGAGGCAGTGTCTTTATTCTCTTATAGCAGGTATCATCTTACTTTAGCAACAGGACAAACAAATATGAAATGAAATGTAGAGAAAATAGTTTTCATAGTAGTATAAACAATGTGTGAAAAGCAATTTGGCACTAAAAATGTTGAAACATACCTTACAAGCGGTTACAATTTCAGTTGGCCTCACAGGTTGCAATGTAATGTACATAAAGTATTATGTTGTAGACATCAATGCAGAACAAAATTGCAGGTGACGTTTATTAATTTAAGAACTGCTATTCTTACGATCTCGCTAAAACATAGAGGAGTGCGCATTTAAATAAAGACAGAGCAAAATAGGAAAAATAAATGAAGAAAACATAAACAGAAATATTCAAATACTGCTGTTCCAACAAATGTTTCCCACTTTGCTGATGTGCTGCAAGCAATATAAATAGTTTGACTTCGCTTCGGTTTGGAGAAAAACAGTGGCACGTTGTTCAGAATGACTTACACTAGCCTTCTTTCCACCCACATATCCAAATCAGATATTATATAATAAATAGTGAGGTGAAAATGAAACGGCAGTTCAGTCTGATTATCAGGCAACGACAGGCAGCTCTCGGTGTACATCATCAATAAACGAAATAAATAACAAAACAAGAAAATTAGCAATATCGGTGTACGACAGTAAGGCCAGTTCAGGGTGTTTCTCAGTCGTTGTCGTAGATGCAGTCTGAAAAGAAAATATAATACCACTTTGAAGCGATTCATTCTCTATAAAGTCAGACCCATCTGCAGAAAATGATTCATCAGTTAAATAACAATGAACTCAACATACCATCTCCGATGTCATCGTAGATATCTCCATCACTGTAAACAAAAAACAGACAGTCAGTACAGATACACATTGATTAGTCTCTCTCTTAACGTGTGTGTGTGTTTGAATGTTTGTTGTACGTACTCTGAAACAATGTAGCTGGTCGAAACGTAACCAACTGTAAAATACAGATTTTAGAGTTCAGATGCAGATTTTGCAGAATGAAAAGGTTTTTTTAAAATAATAATCAAGTTCTTTGTAACCTTGAGTAAACAGATACTCACACTTGCCGTCGTCATTCCGACAGATCAGTTTGTTATCCACAGGTTTAACGATGACGTCAAGTTTCTCCCCTGCTTTTATTGGCAGCTCTTTCCCGCTCCACTTCTTATTAGTAAGTGTGGGGACGATGGTCACTTGGTACAGCACCTGTATCTCCCCCTCATACTGTAAAAAAAATTTACATTTTCAACTGTAAATTCTATAAAACTGTTCATGGAAGTATATCTCAGCAGGTAGAGGACTGAAACTGTGAAAGTTATATAGTGACAAACCTTAAACTTTTTCCTGAATTCCTTCTCCTCTTTCTCGAACTTCTTCTGCTTCTTTGGGTCGATTTCTTCAGCCTTGCCTTTGCCCTTCATGACTGGCAGGCTTCAATGAAAAATAAACACGAGTAAGAGGAGGAAGAAAGTGGTTGGGAATTAGTAGAAGTTCATTTTTCTAGAAGACCGTGGTTGTACCTGCTCAGTGGTGGCAGGGGAGGCGCGTTTTGAGAGTCAACATCGTCATATATCTCCTCGTCAATTGCTCCTGGATGATCTGTATTAACACAAGAAAAAAAATAAATCAAATCAAGTTTTTTAAGTACAAACGTTCACTTGAGCGCAACAATGCACTTATAAGACTTTGTTGCTCAAAGGCCAAAGATCATAATGGCGTCATAAACCAAGTTTTTGGGCAAATTTTGAATAAAAAAGCTCAAGAACGTCTTCAAATCTTCAAATCTGGCCCCTTTTTGGACATAACTCACAAAAATCATCCTTTTTTGAAACAAAAAGTTAAGACAAAATTTCACCTAAATCCCAAACAGGATAAAATGGTACAGTGATGTTATTTTACGTCTAAAATCCACCCTACTGTGACGTCAAACTGTTCTGCAAAAAAACTGTTATTAAAACACTTTACTACATATATGAGTCGGGACAGATGTAAACTGCAACTTGTCCAATCACTGAAGTTTATTTAAATTACAAACATGACTTGTGTTATTTAAAGTGTCATTTGCTGAACACCACCAGCCACCGTGGCCACAGGCTACATGACGTGATGGTAGTAAATGCCGCAAATGTCACGTTCTTTGTAAGAGGAAACACAAGTGGAAGAGCAAAACAAAGTAATATCACCACAGTGAGCTGTACCTGAATTCCCATCTGCTTTAAACTGGCTGGGCGGAGGCACTCTGGCACAACAGAAAAAAAATAAATAATTAAAAAGTGCATAATTTGTATCAATTAAAAATATGTCAGGTGGATATAGCAGCCCAGAGTAACAGCGCTATTCATAAATAACAACTTTTTTCAATCAATAATCTTGTTAAAACATGCCTTTGAAGGTGTTAGCAGTTAACGCCTTGATTTTCCAGTTAAGTCATCCATCAGTCACACACACATGCAAATCACTTGTGATTAGTGAAATCATAGATAATCAAACATACACATATATATTAAACATCACTGTTAGATTTGAGCCTCTCAGAATACAATAATCACACTGCTAATTAAGATACGTATACAGTGTTATTCAGACAGAAGTGATCGGGGCAGAAAATCAACGTTCAAAGGCAGCGTCATCTCGCGGAGTGACGGCTGAGAGATTAGGGGTTAACGACAGGGGACAGAAGATCTGTGATCAGTCTTACTACTGAGTGTATTTTACTCTTTAGAGCTGGCGGGACGTCTGTTTCGGTCAAACATCCGCAGGAAGTTACGGGGCTTCATAGAAGAAGACCTGGTTTCAGGTGGACTAGAAAGCCAACCAAGGATGAAAAGACCTGCATTTCATTTGGAATCTTTCCTGAGTATCTTTCCTCATTTAGCGTTTGTTTTGGTGTAAAAGAGTTCAAGTATATTTTCCCGAAACGCTAATTCTTCAGTTACTCATTCCTTGTAAGAAAAACTAAATAATTTCCCACCTGACTTCCAGGTTTGGATCAACAACATCGTCATATATTTCTCCGTCTCCTGGTAGCGGGGGTAGGACAACTATAACAAACAAAGCACAATGTAATCAGTCGTAATCAGTTTCTGTAATCAGAATGCAAAGAAGGTGACAGTGTAAATGTTTTTAAAATATCTGATATTATGGCTGTAAAATTGTAATAGTAGACCTACCTCCTGGTCCTTTGTTGCCACTGTAGAGAGAAAAAAATGTGAGATATAAGCACAGTTAACTTTGATTTCTGATGAGAACTTAGAGAAGTGCTCCATGAAGCTGCCAGCTTCAGAAAGGCATTACAGCTTAATTCCCTGCAGACTGATCAGTACTAATGTGTGCTCAGCTGATCCCAGTGTGGCTCAGTATGAAACTTAACTTAAAATTCTGCTGCTGACAGTCACAGACCGTATGTTTTATAAAATGGGTGTAGCCACCAGGTCTGAAAAGTCTGAAAAGTAGATATTAAGAGGGGCACGTTTGGGAATGTGTCTGGTTTGATTGACGTGTGCGTTGAAGCCACCCATCGCTCATCCCCAGCTCCTCCCTTTTACCCAAATATGGTGACTGTTAAATGCCAAACTCATCTATGATAACACTGCAGTCCCAATGGACCAATTGAATTAATTCAGAACGTTGAATTTCCCATTATACCAAACTACTGTATATCTTTAATATTTTGAGTCAATCTGGAATAAAACCCATCAAATTGCATACTCCAGTATCCATGAGGTCCACTGGCACTTTTGCATTCAGTGCAATGAATAATACCAATTAATTAGTTTGGTAACACAAAGTTTACTTTTCATGTTGTTGTTTTAAGGTGGCATTCAGTGAGAAAACACTTCTTCTCCCATTTTTCTTCGTCATTCTTACAGGCATGGAGTATTATTTTACATTCTTGGTACCTGTTATCTGAAGAGGCCACATCGATGTCATCGTAGACCTCAGGCTCATAAGACTGAGCCTGCGGAGTCCTTTTCAGCGTGTTAAAGTCAATTTCTACCATGGTGGTCTTCACGTAGCCAACTGTGAAAGCAAAATGAAACATTCGGGTGATTTATTATCCCGTTATTGTCTAATAGTTTACAGTCAACTAAACGTTCGCAGGTGAAGTAAAATCACAGTTTTATGATGTACTTAACAGGTGGGACTGAAAACGTGTGACATAAAGGAGGACAGGTGAAAGATGACGAACCACACGGAGGGATATATTGTGAACGTACTTGAACCATCCTGCGTCCTTCCCAACCATTTCCCCTCTGGGTTTCCCTGGACACGGATGATGTCCAGGCCGTCTCCCTGCTTCAGAACAAGGTCAGTCTTACTGCCTTTGCAGTCCGAACGAGCCTTTCCTTGGTGAATGACCTCCAGGGGTCCGGTCAGCTAACACACACAAGCAGGCATGAATGTAAATAATAGTAAAATAATGTAGAACGATGAAAGCTCTGCATCTATCAGAGGCCTCTAGTCCTATCCACTCACTTTGAATTTCTTTCTGGCGTCTTGTTCCTTCTTCTCACGTTCCTTCTGCTCCTTCTTCTCAGCCTCCAGTCGTTTTTTCTCCTCTTTCTCATCTTTCTCTTTCTTCTTCTCTTGCTTTTGTTCAGCCGCTTCCCTTTTGAGACCGAGAGCACAGAGGAGTTGGCGATGGACAGACATGCAAGATACAGCTTTAATGGAAATTGTAAAATGTAATGTACAAAGGTGGCAGGTGACAAATGCTGAAATAGCTAAATAAAAACAGAATACACAGAAAACATATTACTGTATTGCAATCCCCGTATATCTGTTTCCAGGGTTGGGTCAGATTACTTTGAAATGTAATCCATTACTGACTACAAATTACATGGCAATTTTTGTAATCAGTAACGTAATCAGTTGGATTACCAAAAACATGTAACGTAATCTGATTACTTTTAGATTACTTCAATAAATATGCACCTTAAGTAAAAGACACTGTCACAGAATTGATCAATGAATTCTCTTTTTATTTTTCTCTTTATTATTTCATAACATCTAAGAAAACTTTTTGCTCTCAGTAAAGCATTCCTTTGTGAATGAACTAAAAACTGTATTAACTAAAAACTTTCTATTTATTACTAAGTACTTTCTTTACTCTGAACATATCCGTTTTTCAGACCATATCCTCATATCAACCTGTTTAACTCTTTTCTCACATCATATTGAATGTTTACAACTAAAAACATTCCTAAAACATTTTTCTATCTTTTCTCATATTTCTCTTTCTGAACATTTCTCATAACATATCCACAACATGTCTTTCAAAATCTCAAAATAAGTCTGTAAATAAGTCTGTAAACATATCATAGAACAAAAGTGAACATGTTCTTTTTACAACATATTAGGATTTTTTCACATCTAATGTTTCAAAGCTCATTAATCAAAGGTTTATTGATAAAATGTAATCAGGTAATCCCCAACAATGTAACTGTAATCTGATTACACAATTTTTGTATTGTAATCTGGGCTGATTATAGTTACTTGATTTTTGTAATCTGATTACGTAATCCAGATTACATGTAATCCATTACTACCCAACCCTGTCTGTTTCTTTATTTTAATAATTTAAAGTATAACAGGGTATGAGTGACTTCTTGTAGTGTTGTAAAACAGCCACCAGAGAGTGGTGTTGGTAACGTTACACATGAACAACTGAAGTGGGCTTGAAACTATTACTCAAGAGATCATGATTTTTAAACATGTCTACAAATTAAAATCGGTAAAGAGTACTTGCTAAGTTTGTACCAGTAATGTCAAACTATCTGACCAGGCTTATCCCCCCCCAAAAATAAAATTAATTTTACTATAAATCAGCATTAGTGAGCAATAAACAGGGGAAAGCTCCATGTTGAATGTGTAATATTCTCCTACCATCGTTCATCAAGATCCTCATACATCTCTCCGTCGTCATCACTATTATTTTCCTCCTGAGCAGAGAAGACACAAAGGAAAACAACAGTAACAACTGGCATTAATTCACCTTGTGTCTTTCCATGATATACTGCATGTATGGGCTACGATGTAGATTCACCACCACGTCATTAGGTTCACTAATGCAGTTTGTAGTCCTACTGAATTGCAAAAATGTACCAGTAGTTTCTGTTATTTTGACGACAACAGAAACACTCCAAAATGATCATGCTGTTGAATGACCTCCCTTTGAACATTACATGAAGCTTAGCTTTACTGCAGGGCTGTTAATGCATTAGTTTTCACTTATGTACCCAGCGTTTGGCAAGTGAGCGCATTTCCTACTTCCATTTTATTTTTTTTTTGTAGCTTGTAGATTACATTCGTTACTTCTGCTTGATTGGCTGCTATTTCTTTGCAAGTGAAACATCAAACCCTCTTAATGTGTTCTGATATCAAATCGAATCAAATCACCTTTATTGGCCATGTGCAATTCCTTGTACATGTACATACATATATATGTACAAGGAATTTTTCACTGCATTTTACAGCCATGCAAGGCACCTCAGCTCATCCCTCACTCTAATATATAATTAACATAGCATTTGTTGTATGCACACAGTTTAATGTATAATGTGTCCACACTAATCCATTCTTACTGGCCTTCACGCAGTAATAATAGAGTGTACGAGAGTAAGAGTGTTTTTTATGTGCCACTAAGCTACTGTGAGCAAGCAATTTCCCTTGTGGATGAATAAATTTTGACTAAGTCTAATAGGTCTGTTGCTGTAGGGTTTCATTCTTTGCTGCTGCGTTGTCTGCACTCTTCTGCTGGTGAAGTATCTGTCTACATCTGACATGCTAATTTATGTAAGTAAAATTAGTTCAGTGTATCTCACCTTTGCCCTCTGACTCGGGTGACCTGCAGAAGAAGAAAGTGAAACAATAAAGCAATATTACAAAGGAAGTGGATCATATTGAAATATCTACCACGATCACGAGTCCTTAGTCCTACTACAGGTCAGACTGTTTTTAGTGTTTTCTGCAACTCAGAGAGTTGCATAGACTTATCTTGCACATCTGACCAATTGTTTTTTGTCAACCAATGTGTCCATATTAAATGAGACAAGAATGAGACATAGAAGCTGATCATATGTTAAACTACAAGTGGGTAACTGTAAGACAGGCTATGCACGAGCAGAATATACAGACAGTTCTTTTTATGTGCGTCTCCTAGTGTGTAAATATGGTACAAAGTTCAGCATGACAGCCTTCTGCTGTTTTCCTGTGGTACTAAAACCATAAGCATGTTGTCAGTTGGTAGTTTTTTGATGTGCACAGTACTGAACCTGCAGACGGTGGTAGCGGTGGAGGGGCACTGCTGAATTCATCAACGTCATCATAAACCTCCTCCTGCTGGTTCCTGGAGAGCACAGTATGAAATGGATGTTATTAACTTTCTCCAAACATTATTCACTATAAACATCACTGAGCTTTTTGTTTTTTGTGTGTGCATGAGTGGGTGGGACTGACATGGTTCCAGGGTGTCGCGGAGGCAGGCTGGGCAGCGCAGCAGGAGGGGGTTGAGCCGGGGCCACGTGATTGCTGTGGTTACTGAGATGCGAGGACAGAGGAGTTGGCGTGTTGGGTTTCTTGAAGCCCGGACCTATGACAAAAATACAATGTGTTAAATAGTGGAAATATGTGGAGGCGTGTATACATAAGTAGATGAACTGATGACTTTCAGTTCCCAGAGTGGAGACACTATTTTTGTGACCCTTGCGAAAAATCACAGGTCAGCAAACAATACAACAGTGAACAGGTAGTCTATTAAATGTAGAAATGTTTTTATCTCTCAGGCTAAATGAGAAAATAATCAGCAGATTAAGCCTCAGTTTAAAACAGTCTTTCATATTTTAAAATTGGGATTAAGTACTATGAATGTGAAAATGTGTATAATTCCACTGTACGAGGGATCCTAGAGTTAAAAGGCAAAGTAATAGCAGCACAGCAGGCCTATGAAAAAAGAGAGAAATGGCAAGAAATGACCTAATAATATCAATGAAGTAGGCAATACACATTCAAAGTGAAGAAAATGAGGCTGTGGTGTTTTTCGCCAGCAGCTGTGCTTCACCTTGCACATATATTTAGACCAGGTGTGTGTTTCTGAGCAGAGCCTCTCGTTGGAGAGCGGTCGCTGTTTGTTGAACTTACTTCCCCATGTGGTGAAACCAACTGAGCTGAAAGAGCGGAGAGCGAAGGGGGAGGAGAAAGGAGAAACTGGACAGGGAACTTGGTCGCGAACAAATAGAGGAACCAAGTGTGTTTCCGTGAATTTGGTCTCTTATCTAAGGTCTTTTAACTTTTGTGTAACTTACAGTAATTTTGGACAGAATGGTCACAATTCAAATTCAGGCACTAGCACACTGAAAATGGACCCAATAACTTATTATCTAGCACAAACAGAAGCCTTTTGATCGTGTAACCGAAAGTGTACACAACAACTGCAGGCTAAACACTGCCAGAGTAAAAACCACACAGACTTGCGAAACAAGTCCCCTTTCACATCTCTGAAATGCGCTGGCTGTTCAAAGTAGGGCTGCAAGTGATTATAGAGGAAATGAACTTGAGACATCAGAGGACAGAGGAGCACCCTTTTGTAGACAGTCACGAGACTTCCAAAATATTTACTGGCCTAAATCATTTAATCCTGTTGACAGGACAGGACACTTTTGCTGTGTCTGATTTACTGTATTTGTTGCATATTAATAGCAAGGTACCACAGACATATGTAATATATATGTATATATTCTGTATTTTCTGTTTCCGATTCTTCTAAACAGAGCCAGGAATATGTTTTTGAAAGAGAAATTGGTATCTTTATCTGAAAACTGAAAACTGTCTATGACCCCTGTAGTCATAAAAAAAAATTAGTGCTCAAGTAATCTCCATAAACATATAGCTGCATAATAAGCAGGGAGGGACAAGATTTTGGTACTGGAAACTTTCTGGTTGCTGTTTTTAGTTTGAAGAGTGACCAATCGTGTTAGCGTGGGGTTTGCCACTGAGGCATGCCATACGCTTTCAGCAAGCAGTCTAGCGTGTCATGTTTGTCAAGCCAATACTAGAATCTCCCGTTAAGTAACTATAAACCGCTTGAGAAATGATCCCACGCTACATCGATTCACTTCCTCACCTCCGATTCCATCCTCGCATCTCAAGTCAGACTGTACATATTGACTAGCACACACACCAGAAAGTCTTGGCCTGGATTTTTGCTTTGGATGTGCACACAAAGCTTCGAAACATTGGCAGTTGCTTCCAAAGACTGCGATGGACATGATGGCCTGCCAAATTGGATTTAGTGTCTCTAAACTTGACATGTGTTGCAGTTCACTGAGTTGTCTTCAACTGATTAACAAGTTAAAAGAAAAGTCCACCCATTCAATAAAAAAAAAATAGATTTGAATTATTAATTATAGTTATTTTAGCCAGAACTTGTCTAGCTACACCAATACAGGAACCTCTGGTGTATTTAAAAGAGTGAGCAACATAAGGTAATATAGGAAGCCAGGATGTCCTTTAATAGTTCTACAGCTTGCAAATGTAAAAGAAAGACATTTTGTGTGTTCCCCTAAAGCCATGAAAGTGTGGTCACACACCTCTGTGACCGTGTGAGGCCAAAGTTATTTTGGTGGTGCCTGTGACTACGCTTTGATGAACATACTGTTGGCTGAACGTAGCTGAACGCTTGCTGAACTTGTCAGCAGTAGTTTCTGTGGTGTACAGTCCCAACTTACCATCACCAGAGGCCTCAGTAGGCCTTTTAATGTTCTCCAGGTTCACTTTGGGAGGTCGGTTAGGTTTGGCAGGAGGAGGACCCAAAGCTAAACTGTTGGGGAGGGGGTTACGCTTTGGGCCTGAAGTAGCATCACCGTTAACGCTGCTGGCCTGAGGAGAGGGCTTTGTTGGCTTCTTTATGCTAGGTTTTTTATTGGCTGGAGGTTTGGGAGGAGGAGGAGCGGAGTTAGTAACACTTAGGGCCGGTTTGTTGTCCCCGCCACTGTCCGTCTGCTCAGTCTTGTCCTTGAACATATTCTGAGCATTCCTGAAGTTGGAGGGGGTCTTAAAAGCAGGGGAAGGTTTGTTCGCAGTGTCCGTGTTTGCTCCCGCCGGCGGTCCGTCGTCATTCTGCTGCCGTAGTTTCACAATGCTGCTGCTTGGTTTCGGTTGCAAATTAGGTATTTTAGGTGCCGTGGAGCTGGTGTTAGACGCTGTGCCCCCGCCGCTATCTTCTTTCACCCAGCTGGGCTTGGAGGTGACTGCCGAATAGGGTTTAGGAAAGCCAATTTTGGATTCAGACAGGGTGGAGTTGAGGGAGGGTTTGTTGAAAGGAGGCTTCTGTGCAGGAAATTTACTCTCAGTGGGCTGTGAAAGAGGTGATTTCAAGGGTGGCGGCTGCTTATTAAAAATGGGAGGTTTGCTGGTGGTATTGCTGTCATCTTGCATGTTGGCGAACCTGTTAGCCAGGGCTTTCGCTTTGTTGGGTTCATGTGAGTCTGTGTCACTTTTAGTGGATGCTGTGTTTTTCAGGAAGGATGGTTTTAGAGGAGTACCACTCGAGAGGCTCTCCAAGACAGGTTTCTTCTGTAAGGCTGGGCCAGAGAGGGTGGGCTGCAGGGATGGTTTGGGGCGTACACCCGGCGTGGAGGAAGTCTCGTCTGTGCTTGACCCGCTCGCTTGGAAGCGAGCCATGATGGACTTCACATCTGCCTTGTTATCCTGAAAAGAACAGAAGAGGACAGAGTGAGAATCCATGATCAGATTGACACGATGAAAGAGAAACTAGGTGGAAATAAGATTAAGCTGTGTATGTTGGAATATAAAGCTCAGCTCAGCTCAACAAATAAAAAAGAAAGGGGGAATAAAATACCACAAGATGCACACACGCACATACACACACACGATGTAATAAGAGTTCAAAGGGAACAGAAAGTTGCAATACTTTATTTCCTCTTAAGGCATTTTCGTCTCTTAATTTGAAACTGCTCGTCTGATCAGGTTTTCCTCTTTGATCACTCATTTAACCGGTCGGTTTGTTTCTCTTGTTTCCCGAGGTCACTAACACTCTGCTCGTAAACACAAATGCGCATATAAAACATTATCACAACCCTGAAGCCCAAGAGACACAGGTCGTCCTATAATCCCAGCTTGCAGTGAGTCATGTGAAAATGTGGTCAGGCCAGATCATTTTATGACAACCATCATGCTGTTAAGGGCCTACATTAATGCCCCAAATCTTGTACTATACAAATAAAGTGATAAATGAATTATTGAGTGAGTAATACAAGGAAGTATTAAGTGATACTCTCACCACTTTGAAATTGAATACATTTGAACTTTCCCTTTATATTTACACATACATGTAAGTCTGGCCGAATTATTCTTGTTCTGGATTTTCCCACATTTGAAAAGTAAAAAGTAGTGAAAAGCAGTGCATTGTACCTTTATAATGTATCTCTAATTCAAAAGCCTCTTTAAAAAAAGGTTAAAAAGAGGTTAAAATGGATAAATGGATAGTGAACATTACATTTTAGTGAATGTTTTTTTGTTAAAAGCAGACGTATAAAGATGGAACTGTTCTACTACTGATGAAAGTGTTGACCAGCACATGTTTTCATAGCAGATAAGAGCTATATAAATACGTTTTGACTTGACACCACAGTCTATGCCAACTTCCTGGCTTGACCCTGTCGTAAATGCATTTGTTTATTTTATACCTGGTGTGAAAGAGTCAGTGGTAAACCCGACGTATTAAGTTCAGGTATTAACTGTTAAAAAAGAGGTTGATGGGTATCTGCTATACGCTTTTTTCTCATGCGTTTGTGTTTACACTGACGGGACGTCTATAGAAAGATGTCCTGTGAGTGTGCAGAATGACCAAGCCACGTCGCTGGTTACTTCCGAAATGATAGTGAAAATAGCCGATTTAGTCCGGTATCGGTCATGTAGATGTTTCACAAGGTGTCACAGTGGACAGACAAAGTAACAGCCACACCTTTTTTTTTTTTTTAGCAAGGCTGTTTTGACTGGAGTCAGACACTGTACCAGGAAGTGGAGATAAGAGCATTAGGACACACAGCTAATGGTTTTCCACCTGTAGAGCAGTAAAGGTGAGGGAAAACTATACGATGGAAAGTACAAAGTACTGAGTAACGCTAAAATGGGAAGGCCGAGAATCACGAATGTCAAAGTATATGTTACACTGAATCATGATAATATTATTACTGAACCATCATGTTAAAGAAAACACTATAATATGAGTTATTGTAAATTCTATTATTCTTGTGTTCTGTTATATTACGGTGGGTTTAGACATCTGTATGCAAATGTTAAATATTAAGGTATGAGGCTGTTATATTCTGCCAACCCTTGGTTCTACCACAGACACATGTTTAGTGATTGTTTTGAAATTAGTTCATTATTAAGGAAACAATATCCTTTTAATTTCAACTTTAAAGATTAAAGCATTAAAGATGATGATCTTCTCAGTAAGCCGAGCTTTTGTGTTGGCTGCCCCCAACGTTTGGCTCCTGTCTCACTTCAGTGGCGCCAGTAACATCGTACAGCTGTGGCATAACGATGTGTGTTGGCATCAGGACTGATGTGGTTGAACAAAAAAATCAGAGGAAAAGAAACTGAGGAAATTTCCCTCAAAAATACTTCTGTTTCTCAACCGCAGTAAACTATAAATTGCCCAATGTGTTCTGTACCAGACGGTTGCACTTGCTACTTCTTTAAATATGCGTGCGCTACACTTGCAAATTTGTCAAAATTTTGTCGCGTACTGGAAATCCCACTCAGAATAACTGCAGCTATATCATTAGCATGGTACTAAGCGGAACCACGTTAATAAATACATCTTTAAAACCGTCTGGACAAAACTGTGTTAAGACACAACCTCCTTAAAGCCACAGTTTACTGCATTTAGTGGTATAGTTTAGATGGTTATGTGCTGTACAACACTGCCACTAGTTTTTTTTTTAGCTAGAAAAACCTCAGCTTTTGGACCGTCCAGCTGCTTTCGCTTTTGAAGCAAATATAGATATAATAGGCTTGTCTTTGCAATTCTTATGCCACAAGTATTACTTAAGTCCAGTGATCTGCTGAGAAATGATATCTACTGCTCAAAACAAAGAGGAACCATGATTTCTATTTCCAGTGTGATGAAAATGCTGTCCGGAGCCGCCTTGCTCAATCTACTTCTACACAAAACCCTGAACTCCCAGTCCTTGTTGTAATGGTTTTCACAGAAAATGTTTGAAGAAACTTGACAAAAATGCCTTAAACATCGAGCACAAAGCTGCATAAAAATGATGACACGGCTCTTAAACAATATTGACTGATAAGTGAGGACACGTGACTCGCTATGATGACTTTGTACTCTCCGTTGTGTTGAATGCATGAGTACAATTTGTCATCTTTTCCTCTGTAATACGTGATGTTACTTCCTTTAACAAACGCATTTGTATCTGAATTAATGACCTTTTGAGGGTGGTGTTACAGAGTTACTCTTTTAAAAAGTAAAATCTGCAGCTTCAAACCTTACACAGCCCCAATTCTACCATGAAGGAGGTGAGAAATTGAAATAGTTTCACTATTTACTTTGTGTTACTTATTAAGTTGTACTCACCATGTTGACGACAACAGTCCCAGGCGCTGTGCTGCGTCTGAATAGTTGGTGGAGAAAGTTTGTTCTGCGTCTCTGCGTGAGTTTCTGCTGCCGTCGAAGAGAGAAAGGTACTGACAGATGGTGAATTACAAAGACTGTGGCAAAGCATTGAGGGTGTGAGTCTGCGTGTTTGTCTGTGGGGGTATGTATGCTCCAGTTTGGTCAGTGACATAAGCATCTGTCTACAACTGACTACTTCCTCTCTTACTAGTGTGAGTGTTTTTGTGTGAATGTGAGTGTCACAGTCTTCCTTATCTGTGTGTTTTGATCAGGTGGATTTGCCTATCCCTGGCGAACTCCCTGCAGTTTCCCTCTGTGCTTAACAACCACTCTTAACTCACACACCAGTGGGTTAAAGGAAAAAAAAAAACACTGTGAGAATTGTTCCTTAGCGACCACACTGATGATAAGATAAAGTGGTTCTCATAAACAATAATGAGACCTGACAAAAAGCTATAGTCAATAATCAACAACCAACAATGTGTTAGTATGAACTGCACGCCACTGAGGTAAATGCTAATATTATACATGATACAGTAACATGCTGACAGTGAAAAAGCTTTATTTGAATCCCAGTGACTCACAATGATTACCCCAGTTCACCATCTAAAATTAGCCTGTTGAATTATACTGTATTTTATAAGTTACTCGAAATATAGTTAAGGCTGATTTCAAAGGGATTACTTGTGCAGGTATTTATCACCACACCTGTGTGGAATTTGCATGTTCTCCCTGTGTCTGCGTGGGTTCACTCCGGGTACTCCTGCTTCCTCCCACCGTCCAAAGACATGCTCGTTAGGTAAATGCGGTTTCTGAAAATGAATGAATGAATGACGGAGCACGTCATTGTTTGTAGTTTGTTGTGATGTGCTGTAGGCAGATGTACGTGATGCTTATCTTTGTCGTTGCCAGACACTGTTGACCAGGTTAACAGGATGAAGAATGAATTAGTCTACTTGTGTTCTCATAGGCTTGTACGGTTATAAATTACTCTCAGACTGAGACCAGGTAAAAGAAATAGTTCTTATTCGATTGGTCTAGCGTCCAGGTCCCATTAGCAAGTACAACAATTTAAGTCGTAGTGATCTAATAGTAGCATTGGAAGTCAGGTTAGGATCTACAAAACCTTCAGTGGTGGTCAATCACTACGCTTCACAGACGGTTCACATGTACAAAAGTGTTAGCACAGCTCCTGTCAACAAAGTTTTAACTGTGTCTGGTAGTAAGTAAGCCCGAATTTCTCCCACCTCAAAAAGTTTTAGTGGGGGAATTTCTGTCTGGAGTCATGGATTCATTTTGCAATGCTAAGCTGTGCCAGGCCAGTCAAATTGTTGTGCATATATATATATTTTTTCTCTGTACTGGTTGAAACACGTCAAATGGCGTGTTACCAATCTCATATTTTTTAAGAATTGACCTTGAGTAACCACTCATTCCGTTACCCTCATATACTCAAAGCAGGTCACAGCAGGTCGTGTCGTGCAGACTCTCCCAGGTTGTACCAGGTGGAAGGATCCATTGTCCGTCATCTGACGACTCTAATGTGCCCGCCTGCCATTTATTTTAAATGTGGGAGGTACTTCATGCCAACATGCAAATCTGAGACAGAGTCAGTTAACTTCCGTTTTACTGCAGCTTCCCACTTCTTGTTCTTATCTAGTTTTACTCATACTTCACCTTTTGGGGTTATTTTGTGCGTTTAAAGGTTACGACTAAAGTAGATTTACCCCTTTTAAACCTTGTCTTTAGGTAGTTTTCTACTTCCATATTTCATCTTTAAATCCCGATTATCTTTGTGCGTCTGTCCTCTCTCTTCCTGCTGAGACTTATTGCTCCAGGTTGTGCTTTCAGTTGCTTTTCGTCACATTCCACAAAGTGTAATGCACAAGTTTTGGTATGCCACTATGTAATGATATTTGCAGCCTTGACACTAAGCTAAGCTGTTTGTTTTTTTTTGTGTGGGTTTGAAACGCTATGAAGGTGATTTTACTCTAAGCTACAAATGACAAATGATTAAAAGCCGATTGTTATTAAAATGTCTGAGTATTTTCAGACCTGCAGTTACGGTGCATCTGCTACAAATATAATTTAAAAAGTATCTTTCACACTATCTGACCTTGCAACGGTAGATCTTTATCGTTTTTCGTACTTAATGTGCTGCAACACTAGCAGAAACCAACACTAATGCATGTGTGATGTGTGTGGTTTTTAACGTACACAAGTATGGCTCTCGGGAGTGTGAAACTGCTTGTGTGAAAAAAATGTGCAAGAGTCCATAAGAAATCAGTGGACGGTGTACTGGCTGTTTACAGAGGCTCTTATCTGATGATAAGTCCTGTGCCAAATTAAACAATTCCTGTTAGATTTAAAGTAAACATGGGCTATCAGATATAGTTCTTGGCCACAACTTTTATTTTCTACAACTAAAATGCTCCACAGACAAGTCAAACTCTGCTTTTTTGGAGCTGCTGCAAAGGAGTTCAGCACTCATATCTCTGGTTTGAGGAATTCTTTGCTGTCTGCAGGCTGTAGCTGTTCAAAAACAGATGTTTGGATTGAGTGAGAGAAAATAACATTTATTTCCTTCAACTAAAGTTTCAGTTTCAACATCGTTTCAACAGAGGAACTTTCGGTGTGCGTACTTGACACAGTGAATGTGTTCGAAAATAACTGGACAGAAGTGCTGCCAAAAAGCTCAGTGTGCTTGGCCTTGAGTGATGGTTCGTCTTGTTTCACTGCTGCAAATAATAAAAGACCACCAGCCTTTCTGAAGAGCAGTTGAAAGGCTGCACATGTGCTTTAATTAAGATTTTCTTGAATGAAACAATGCCATTGTTCTCGGCCCAACTTTTGAAATGTGCTTTTATTTATTTGTAAAATATCCAGCTTTTTATCTGACAGACGCATCATGATTATATATTCTTTTTAAATTGATTCCTGTGAGTCCAGAAGATGCAGTTTTGAGTTAATTTTCAATAGTCAGATCCAATTTCGTAGATCTTATTCACTCTGCAGCATCTTCTTACTCCTTTTCTCTCATTATTCCTCTGAATGGTGATACTGGTATGTGTCCTCTGCCCTGTCTTCATCATATCCGTGATAGTGTCCAGTCTCGCCGCCTCCTCCTCCGCCGCCTCTGTCCTCCGCCGGGCAGTGGATCCCCAGCCTCTTCTGCAGCTTCTCCTCCTGAAGGCGAAGCTCCATGGAGTCCACCAGGTCGTAGATGTTATCCAGGGACCACATGGGTGACGGGAACCACGCCTTGACATCGCCATCCTTCCCCACAAACAGCATGCTGAAATAGTCCTTACTGATCTTCAGTTGTTCTTTGAGATTGTTGACCGTGTCACGGGATAATGACTCCACCTCACTCTGACTACGACCTGGAGGTAGGAAGACAAGTGAAAGTTACTTTTTTTTTTACATTTTGCGATGCTGTGACTAAATATAACAAAAGTTCAACTTTAAACCCTAATAATTTTTTAATACATATTTTTATATTATTTCTGAATCCATTTTCCATGGTACAATGGGACTATGGGCAGCCCTATATAACTGTAGCTTACCGTTTAAGGGAAATAGCTCAACAGTTCCTGATGCTTTTTCTCCAGTTCCAATCAGTTTTAACATGGCAAAGTGACGAATACCTGAGGAAAGACCCAAGAAGCCATATTTTAGTGTTAAGAGCGTAAAAACGACGTCATTCAGGTCACTGAATTAAAAAAACAACTATTACTTGTTGACAGACTGGTATCTCATGTCTAGCTGTGTCTAAATCTGAGAAATATGTTTCTTACTGTACATTTATACACGTTTATGACCGTCAAGACAGTCTTGACTTAGGCTTAGTTTCAGAGACCTGAAAGTCCCAGACCCAGAGAAGAAACCTGACTCTGCTACAACATTCTCAAAGTGCACCCACTTAAAATGTCAAAGCACGCAGCGTGTTGTGTTACTTACCCAGGTGACACTCTTGTCCGTTGAGTGCAGAGAGCTGCTGCTGGAAAGAGTAGTCGTCCTCAGTGGGAGCAGAGATGAGCAGCAGTCTCCTCTTAGACATGAACCTAGACCCAGTAAATAATTGGCAAAGCTTATTAAGACGCATTTAGTGAGATACTAATGTGTACTTTTACTAATTTACAACATTAAGGCATTTTAAGTCTGAAGAGCTTTTTATGTAGTAATGGGTTTCTGAAGAGGCCACAGCTTTTCTATGTAATATCTGGTGGAATTATTGAATTATTCTACCTGAGCAGTGAATTTCCAACTACAGGCTGTTGCTTGTCTTCGGAGCAGGCCGGGGGACCCTTCCTTTCTTTCTCCTTTTCTGGTTGCCTTGAGGGAAACTTGTCAACGTATTCAAACAAAGCCAGGCTTGACGGAGGAGCTTCAAAGACTCTCTGGATGAAAGATAAGAGCAGATTGAGCAAAACAGAGAAAGACGTGGCGAGTTCACGTGGTGAAACAGAGCATGCACGCGTATCAAAAACCCAAATGAAAGGACAACAACAACAGAGCTCATTGAGCTCCACTGACATCTTCTTACACTGGGCTTGATGTCGTAATCTGTGACGGTCATTGAGAAGAGGTCAGAGGATGACAGGCCGAGCTCTGATCTCAACAGAGAGATCAGGCCTGAGTATGAGAACCGTTCTGATAGGTCCCTGAGTGGAGGCTCCGACTCTGAAACAGACATGCAAAACATATGAATGAATGAATGAATGTGGAGGGAATAGACAAAATACCAGGGCCATCTTGCAATGTGATGCATCATTATGTTGTGCAGGAGTTTGAAGTATACAGTGTACTCTCTTCATGTTAATCTGTGCTTTTTAATGGTTTGGATTCAATGTTGGCGTGCGGCTGCAGGAATGCCTATACCGACATACATGCCACTGTCGTCACAGAACCCGAGCCTTACATCCTGGAGCAAGGAATGAATGCTCTAATTGAGATGCTTTACCTGAGCACTGGAGATTTAACTTCCTGGAACTAGAGCTTCCCTTTGCTCCCCTAAAGAGGACCTAAACTATTTTATTTTTAACATGCAAATGTTCAGTCAAACGCAGACTTTGTACTCCCTACCTCGCTGGTGGTGCTGCATCATCAGCGCTGCGTCACTTCCTTCGCCCACAATGGTTGCCACGGTGATCTTCCTGATAGCGAGCTCGCAGTGCTGCCTCTCGTTCTCCTCATTCTGCTGAATGTACAGCGTTGCATCTTTGCTGGGCGTTGAGATCAGCTAATAGGAGGATAACGCAAACACAGGGGCACTGGTTGGTGCAGTGTTTTTTTTCTTGCATTTGTGTTGTGGAAGCCGCCATACCGCCAGATTAGGGAAAAAGACTGGGGAATAAAGACGACAAAGAAAGAAACCAGAGAAGCTTAGAGAAATATTCTCACCATCAACCTTCTTGTTCCTTTTAAACTGTCCAGAAAGTCCTTCAGGGCTTCTTTATCTTTCTCATTTGCCTCTCTGTTGGACTTTTTGCCTCTTCCTTTTCCTTTCTTTCCTTTTTTTCCTTTGCCCTTTTTCTTGGAGCTCTGTTTTTCCTGCGTGTCGTCCTTTACATTTAGCTGTGTTTTATCGTCATTCTTTTTCCCTCCGTGTCTTTTCTTTCCTTCGTCCACAGCTTCAGGCCTGCAAAATACAATATGAACAAACGATTTCAATGAGGAGCATGACACAACCGATGTGGACACAAATCAAAACACTCACAGGCATACTCAAACATATAAAAGAACGCACCTGTCTTTCTTCACTTCCTCATTCTCCCAAGAAACAGATGGCGGATTGGGCACTTTTTCTTTTTCCTGTAGCTTAGAGGTGGCCCGATCATCACTGTTCGAGGACTTTGTGCCAGCCGCAGTAGGCTTCTTACGGATAACAAACCTCGAGTTTCCGTTCAGTATATCCTGAATCTTACTCCTCAGGGCATTTTTTTTGTCCAGAAGAGGTTTCCTTCGTAATGTCACCACGGATGTCACATTTCCTCGTCTGTGAGGGCTCAGCACAATCTTCTTCTGTATCTTTCTTCGTTTCACCACAACCTTCTTTTTTGTGGTTTTACACCTGCAGTGAAACGTGGTGCAGAAAAAAAATTCGCATCGTAAACATCACACATTAACATCATTGTAGAATAGCTCCTGCAAAAGTCACATTTTCAATTCAAGCCGACCTTTTTAAAAATTAATTTCTTATGAATGGAGTTGACAGATGTCCTCGTGAAAGGTCCCCTAAATGTTTAGTCGTAGAGACTTTTCTACATAATGTTGTAATATGTGTGAGGAAAATGTTTATATTCCCAACGGCCTCAACCTTTCACCATGCCTTTGTATTTCCTGCATTAAGTAACCCATACATTTGCTTGCCAAACTGTTATGCTATGTTTGCACTACGAGCAACAAAAGTTGAAGTGTCAGTGAGTCGCGCGTTGACATCATCCCTCTAAAAATGAACTGGTGAAACAAACATGAAACCGTGACTGGTGGACTGGAAAACGTCGAGGGCAGCTGAAATTTAATGCAGCATATCACGCTCGTCACATGTCCACAGAGTCAGTCTGGGAGGCAGTTTGTCGCTTCATTTCGCTGACTTCCTCTGAAAATGACATGTAGCCTAACAGCTTAGCAGTTGCCTAGCTGCACACAGCTTCCCCATGTCGTTGCATTTGAAGGCAACATCAGTCTCTGCATGATTCTTTTTAACTTTAACCCTCACTTATTTTTTGCTCTCCTGCATGCGGCAGCCAATGTGAAAGCCTAGAATGTTGGAAGTTTATGCAGGAACACGTTTGTGCATTTCCCGTACATAAGAAGTTGTATCCTTATCCACATCCAGTAAAGCCCTGTGTGACAAATTTATGCTACTTGCACTTTGTGAATAACAAGATTAAGAGTCAAGGAGGCTCTACTATATGAAGCTGTGTTTAGCTAACCTAACAGACTGTTATTTTCTAACCTAACAGACTGTTGTTTTCTTCTGTTTCTGTATCAGAGTTACTGTCGAGTGAGGTTTGCTGTAATAATATTTGTCTGGTTTCTGATGAGCCAGATAGGAATTTTGTCTCCTTGGCCCATTTCTTGTTTTGCTGTTAAGAGTCCAGTTAGGCCAGCCAAAACGCTTAGTTACACTACTGGCATTTAAGGCTAACATAATGCTAAGATGCTATAATGTCTTTTTTACATGTTCACCATCTTAGTTGGTTTCTTGCATCCAGTGGTGGGCCAGACGTGTTTTTTACTAACATCAAGGTGTGACCAAGTTAAATTATTCATAAAAAGTTTGGTCATTCTTCTCCACAAAAAATAAACCTCAGTGTTAATTTAGATTGATTTTAGATTGGAGAGAAAGACCTTGCTGTACAATGAGTCAAAAGAAACAGTGCTATGACGGAACCTCAATTTCGATCCTTTTCTGGTCATCTTCTCCAGCTTTCTCATGGGAAACTGATCGATGAGCTCCAAAATCGCCTCCACACGGACCGGATAAGGGAAGCGCTCACTGACCCGAAGGTTCTTCTTCATGACCAGCATAGTGAACACTTGATCCTAAAATTAGCACAGTCGAATTGAAAGGATATCGGTTAAAAGTAACTAAAACAGAGAGAAACTTCATTACATGTCATCAAGCGATTGAAACGACTCGAACTGCTTACTTGGCTGGTGAGCTCCAGGTAGTGCAGCAGTTTGGTAACCGTGTCAGGGTCCAGGCTCTCTACCGTGGCATCTCCTTGAAAAGTTGTTTTCTGGATCCGACCTTCCATCATGGCGTTCTGGATGATGGTTATGATGAAGGTGTCTCTTTCTGCTAGCTGGCAGTTCAACCCTTTCTGGTAGAGACGGGAGGAGGAGAAACAAAAACTGAGTTTGCTTAGTGGACAGCTTAGTGGAGTTTAAATGTACTATGTCCCTAAATCACAAGAAACAACTATGGGAAAAATAAATCTAAACCGATCTTGCGTGTATCAGAAGCACTGTACCTGCTCCATGTCTTCTAGCTGTTTCTCCATCAAACGAAGGTAGTGGTCATTGTGTGATGTGGCTGTTATCACCCACAGCCTCTTTTTCCCTGTAGGGTGAGAATGATTGTAAGAACTACAAGTGACTGAACTTAGAAACAGCTACATCTGTTAGCCAGTTAAATTTCTTGCCTGCAAACTCAGCCAAGAAATCCAGCTCCGGAGCCAAGCTTGACGATGACTCTCCAACTCCTCTGTGGTCTCCATGTTCGCTGTCTTCTTCCAGCCCCAGTCCATGCTCGATTCCCGGAGGGAGGTCGGAATAGTCTCCCCAGTCCCTTACATTAGGGTCCAGCTGATCCTTTGGCTTGCTTCCACTAATGCCCGGCCAGGCGGAAAGCAAACTTGGGTAGCTGAGGCTCCACAGAGCAGCACATAGCAACACTCGGTTCGGTGCATAAAAATGGAGCATCCTCACTAGCTGATAAACTGGTGTGGTGATCAGCTGGAACTGGTTACAGCTCATAAATCCTCATCTGGAGCCAAAAATACACATGTGTAGTCTTGTTTTTCAGAGGTGTTAGGCTGCAGTGTTGCATCTGAAACAGACAAGAAGGATGTAAGTGTTTTAAAACGCTCACAAAATGTCCAGCTGAAAAGTTTCCATGCTTTGAATCCAAACTCAGAACCCCACCAAAGGCTGCAGCATTCTGTTTCCAGACAAAAACAACTGGTGGATAAAACCTGGAATCTGAACGCTAAAAGTTGAGTCTGCAGAGATGTTAACCCTTCTCACCAGCAGAGAAACTGACTGGGGAGACGTTCCTCTCCTTGCACACAGACACACACACACACACTCCTGGTTCATATTATACCCCAGGCTCGTTAACAGGAAATCCCTGGAATTTTCTGCAACTTCAAAGCATTTTCTTTGCAAAGAAGTCCCTCTCCCTGTCTTGCTCTCCTTCTCTCTCTCTCTTGCGCACACACACATTAACACACACATATGCACAAACATACTCACTGTTGCCCCAGACTGTCTTTGATCAAGAGGCTAAATCTCAACCAGCCTCAGGGGAGTTGATCCTGACATATGACCTCCCTAGAATGGGGTCATTGAGCAGACAATATACCTGCGAGGATCTGTTCATTTTCAACTACACACACTATTATGACAGGAGACAAGTGATTATTTGCCAGTGTTGATTTAAACATATGTCAGTATCAGTCAGACTCTGTCATGTGAGTGAATTATTAATCACAAACTGCTGCAGCGTACTTTATGCTTGGAAAAACAAAGAGGTGAAAAAAAAGTGAGTGCTGAGAGAATGAGGGTGGAAAAGCGGCCTAGCCCAAAGCCATTTGTTCAATGGGGTTGAAGCTTTTTAAATGAAGGGAAATGGTGGCAACCATAAATAACCCACAGCAGAGCAGATAACAGATGCGGCAGAAAGGTTCACGTCAGTTCAAAGTTGTGAATCTGAGGCCAGCGTACCCACAGGCGAGTTAACCCTTTAGGATTTCTGCCAGGAAAAAAGTACTCATCCCTCATTCAACCACTTCACTGCTCGAGCATTGCAAAAGATCCTCATTTTAGCCGTAACTTTTAAAGGAATCACATGGGAAATCACAGACCTGACAAAAACAAACAACAACAACAAAAAAAAACCTGATTGCTAATTACCTGAAAGCACATATTGCACACTGATGTAGCATGAGGTATGGGTACTCACTTTATTCCTGCACTTTGTTCTTCACCTCAAAGTCACATGTTTGTTGGTTAAGTTTTAAATGTTACCAACGAAGAAGATGAAATTCCGTATATATGTAAAAACGGGAAAAAATAACAATGCAGTTAAAGACCTACATGTCTGTAGGGTGAACCGCTACAATGAGAACCAGGCGTAGCAACAATGCATTCCACTCCTTGAGCCTGATAAAGAGAACCAGATGATCTCTGTGGGACCAAGATGTTTTCGTACTGTATAAAGTACATATTCCACACTGTAGGTGAATGAACGTGTTTATGCGTGGTGAATTGAAGCTACAAATAAAGACAGACTCACTGAGAAAGTGTCAGCACTGTAGGATTTTTGCAAATCTATGTTTTTTATTAACAAATATTTACAGTAACATTCGATATGTCTCTATTAGCACAAAACAGATGCAAATGTATTTCACATCAGCACCAGTCTTCACATGCACCATGTGTTTGAATAACTGTGCCACTGCTGGTAAGGGTGCAAGGGTGCAGGGTTGCATTTTGTTAATAAAATAAGGAAGGCCCATTCATTCATTCATTCATCCATCTTCTGTAACCGCTTTTTCCTGTTACGGGTCGCGGGGTCTGCTGGAGCCGATCCCAGCCGTCATCGGGCGAGATACACAGGTTGCCAGTCTATCGCATTGCTAACACAGAGACAGACAACCATTCTCACTCAGTACCCGAGAGAACCCACGCAGGCACAGGGAGAACATGCAAACTCAGGAAGGCCCATGTGTTACTTTTTTTTTTATTTTTATTTTTTTAAAGACAATCATTTTAAAGCTTTTTTTTTGTTTAAAATATCCCTGTACATATTGCATATACATACATACCAGTTTAGATATCCTACAAGCACACATCATGGTGTAATATTTCTGTGGGCTGCGGTCAAGATCAACATCAATAAACTCAAAACCCCTCTTCCAGTAAAACACATGCCAGCATTCATATTACTAAATACCTGAAAAGCCTGGATTTCATAGGCTGTACTTTATCTCCACTAGACACAGAAATGAGGCCCATGTGTTCACTGAAACCAAACGGTACCAAATAATAACAGAAAGGAATAAAATGCACATGTGCATTCAGCACACATGAAACATTACACTGTAGTCACACTGTAACAGGAAAGGACACTTAGTGTTATGTGTAAAAATTATGAGAAGCATCACACCCTAACAAGAAGGAACAAAAATTAACGAAATTAACACGTCAAACTCAACAAGGTTTTGGCTGCTCAATGATCAGAGTGGTGCTGTATTATAAAATAAAAAATTATACCACTATCAGTTGGTCAATTTAATAATAATAACAATTTAGTAATTTAGGTTATTCATTTTCTAACATTTTTTAATTATAACCCTTGAAACTACATCTGTTTCCAAAAGGAATAAATGTTGTGTGCTCTGTTTCAGAGCAAGAATGTCCAAGATTTTAACGAACACAGCCTAAAGACATGCAGGCACGTATAAACAGCCTGTAGGTGACGTTTAAACTGTCTGACCTTTGGCCATGCATCTTGTCCTTGTGTGCTGCTATAGGCTCAAGGCTGTTTTAGCCAATGGATGGATAGCATTTTCAAAGTGTGACTGAATGCGTGCTTCATAAATGTACCACACTGCAAATCTGTCACATCCACAGTACGTTATCATATAGAGGTGTGAAATGCAGTTTCTCCTACTTCCGCTGTGCTACATGCGGCTCGTGCACATACTGCGGTTACTCATTCTTGCACTTGATTCTGGACCTTTACATGTTACCAATGAAGAAGTAGAAAATAAATATATATTAAAGACTAGAGGGGGGAAAAGCAATGTTAAAGCCTAATGAAAACCAGGCAACGCAACAATGCATTTTATTAGTATACAAACATCTGCTGCCACGATGGACATACAGTGTTGTGCAAATGCGCTGCAGAAGCCTGGGTAAAATCTTGCCCGATTTTTCAAGAAAGAGAGAAAGAAATACAACACTTTTCATGTATTGCAAGGATATAATTCTGATATAATACTGTAATATAGCGCCCCTCAGTGTACATACGCGGTGTTGCATCCTCTATCATTTTTGGGACACCGTTTCTATTTAAAAAGATTAATTTGTTCATCGGTCGGTTTACGTATCATCAGATGTGTATTTGTCTTTATGCACTCAGAAGTCTACTTATATACATATGATTCTAAAAACACACAACTCTGCAACTAGATCCGTTTGTCAATATAAAATATGGACATATTATTGTCAAATGTTAAAAAGAATAGAAGTAGTTGCAACCAAAACACGTATACACAATAGATATTTAATGTTTTTGTTGTTTTTTATGAGCCATCAGTGACAATGAATCAAATGTCGGATATCCTCTGATGCATCTCTTATGATCCAATAATATCTCTATGCCGATGTCTCTTCAGCAGACGCCTTCCGGGTCGACAGAAAGTTCGCTTGTGCTGCACAGAGCCCGGACTGTCCGCAAAGGTCAGTGGAGCAAACCCTCCTTTATTTGTCTAGTGTCATTCTCCGCCGTGCATTTGTTTCGTTTTGCGTTTCGGTGACTGTGCAGAGGGGACATTTTGACTCACACGCCGCCTACATCCACCAAACGGATGTGACTTTGTTCCCGGCTAGCGCGCCAGCTAGCTCCTGTTAGCTTCAACTAACCTCCTCCTCCTCCTCCTCCTCCGGCTACATTTAGCTGAGAGGGGAGACAAAAAGAGAGACGTGGTAACCGCCTGGGTCACAATAATGTTTATTGTTTCTCTTAGAGAAATATTTAGCAAGAGCCGTCCTCCTAAAAATACATTTAATCCATCAGTTTTGACAGACTCGGTTGTGAGGCGGTTGAGAAGCCGTTGATGGATGTAAATATGTGTTATTGTTGGACTGGCTGTGTTATAAAGGTTAACGGGGACGTTAACCGCAGCTTTATGAGCGTTTACGCCGTTTTTCATGAGATATAGTCAGCACAAAGCAGCAAACGTTGGCAATATGACGAGTAATATGCACGGGAGAGTGTTTGGTAACCGTTAGCAAAACTGAAACTGACTCATTCATATTTCTGGAACGCATCGCGTTTTGATGACGTGGTATTTTTTTGTTTTTTAATATTAAAGTCTGACATTAAATAATCTCCTGATTAAGTTATATTGCCCATGTATTGAGCTTATTTTTGTTAGAGACTATTTTGGCTGTTTTACTTTCCCAGTTAATTTTACACACTGGAAATAAAAATGTTCAACATTCCCCAAGTTGCCAGTTCCAAAAAACGGAACGATTCAACTGTTTTCATTCTGGATGCTGCGGTTTATAGTACTAAAGACACGTGTTTCTAATATTTTCATATTCAGTTCACAGTTATTTCCTATAATAATATGATTACTTTTATATTTGATAAATAAATTTTTTTAGGTTCATTACTTAAAATTAAGGACAAAAAAGATCAGAGATCGGAGAGCTGGTGTTTATTTTTGTGTTTTAATTTGGATTTGGTTCACACATCCATATATGTTTTTGACCTTGTCTCTAAGACGTGTCATTATTCAGTGCGCACAGAGTGACCTAGTGGAGTTTATAGCCAGCCAGTTCTAGTTTAAACCCTAATACACCAGTCACTTACTCCAGTTTATCCCAGTTCCACTATCTGCTTTGAAAGTAAACATGCTGTTTGATATTAAGTGGCTTGCAGTTTTAGGAAGTGGCTGTGGTTTTGTTATGCACAGACGAAATCAAAAACTGATTTGTATGGTAGCACAAGCACAGGATATGTCCATACTGTGGCTCCAAGAGCAGAGTATATGTTGGATTTAGGTACAAATGCTTGTTGAAAGTCAGTGTGACTTGTTGCATAAACAGTGGTTATATATTATTATAGGTTATTCTACAAGGGAACAAGGTAGGGCATTTTCTGTCACATGTGTGCAGTCACTTGTGGATTCTTGGTGAATAGAATTGGCATTCTCACTTTTGCACACTTTCATCCTGTTAACTTCTGACCTCTAATGTAAACCCTCTCCCCTCCCCTCTCGGCCTGTTGCTACACGTCTGTCATGTCTCCTCCCCAGGAGGGCTGCTGTCTGTCCTGTTGAGCTCCTCCTGCAGTGCGAGTGTCAGGTGTGTGCATGCACCATGGCGAGCCTCCTACGTGTTGTGGTGACCAGCTGCTCGGCCCCTGTGTTCAGCGGCGTCTCCTCAGTGAAGCTGCAGAGCAGCAGCGCTATCAAATCATCATGCGTGCGTTTTTTTAGGACCCATCAAGCTCTCTGGCGGTGTGCCAGTCCAGGTAAGAGACGAGCACCACAATATAATTAGCAGTGCACTTACTCAAATGGTGACTTTTTGTCATTTGAAAGGATTCAACTTTCAGTACTGTGCAACTCAAATCATTGTTGCATTGTAACTTGAAGTGATTGCTTGCTATAACTATTAATGAAGGTCATATGATCTTTACTGCTACAAAATACCAGTAACAACATGGGTCTTATATGTACACCAAGCATCAAAAGTATACAGTTGTAATGTTGACACGTTGCCCTTGTGTCAAGAGGGCATTCACATCATTAACAGACTTGCTGGCACAAATAATATTGTTGCAAACAAATATTTTGTGGGATACGAAGGATTGCATTATGATGTCTTCTGGCTTTTTTTGCGAAAATGCTCAGGAGAAAGATTGTGCATTTTATTTGAAGGAGCTGTACCTAACATCTGTTCTGATTCAATGGTAGAAGTTTAACCACTGATAGCCACCTGAAAGCAGCACCAGATGTAGCTTCTGTGTGCATTCTCATGTTCTTGTGCATCAGGTGCTTTAACGTGATGGTAAAGCTGGCAGAGGGCTGTTCAGTTAAGTGGAAGCCTTCATTGTCCCTTGTTGGTTTGGCAACTCGTAAAACAAATCAGTAATTGTGTTTTTAACATAAATATATTAATTCATTCTCTTCTTATGCTTATGTTTACGGTCAGAACATTTTAGTTAAACCACTGTTTAGGCAAAACAGAGATAAAGGCAGCCAAACAGAAGACTCCCTGTAATCCTATAGAATAATTTCTACTCAAAGTCAGGTTTCTTTTTGTAGGTTTAAGGTCAGTGTTGCTACCTGCATGTACTTTCAGCTCCAAGGTTACATAAAGGATACTGCCACCCTCAGGCATTGTTCTTTGTTCATTTTCCTTGCCCTAAAGCATGGGTCCAGTGACCAGGCGGACGGTGTATGTGTGTGTGTACTGTGCAGCCAGTTCTGGCCGGGTATAGGAGCTTTATGTCTGTGCATGCAGGTTTTCACAGTTGTGCCCCTGATGTCCGTCTGTCTCTTTCTGGTTCATGGTGACAGAGGTTGACATTCCTGCAGTTCAGCCAGCTCTAGTAACAGCTGGCAGCGTCTATTCTGGACACACAAGTATCAGCTTACTATCTCGTAGAGGAGGGGCACCACGCACCACACAAGCTGTGTGTACATGTGATAATGCTTTGACATCCAGGCGGCCTACAGACATATAGTATAGCTCGAGACCACGTGTTGACGTGAGGTTTGATTTGTTAGCTATGAAGTGGAAAAGATGACACTGTGCTTTATGAAAGATTGTTGGCATCTGTAAACCTGCAGGCATCGCCACAGGTGTTTGAAGAACTTGTGCTTCTTAGTTAGCAGGTGCTATGTGATGAAGGTTGTTCAGATTGACGTGACGTGGAGTTTTTATTTTTGTGTTTTTTTTTTCCTCCTCTAAACACCATGGTCGTTGAGGAGCATCAGTTCTTAGACTAGTCCCACACTTCTGGTTCTATCCAGACCCCTTTCTGCAGCTTTTCTGCTAATTGGGCATTTTGAATTGGCTGCAGACTCTGGCTCACATTCATATATGTGAATATCTCCACAACAACATGATTGTTTAGAATGAATAAACTGTAGACTAAGCTCTGTACAACAGTTTGTACCTCTTCCTGGCTAGTCCTAGCTTTACTGGTTTCCTCTTATAAATGACAGACACAGACTGCTGCCACCTGTTGGTTCAGAGAGTCATTTGCGCAAGCGCAGAATGTATACATTAGCTTGTCAGTGGTTGTCTTTGCGATATATTCAAGTGCCACTTTATTCCAGGCACAGGCGATGTGAGGGAACATCACAGTTGGCCGTTGCTGCCAGGTCGTTGTTTTTATGTCAGATTGGTGTGACCTGAATCTCTGACAAAAGCACTGGCTCATCCAGACACATTTTACTGGAAAAAAAAGCTATTTTAGGTATTACAGGGCCCCAACCTTTAATTTCCCTTCATTCCATCCAAACATCCCAGGCTGCTCAGCTAAACTGAGCATTTCTTCTCGGAAAATCAGGGCTTCTTTTGTGGCTCTGATGTGGAAAAATGTCAAGTTTGGAATTCGGCCCAGCTAACTACCGCGTTTATTGAAAACGTCACTTTTATATTTCATCAAGATGTTGTGGTTTAAAGGATATCATAATCTTATCTCTTCCATGAGATTACCAAGAGACTACAAGATGCAAATATGCATTTTTTATTTGTTTAAAGACAGAGACAGGTTTAAAGGCATTTTAAAAAATATGGACAGCTTGCAGTCTTTTTATTTAGGGCTGAATTGTGTTGAACTTTTGAACTGGTGTTGAACTGGCTTTTAGCGGAACAATGTTGGTCATGGGTCATAGCGGCAGGAGAGGCAGGATAGAGGAAGGGCAGCAGGCACTTGTGTTTATGTATAGATGAGACAGTGGGAAAGAGTGCAGTGGAATTTTCCATAGGAGCCAACTCAGCATGTGACCTGCCAGTCACTTTAACTAACAAAAACTTTGAACCACTGTAATTATTTTAAGACTGTTTAGTCTCTCTCTTTTGCATACCAAATATATTGCCACCATGTTACTGTGGCTTAATCCCCGCTGTGTTGTTCCATTGGTGTCCTTTTCTACTTGTAGTTCTTTGGTTTGTGTTTGGTGCTAATTTTCAAATGTTAGCCCGTTAACATATAGCACACTATATGACTATAGACTGCTGTTGTGTAACAGGACCGAGACCTTGTCAGGCTGCCTACAAAGGGCATGGAACATACAGTACAGTATTTATGGTACACACAGTTTTAAGCTGTTTAAGGAGCTGTTCATTCACTGCAATGAGGAATTAAATGAATAAGATAGCTGTATAAAAATAAAGCTATGAAACATCATTTCCTCATTTCCTGTTGCCTAATATTTGTCTTTCTTGCCATGACATGCCATGACATCTCTGCCTTTTCACAGTGCAAATCATATGCATATCATAAAAGTGGTGGTATATAAGACTGAAAAATATTAAAGTACAAAGATGAGAATATTTAAAAACACTTTGTCATTAACGCCTTACTTTTAAAGCCAGGTTATCGTTACCTGAATTTCAGGGCAATCTATCTTCAGTGAAGTGTGAAATGTAAATAAACCAATTAAACACAACATTAACTGTCAGTTATCTGACTTTCTCCTGTATTGTTTTTCTTTCCTTCTCCAGGTATTCCATACAAACAACTCACAGTTGGCGTTCCCAAAGAAATCTTCCAGAATGAACGCCGCGTGGCGCTGTCTCCCGCCGGTGTCCAGGCACTCATCAAGCAGGGCTTCAATGTCGTCGTCGAGTCCGGCGCTGGAGAGCCGTCCAAGTTCCCCGATGAACATTACACCCAGGCCGGAGCGACGATTAAAGACCTCAAAGATGTCCTGGCGTCTGATGTGCTGGTTAAGGTAAGGTTTAAAGTGAGGGCAAGGGAAGGAAGTGGAGAAGGACCAGGCTCATTAAGTGGTTGGATGAAATCTTGCTAGCAGTTGAACATGTCAGAAATGTCTCGTTGTCTGAAGGATTGGTTAAGAAGAGGTAATGAAGGATAATGGAAGGAAAAGGAAGGAACAACGTGGGCAAGTCAGTGCTTTAAAGGTGGCAGATTTTGGCACCTGATATGTGGGTGGAAGAGGATGAACGACAGAGCAAGGGAATGTGGAAAAGAAAGTGTTCTTAAGCCAAGACTATTAAATGTAAATGATTGATAGGGACAGAAATTTGGGGTCCAAGAACGGTAGACCTGGAAACTGCTAAGCAGCAGCAAACATACTGTCAAGTATGTCCTCAGTGTGCAATAATGGAATGTGGAAGTTGAAAAGCACAAGGATGTTTTGATAGATTTTCCTGTTCAGTAAAGACTTCTGTGGGAACACAGGATTTTATGTGCCATAGAAAAGATAAAACATTTAGTGGGGATACTAATGTCCCACTTTACAGTAGCTTTAATATCCTGGAGAGCTGCAAAGAGACTGTTGAATCCAAAAATATACTGAGAGAGCCACTGACGTGTCCTCCCAGAATTCAGGTCATGCTCAGATTAATCTAAACTAAATTCCTCTTCTTCCAGGTTCGCGGTCCCGTTTTTAACCCTGCTTTGGGTGTCCATGAGGCGGAGATGATGAAGGACGCATCCACTCTCGTCAGCTTTATCTACCCAGCCCAGAACTCTGAGCTGATGGACATGCTGTCTCAGAAGAAAGCCACTGTTGTGGCTATGGACCAAGTGCCCAGAGTCACCATCGCTCAGGGTTTTGATGCGCTGAGCTCCATGGCAAACATCGCAGGGTATGCACACAGTGTTTATTGGGTCCACTTAAATGACCTACTGATGTTGTATTCACACCTTTATCTATCTTCTCAAAGCTCCATAGTTCGCCACTTGTGGTAGAAGCTGTAAAAATGAAGATGACGAGCGTTATTTATTTACTTCTCCGTGAATGACATGTTTTTTATATGTGTAAATCAATGTAACGTAACAGAGTAATACCAGTAATTACGTAGTCTTTTTGTCTTATAAACAATCAACTTTAATTTAAATATCTTCCATAACTTAATACTTTAATACTATCATTTTATTTTAATTTTAACTATAATTTTTTGTATAATTTTTGCCTCAATCATTTGCCACATGTCATTCTAGGTACAAGGCAGTTGTGCTGGCAGCTAACAGCTTTGGGAGGTTTTTCACTGGTCAAATCACTGCAGCTGGGAAAGTGCCACCAGCAAAGGTAAATAGAATGACTTAGCGTGTGTTTTTGGAGTTAATATTTCCTCTAATTTGGAATGAATGTTTAGATTGAGATGCCATCCCTGACTTTTTTTTCTGTGTGCTTGGATAGGTTCTGATCATTGGAGGAGGTGTCGCTGGGTTGGCAGCCGCTGGTACTGCCAGGGCCATGGGAGCTATTGTCAGAGGATTTGATACCAGGTATGTTCTGTTCACCAGCTAATATATCCAGTATTAATTAAATAGGACAGATGGCTACAGTGTGAACCACAATGAAAAATACCTGCCATCTCCTTTGGCTCCTTAACAATAAAAGCCACTACCTGTATTTTTCAAGTGGGGCAATTTTCTTGTGAAGTAACAGCTGTTGGAAATGAGCAGTGAGGCTGTAATAAATGGGGTGAAATTACTACTCTTCACTACTTGAGTCGCTGTCTCGGTGGTGTCCACCGTTAACAATGAACGTTGCTATTTAAGCAGATAATCTCTAGATGTATATGTTTAGTACTGGTCATGCTGCCAGTTATTTCTCAATTAATTGATTATTTTTGTACAAAAAATGCCTGAAAATTTATGGAAATGAAAGTTTCTCACATGCCAGTGTCTTCCATCAGAAGATCAATCGTAACAAAAGAGAAACCACAGCATTTGTAGTTCAGAATCTGGAACCATTTTATTGTTGCTTTAAAAATGATTCATTATGTTTGATTTTCACAATACATGGTAATTCATTTTCTGCCGGTCAAGTGATCTGTTTATTGACTAATATTTTCAAATGTAATCACAAGCAGTGTGCATTTTCTGCCTGACAAAGAAATGATCTCACCTCCCCTCTCTTTTCAGAGCTGCAGCTTTGGAGCAGTTCAAATCTCTGGGTGCGGAACCCCTGGAGGTAGATATTAAGGAGTCAGGAGAAGGCCAGGGAGGCTATGCCAAGGAAATGTCAAAGGAGTTCATAGAGGCGGAGATGAAGCTGTTTGCCAAGCAGTGTCAGGAGGTGGACATCATCATCACCACCGCTCTCATTCCAGGTATGCAGACTCCTGCACAGCTCGTGTACAGGCCGTGAATCTATAAAGTGAAGGCCACTTCCTTCAAAGCTAAGGCTATGTAAACAGTTTTCTGTCCTTCTATCTGGAATATATCAGACAGCCGTGAGTTGGAGACTTTACAAATACTGCAAATGAGGGTACATCTTGGAAAATAACCAGAACATAATTTACAAAAATCCATGTTTGATCATATTTGAAGCTTAACCCATATTCAGCCGGAGATTCAGATTTGGTCTTGAGCTTACCAATAACACCTTCATGTCTGTCTTTCTGTTTTAACATTGTAGGTAGGCGGGCACCCATCCTGATCACTAAACCAATGGTAGAGAGCATGAAAGACGGGTCAGTGGTGGTAGACTTGGCTGCTGAGGCTGGTGGAAACATTGAGACCACAGTACCTGGAGAGCTGTCCGTACACAAGGTATACACATACAGTTCAAACCCAAGTTATTTTGGTTTAAGTTGATTGTGTGGGTTGTTTTATATAAACCACTCGTCTCTCGGGTTTTCTTGTCTTCATTTTTAGGGAGTCACCCATATCGGTTACACAGACCTGCCCAGCCGTCTACCAACACAGTCCAGTACTCTGTACTCCAACAACATCACCAAGCTGATACGGGCAATCAGCCCCGACAAGGATAACTTTTACCTTGACGTGAAGGACGTGTTCGACTACGGGACCATGGATCACGTGGTCAGAGGATCTGTTGTCATGCAGGTATGACGTCTCATGTGGCAGAGAAGATGGGAAAAAAAGGGGTGATCTACAGTTACTGTAAAACCAAATCTTAGCTTTAGAGATATAGCTCGCTGCTGACAACGAACCTGCGGTCATTAGAAGACCATTTAAAATGTTGTAGGTCCATGCTACGGTCACTAGATGTCACCCTAAGGACACATTCTGCTCCTTATTGGGTTCAGAGCATCTTTGTGGTTGCAAATGGAGCAAAGTTGCCTCAGTATACCTTAAAAACTATTGAACATGCATGCAAACTGTATTATTTATGCTCGACAAAGAGATGGGGAGGAATCTAATATTGCTTAATCGCAGAATAAAAATAACTATAAATTATTATAAACTGGTAGAAGCTACTCTTCTGTACATGTCAATAATATTGGAATTTTTTTCAACCTAATGTAATCCGGCTGTAAATTATAAATCTGTTTTATTTGTTTGATTTGGCGAGATTTTGGAATGTCAGTACTTGCATATAATTGTATAATCCGAGTTAATTTATTAAAAATAAATTAGTCTGTGAATATCTTTAGCACTTAAACCTTATCACTTGTGTATTGATGTTGACTTATTTGATTTAAGTGATAGCAGATTTTTTCAACTGTAAAATGACCCACTTAGTATCCTATTTAATGAATCTTATCAGAGCTTACTCATATGTTAAGCTAAATAAATAAAATTATCAGTTGATGCATTGTTATCAGGGCACTAAAATATAGATAGATATCACTATCATTACTGAGCTTTCAAGACAAACCACGACCACTGTAGAGTTCTCCACTCAGGTGGACCCATATTGGTTACCTCAGTCCTTAGTGATATATCATCGTTATATTTTGGGTGGATTATTTTTACTGTAATCAGTCTGTAATCACATTTCGGATAGTTATTTGACCCACATCTGATCACAGACTTATGAATGATGCTGCAATCAGATATTAGTTACTGTACATGATTAACTAATCATTCACTTTCTTCGTCTTGACAATGTAGTCTAATGTTTCATAGATTTGCAAGTGCAACTGAGGTCATTGTAGACCATCAGGTATTATTTGAATGTATTATGTTTTATGTATTATACCACTTTTTGTGCTTGATGCAGCATGGTTAAGAAACACTGGTTCAACTATTTCATTTGTAACTCTGTCTACATTTCTCATTTGTACTAATCTCTTGCCAATTTATTGTCACCTCCAGAATGGAAAGAACCTGTTCCCCGCTCCTCAGCCCAACAACTTGCCCACCGCAGCTCCTCCTAAACCCAAGTCTGTCCAGGAACTGGAGAAAGAGAAGGCTGCACAAATCTCGCCCTTCAGGGCCACCCTCACCACTGCTGGCGCGTACACTGGAGGTTAGCTGTTGTAGATGAACCTGATTGTCCCATGAAGTTTAGAGCAAAAATGCAAAATCAGAATTGTGTGCTCATTTGCACACCTTCCTCTTTTATTGATGTTAATTGTCACCATTGGATTTTAAGGGAGATCAAGGTCCGCTATGAGGTGAAGGTTGGGTCAATAACCAGCTTTTTAGGTCACTGCAGGAATGTGCACAGGAGGCGTGAAGTGACAGAGGCATATTACAAACACACACACACACATACACACAGGCACCCTGTTAGTGTCAGGAAGTGTGCATTGTAAAAACAGTGTCATGCTGAGTGTTTGTTTGAAGTAGCGCTGTAGTGAGGGGTTCCCATGGAGCTACACAGCGCTCTGTGTAAGTGCACCACATGTAGTTAATGTGGTTCACACATTGTTTAGGTGCTTGAGCAGTTTCCTACTTAACACCAACACTCGGCTACTGACGTTACCTGCCGATTTATTTATTTATTTTTAAGCAAGAACCTGCTTAGTGCTTATTAGCCTGGCGTGTAATAAAGCCATTTTAATCATTTTAGACTGACTCACATAGACAGGGAAATTCTTCTGTATGCAGTCTGTAAAAGAAAATTTGGTTTGCCACAAGCTGCTCTGTGACTGTACCTGTCTGAAGGAAAAGGAAATTAGGACAACATGGGTGGCCAAACACCTACCACATCTTACAGGCAACTAAATGTGCTTAGAGTTAGGGAAATCTGCAACACCAATTTATACAACCCAAACGGCTTGTTAGGAGACAGGAAATAACTTTTCTTCTGCACAGAATTAACATAAATGTTGTCTGACCTTATTAGGTCTTGCCCCTAATGTGAAACATTATTTTGGCTGAAATTGCTCTTGACTTTTGTATTATTTTGTGCTTAGATGTACTGCAAAAGGCTTTTCCCATTCTTAGAGTAGCTCTAACTTAGATTTCTCTAACCTTGTCTTTCTCTGTGCCAGGTGTTGCCACCTTGCTGAGTCTGGGTCTGTCTGCTCCAAACGCCGCCTTCACCCAGATGGTCACCACCTTTGGTCTGGCTGGCATCGTGGGATACCACACAGTGTGGGGAGTCACCCCTGCTCTGCACTCTCCACTCATGTCTGTCACCAACGCCATCTCAGGTTAGTTGTCTCTTACACAGTCAGAGAGGTAAGCTGATTTCACATGAATGCATGATTCTGCAGCCTCCTCTCGGACGAATATGGGCAAAACTCAAAAATCACCTTTCAGCAAACTGGAATGCCCAGTTATTTAAATCATGATCATTTATTGCAGGTGCCGCTTTTCCCTTCCTGAGTCAATTTGGATTAGTTCAATATGGATAAATAACAAATTAACATTTAGGTTTGTGTTCTTGTGGACTGTCATTTTGATGGTTTGCATTATTAATTTGATCACATTGCTGCATTTAGATGCACATGGGTACTCAATCTGAACAGACTAGTCCTATCTGGTCCGATCAGGAGGAATTTTCAGTTCGGATTAAGAGGAAACCTTTGATAATGTGTTCAGTAGGAAAATATTGGCACCTATTAACCATGTCTGATAAACTCTTGGTTCTCTATGGTTGAAATACACATTCCTTCTGTGCATGTTCCTAAGTGGTCAAACAGCGAATGAAGCCGGAATTGACATTGACTGCAGCAGTGAAAATGTGGGTCACATCTATTGAATAAATTCAGTGTGGTCAATAAAGTTGGTTCAGCTCTCCACAGCAGGCAGAACCACTCTGATGTGATGATGTAAATACATGTATCTTATCAGATCATATCATCTGAACTTAATAATTTTAATGGGGTTCAAGAAATATTGTCTATGTAAATGTAGCCGATGAGCTTCATTGTCCCCACAGATGCTAACGTGTGACGGTTGGCCTGTAACAGAGGAGAGACAAACTCTATTATAGACAACAAATGACAAAAATCACATACTCTCTGTAAATAAATAAAATAAGAAATCAAATAACATAAAGATCTTTGTCAGAGCAGCAGGCCTCTGTAGCCTGTTTTGCCTTTCAGTCCAAATAAAAATGTTTAAGATTGTACCCTTATTGTAAGCTGCTGCTTAACACAGAGGGGTTAAGAGGTTACAGAGCTAAATGTATGTGTGTGTTCTCACAGCTTTGATCATTCTAAAGCCCCACACTGGGGTAGGAAGTAACACACCGTCGGTGATCTTTGAGGGTCAGGGAAGTCCTTTGCTCGTTTAGTCACGCACACAGCCGGACATCAGAGCTCGGTGCTGGAGCCCGGCAGTGTAACAACTAAGAGACAGTTTTCACTTTCTTTAAAGCTTTATTAGTAACACCTATACCCTATTCACGTGTTCCCACTTTCACGCTGTCTTTCTCTGGGTCTGTGGCCTTTTATTTTCTGCCTTTTGGAATTTACAATCTGCGACTGTGTGAAGTTTCTCCAAAGCCGTCATTAATGTAAGCACTCTAAAGGCCGCAAGTTCACAAGGCCAATCACTGAGTATTTGCAAAGCTTCGTTTATATAAATGTTTTCTTTTTTTCTTTCCATCCACGTCTCTGTCTGCCCTCCATCTGTCCTCCCTCTCCTCTTTTCTCTTCCTTTCCTCCCTGTCCAGGTATTTTCCCCTTCATATTTGGTGTGGCCTCGTCACCTTTTTCTTTTCTTTTTTCTTTCTGTCACTGACTGACTGCGGTTATGGAAACGGCGAGACCAGCAGAATTCCGTTGTTGTTGTGCCAGGCATCGTAAAGAAGCACACAATCACTCACAGACATTAGGGAATCATATTGGAATTTAGGGTTTGAGTGAGAGACGGTTATATTCTTCGTTGAGATTATAGTGTTACAAACAGCCGTGACTCTAGGCCGAGGGGGTGGGGGTACTGGATCAGGTACTGGTTTCATATCCAATGGCCCATGAAGCTCATCTTAATAAAATGCTTTAATCTACTTGAGAGCACTGATTCACTGCCACACCTCACTGCCTGTAGCCTGACACCTTGTGTTTGTCTCAGAGGGGCACCTACAGGACGTTAGCCCACCCAGTATATACATCTGCGTATGTGTTGGTGTTTGCATGTGTCCACTAATGGCTATTAGCTTTCTTTCTGGCTAATCTGTTCGTTGTGGGAGAGACACATGCTTTTGATCTCCACCTAAAGAGTGTAACTCTACCGCTTTCTTCTTCAGAAATACAAATTCTTGGCTGTAGCATATTCCATTGTCAGTGACCAGGTCAGACTTTCTGTTTGGCTACAATACAGACTCTGTTTTATGTGTTACTTTTTTTTTACAGTTACCTCTTGTGAACCCTTTATTCTGTTGGCTTATTTTGTAGCATTTAATGTGCAAAAATAATGTGTTAGCATTTCATAGTCGGAGCTAAAAAGAAAGTATGATGCCTTTTTGTGTACATCAGCTCACAACCATTATTACGTAGTTGAATGAAAGAGTTCTTTGGTCGTGCGAACTAGCAGATAAGGTCTTGACATTCATTGATGGAGGTGGACTGACTGTACACTAGCACAAGAAGTACTAGTACTTTAATGCAAAACCTTTAAAAGCAGTCGTATAAGACTTACAGGCTTATTTTAGTATTTAAAAACAATGCAAGCAGACAGACTTGCTAGATTATCTTGACAACATTTCACCTTCTTCAGCGAGTGCTTCTTCGGTCCTAAACAGATAGGTGGGTGTCTGAGCCTCAATCCTGGAAAAATTAGCCAATACTTACATGTTATTCAGCCTATTAAGACTGGCAACACTGGGCTAAAATAACCATAATTTGTTAATAATCTGGTCCTTCCACCAGTCTGCCTGGACCTGAACAGGTGATTTAGATGAGGTGACGGTGAAACGCTTTCAGGGAACTCGAGTATGTCCTGTTGCTTTTGGTTTTTAAACCCTTAGATGTACCATGACCGGCACTGTGGAGAGTCTTCAGTCAAAGGCTTCTAACGCCAACATGACTTGAGGACATTAGCTGGACGTAAAACAAAAACAAATAAAAACACAAATGTAGGAAGAGGGGCCAACAGGTGACCAAAAGATTTAAGTTTGCTGACCATAAAGTGAAGGATTCTGGGTTAGGTGTTTAGAGCAGGACCTTTGTTACATGTCATTATATGACATCTGGGACACTTGAATAAAGATGTTTGAAATAATTAGGATCAGGATGATCATTCGTTCATTCATTCATTCATTGATCATTTGCTGTGAATTTAGTGCTCGCAACCAAAATCACAGTTTTCCTTGCAGTGAATGCTTAGGGAAGTCTGTGATTGCCATCCAAACGATCGTATCAGTTGCTCCCTTTGGTCTGCCGGTCTGCTTCATGTCGCCAAAGGTTTTTTCACATATCAACGCTACAACTTCCTGAATTTCTTAAATATTTCAAGGTCTCTTGTCGCATCCTGACACACTTTTCAGGGGTTTGTTGTGCTAAAAACTAAACTACAAATGTTTGGAAAATGTGTTGTTCCTCTAGGGTCTTCTTTCCTAATACAGTAACACTGCATGTTTCCTGCTGTAGCGGTCTCTTTTGTAACAGTGCACATGGTAAATTAGCTTGTATTGACTTAATCGAATTTGCGAAATGATGTTTGGCAGCATTTGAAACTTTGTATAGAGCTCATAAACCCGTGCTTACATAGCTGACTTATGTTAAAGAAGGTTAAATTTCACGTGTTCCTGTCCAGTCGATCGCTGTTGACTGCAAGCACAAACATGCATGCAGGCATATACACACGCACTCTCTACCTGTTAGTCAAACTAAATTGCACACAGTCACAAGTCTGTGTGACTGCAGGCTCCCACACTGCTGTGTATTGCATCCCACTGCCTGTAAATCATTACAGAACTGATGTTATCAAGGTTTCCTGAGCCTCTTTTGGTGAAAACACACACTCGCTCTCTTTTTCCTTCTCTTTTTATCACTGCATCTTACAATTTATTTTTCCAAACTGGGAAACAAATGCTATTTTGGGCAAAATGTCTGAATTAATGACCGAATTAATGTGGAGATCTTGCATTTGTAACGTGAACTATTTCAATGCCCTGTGTCATGTATTAAAAAAGTTTTAAAAAAAATCACCTAATGAATAATGAATTATCTGTGTCATGCAGGTCTGACAGCTGTGGGTGGTCTGTCCCTGATGGGAGGCGGCTACACCCCAAGTTCTGCTGCTGAGACACTGGCTGTGCTCGCCGCCTTCATCTCTTCGGTCAACATTGCCGGTGAGTCACACGAACGCAGACACCTCACGGCGATCCCTGCCAGTTACAGCAAACTTGAGCCAAAGAAATATCAACTTAGACCGAAGATTGAAGTGTTTTATATCGATTGTACAATAACATCATTTTGAACCAAGTTTTGCAGCTGCCCTCTCTACACACCTGCTCCCACCAGAGTCAGTGGCTCTTGGTGAGACCACACACATCCATTCCTGCTATTACCCTTAATAATTTCCATTATAATGACAAAGTGTTCCCGGAGTCATTATAATACTCATCACTCTCTAATAGTCCTGGGAAACAGAGTGTTCCTCCAGGGCTGAGCCGCGAATTAGTTTTAATTTCTCTTATTAGCTCACAGCTAGACGTGAGGAGAGACTTTGCTGGAGGAAATGATTAGTAGACTGGCATAATGTTCAGCCTATTTGTTAAAATGCAAAGAAGTCTCTGAGTATTGTGTGTGTGTGTGTGTGTGTGTGTGTGTGCGAGGGATGAAGGACATCATAAGGTTTGAAGTTTAAGTCAAGACTGCCACGAATCATGAGCCCTCCAGGCTCTGTGGCGTTTCTGGTCGAAGTACTTTTTCCCCCTTAACTCTCCCATTGACAAAAGCATGCTACGATCCCACAGCCTTCAGAGACATACCTACCCGTTGTTTTAATTTCATTTTTGATGTTCTCTTTGGGTTCAGCTCCACACGCACACTACTAAGCTTTTTACCACATTACCCATAAACCCGTGGGAACAGAAAAAAAAACATGCCATAGAAAGGGACGAAGCAATAAAAAAAATTGAGCTCCAATAAAACAGACCCTGATTTTTTTTATTTTTTATTTGTTTTTTTCGTCTTCAATTTGGGTATACATAGAAAATACCTGTGTCTGTTAAATATTGAGCTAAATATGATGAGTTTCTCATGGCCAGAATGTAAGCGTTCACTGTGTTTCTCAATGAATCCACGATTTTCTTGTTATTGCTGCAAGCATATACGTTTGATTGGATGAACCGTCGTCTATTTCCATCCATCACAAGCCTTCAAAGAGCGCCAAAGGGGAATCACAGCATATTGACAGTCTGGGGACCTTTTAAAGCTCATAGCTACCAGTAGTTCCTCACAGGACGGCGACTTGTCTGCTGTGTGGATCACCCACAAGTACCTGCTATACCTACAACAGTGTGTTAGTATTAATGATCAGATCACGTAAGCATGCTATCATGGCTGTAAGCGTACTCATTTTAAACATTATAAATGTTTTACACTTCATGGTTTGAACCGTGTTGCTTTATTCTTACAAGCTTTCTATATATAGTGTTGGGGAAAAAAATAATCTTTTAAATACATGAACGCTCCTCCATATAAATATATTGACTCGACTGGTCTGCAATAGTAGTAGCCAGATTATTATTATTACACGTTTTAAATAGGGCATTCTGCGACTAAAGTTACATGTACTGGAAAAAGCAGCGGCTAACCTCTGATTCACCCTCGTATGTATCGGTGCATGTGTGTGCACGTGGCCGCCGTCAGGCCAGAGGGAAAAAGGGAGACATGCACATAGTAATATGATCTTCTCTTGTAAAGCAGTGAGACACTGTCTGTTCCCGGTTTGACACTTCTGAGGTTTTCTACTTGAAATATTTACACTGACATAATAGTAGACTCATTAAATTCCTGACATTGGTTATTGGCCTTGGCTACAGTTTTTAGCTATTAGCTTTAAAACACCTGTTGTCTGAAAATGCATATTTCAGGTACTTTGACTTTTTTGTGTTTTGCCATCTTGCACTTTATTGTTATCAAGTTTTTTTTATGTGTATGCTGTATCCTGGTTTTGTGCTCCTGTAAGTACAGGTGTATTCTTTTTCTTTGCGTCTCACCAAGGTGGTTTCCTGGTCACTCAGAAGATGTTGGACATGTTCAGACGCCCCACTGATCCTCCAGAGTACAACTACCTCTATCTGCTCCCTGGTGGCGTCTTCGTCGGAGGCTATGCTGCTGCTCTGCAATCTGGATACAACATCGAACAGGTGTGAGAGGATGTTTATGCCATGTGTTTAGTGCAAGAGTGCATTTGTGGTTTCCCACTGAAGCTGGTCCTCAAAATTGGTCCAAAACAGTTCATGACTATAAATAAAAGTCCTCCATTCCTGCAAATGTATTCTTTGTTTGGCCAGATGGTGTGCAGCACCTTCCAAGTAAAATCATTTTGCCTTTTTTCCTCGTCCTGTGAGCCCTCAATCCTTGTCCGCAACCCATTTTTTTTTTTCTTTTTCCATTCTCTGCCTCTTTCTCTCACCAGATGATCTACTTGGGCTCAGGTCTGTGCTGTGTTGGTGCCCTGGCTGGCCTTTCCAACCAGAGGACAGCTCGCCTTGGTAATGCTTTGGGCATGATGGGAGTCGCAGGGGGGATCGTTGCCACTCTGGGTGCCCTCAAACCGAATCCGGAGCTCCTGGCGCAGATGAGCGCAGCCATGGCTGTAGGTGGCACTGCTGGTGAGTGTGCTTACATTGAACGAGAAGGATTATGTTGTAATAGAGGGAAAGTCTCCTGACTCTATGAAATTATGGCTATTCGTTTCCATTGTTTGCGTGTGTATGCATGTACCTTAAGCAGCAGGTGCGCTGAGAGCATCAAACACAACATGACTAACTCGCCGCCAGACGCAGGAGGTCCGTCAGGACGGCCAATGTCACGTATTACTCATGCTTTTTCAAGACAGTTGGATCATTTAAATGCTAATTGTTCCAGTAACAAAACTGAAACCCTGACTAAATCATCCACACAGACTGTAACGTTCTTTTCCAGATTCTGCAATGTTGAAAGGCTTCCTGCAGCACACGTGCTCACACGGTGTAGACCAACTCACAAACATGGAATTTCCCTGAGCAGGCCTCATCAGCAACACCTGGCTCCTCACACGGGCCCATTTCCCAGCAATCCTCTGAGTGTGTGTGTGTGTGTGTGTGTGTGTGTGTGCAAGTGCAAGTGATTTGCATGTTATTAGTGTCTGGGACTTTCGGGGCCACTACACTTTATTTATTTGTTATCTCCCTCTTTTTCTCCCTCTCCCTCTCCCCCTCTCTCTCCCCCTCTCTCTCTCTCTCTAGGTCTGGCCATTGCCAAGAGGATCCAGATCACAGACTTGCCTCAGCTAGTGGCTGCTTTCCACAGCTTGGTTGGAATGGCTGCTGTGCTCACCTGTGTGGCTGAATACATGATTGAGTACCCCCACTTCGCCACAGACCCTGCGGCCAACCTCACCAAGATAGTCGCTTACCTCGGCACCTACATCGGCGGAATCACTTTCAGTGGCTCTCTGGTGGCGTACGGCAAACTGCAAGGTGAGAAAAGCACGGTGGCGTATGCTTAATATGTCCTGAAAAGCGCACACTCAATTTTCCACTTAAGACAGTATTGCCAAAAATAAAATACCAGCATAATGTGTGATTGGAAAATGGCTTTCTTTATGAAAACTATATGATCTATCCAAGAACAATATTAAAAAGGCAGCACTTAAATCTTGCCAATATGCATTATTTCTAAAATGTGCTACTGGTGGAGTGGAGACATTCACAGTGAAAATATTACAGGAAATGGGTTTTATTTGAAAATTTTGTTCATCAAAAAGGTGTGTGGTTATGTAGCCGTACAACGCCGTCAATAAAATGAACAGTCGGGCTCCATGGTTGAACCTTCAGGGAAATTCTACCCCCCAAGCCTATGCAGGTTTTATTTTCAACATCTTTACAAACGGGTGCCCTTTCTTTCCCCAATATGAAATGCTATCAGTTTTCTTCCATGGCTGTCTTGTCTTATCAGACCTTAGCTTGTCTTAGCATAAAGAGCCATGTTAGCAGTTTCATCCTGCATTGAGTCTTTATGCTAAGTATAAGCCATCTGCTCAGATATGCTCAATGCACTTTGATATTTTGGAGCAATACATTCAAAGTGTCAATGTGAGTGAACCTCCCTCTTTATGGGTTTTTATTTCCAACATCTGATCATCTTACTCATGCTGTATTTATCAACTAAAGAAGGCCCGAGGCTTCATGTCACTGCTGCCCGCTGTGAGGGGGAAAGAAAAATAACAGTTCATTAAGTTCATGTGCTGGCACCGGTCCTGGCAGCCACACTGTAATTTCCATGTTGACTGCAAGTGCTTCATGGGGACAAATTATGCATGAACACGACATTCAGTTAATGACAAGTCTCAAGTGGTGGTTGCTGAAGGAGAAATAAAAACGATAAATGCCTCATGGAAGCTCTCGTTTTTTAATGTCTCCGAGTTCACGGCTGAACATTTTCCCTTATCTCCCCTTCGACCCCTCCTCCCTCCTCTCCCCATGCAGGTGTTCTGAACAGCTCTCCCCTGATGCTCCCCGGTCGTCATGCTCTGAATGCCAGCCTTATGGCAGCCAGCGTCGGTGGAATGATTCCCTACATGCTGGATCCAAGTTACACCACGGGCCTCACCTGTCTCGGATCAGTGTCTGCTCTCTCCGCTGTCATGGTATGCCGTGCGTATTTCTGTTATTGCACTCACGAGGGTCTTAAAGAGAAAAATCTGCGCTCGAATACTCCAGTTTGAAATGTTCTGATGTGCTGACAGACCGAACATGTAAGAATGTTGTTAAAAACTCCAGTAAACTCCAGGAAGGACGGAAAAGGGCATAAAAGAGTCAGAAAATATAATGCTAGAGACGGACTAGGAAATAATAAGAGAGAAAAGAGAAAACAGCAAGGATTTACTAATAAATGTCAGGGAAACTGTGGCTGCCCAAAAATTCAGAGTGGAGCAGAGAGCTGGCAGTCATCGTGGCAAATAGGCTTGACTTTGTAAAACTGCCAGGCTCCTACTTGTGTTAAGGTTATTATATGGTCTCTCCACCATTGTTAAGTCATGTTTAACTTTTGAAAATCGAATTGTCTTCACACAAATACATCATACCTACACCGTCGAAGCATGTTGAAGGTATTCTCTCCTTAGCAATGCGAAATATGTGCCAAACTATTTAACAGCAGTCAGCAACTGAGAATAAGAACCTAAATTATTCATTATATTACATACTGAGGAAACAGATTGACATTGTTTACATTGATGCTAAATACATTTACCCAATAATATGCATTCATATGCCCGAAAAGGCTGTGGAGCATTGAATCCGACGGAAGAAAACTTTATTGACAATGCTGAATTTGAAAAAGATGTCCGAGATGGACTGACCTGTGTTTCCAACGGGGCTGCTTACATCGATTCCAGCTTTGTTATCTTTACGCTCATAAATAACATGTTTACCCCATGTGGGGCAAGCATACACAAAAAGGCTTTATCCAATTGTCTCTCTGGTTGAAAATAAATACATTATTTCTATGATTATTATTTGTTAATATTTTCCTGACAAAGGTCCAACCATCTTAATCTGATTATTCTGATTATTAGCAGAATACTAGTGTCCATGTAAATTCAGCGACTGACCGTGGCTAATTAGTTTCTCCTGTGTGATCAGAAGGAAAAACAAGGAAAGTAATCTTTTCTGTGTTTAATTTAATCCCGATTTAGCGATACGGAAGCCTTAATAGGTGTCGGAGGTTTTCTATTTTCAGCTTCTAAGAAGTGCAGAGAATCAAGTGAACCCAAGCACAGCAGACACGGTCATACACAGTGATGTGTTGCAAATTCAGCGTTTTTGCTTGCTTCATGTGTCGCTTGAAGAAAAAAAATCAGCAACTGGACTGAGCTCAAGAAGGAAAATATCAGCGCCTCCCGAGAGACGATAGATGGATGGATATCATTTCTGTGTCTTTTATATCTCTGAGCTCTAATCAGCGTAATGCATTATCTACTGTACATACATGTGCTCCTTCACTTGCACAACTCGCTAAAAGTGAACCTGCAGCAGGTCAGCGAGGGCAATCTGCGCCGTGTGGAGAAATTTAAGCACGCACTTCTGGATCTTACCGCTGCTTTGGTAACTACAGTTGGCTCAAAAACTGTACAGACAGAGTAGAAGTGTATTTGATTGTGAAAAATACATCTTTAAGTAAAAATCAGTTTTCACTCCCTTGGAGGAGGATTCATTTAGGACGTCCAAGTGAGATTGAAACAGTCCTTCATTAAGATGGCTAGTTTCAGCTGCTATCAAAAGAATATTTGAAATGCCTTGTAATAATTTTATTCATTTCTCCTCTTATGTAGCTGACCGTCTAACTATTTCAATCAACAAATACGATTACACCAGTGGATGTAAAGTCACGTTTTCTCCTTCTTTCTTTCAGGGTGTGACCTTAACGGCAGCTATCGGCGGCGCTGACATGCCAGTGGTCATCACCGTGCTGAACAGTTACTCAGGCTGGGCGCTGTGTGCCGAGGGCTTCCTGCTCAACAACAACCTGCTGACCATCGTGGGAGCTCTCATCGGGTCGTCTGGGGCCATTCTGTCCTACATTATGTGTGTGGTGAGTAGAGCGCAGTCTAATTGGAGCCTCGAATTCTGAAATGATGCACTTGATGTGTTCAGTAGATGAACACTCTCTGTCGAGTGTATTTGTTCCACTCCTGTCCACCAGGAGGGACTCTAACTTTACCATTATGTTATCAGTATGGCGTCCCAGTTCTGAATATAATTTCAAATGTGTGTCGTAGATGAAATTTGTGAGGTTCTCTTTCTGCAGATTCACATGCTTTGTGCACAGAGAGAAGAGATAACAATAGGTGAAGGTGTAATCACTAAAAAGTAAATACAAACTATGTTTTTATGTAAATATATTTATGATATTCTGCACTTCATGCATCTGTGGCAGTCTGATCTCTTTAGCGCTGTCATCAGTACCCATTCTAGTAAAAATAATGCTCATTCTGTATATATGACAATAATGATCTGCACTCAAGTTAAATTCTTGTACCTACAATTAGCCTGTACATTTGTATCTACCAATAACAGAATTCATTCATTCATTGTTTACAGCTCTTAAACTTACAGTTATCCTGTGTACATGTAAATATCAATAACAGTGAACAGTTGTCTATATCAATAGCAGTCTGCATTCACTGTGTAGTTAAAGGTTTCACTTGTGGAACTGTGTATCTTCTGTTTAGTGGAGTAGATAGAGTAATGCAGCAGTAGTTGCTGTTATAGTAGTTATTGATTGTGTCAGCATAGACTAGGAGAAACAGTATGTCACACTGTATGTTGTTATTAACGTATTGTGAAAGTGACAATAAACGCAACTTGAATCTTGACTCTTCCCAGGCCATGAATCGTTCGCTGGCTAACGTGATCCTGGGAGGCTACGGCACAACTTCCACCGGTACAGGAAAGCCCATGGAGATCACAGGGACGCACACAGAGGTCAACGTGGATCAGACCGTCGACATGATTAAAGAGGCCCAGAACATAATCATCACTCCAGGTAACACTAAAAACAAGCAGGCGTACACACAAGAGGTCTTGTACGTGAGTGGAAAAACATGGTACTTTGATTTTGCCAGGGAATTTTTTTTTTTGTAGCATTTGCCAAGTGTGTGTTCTGTTTATTTAACCTTTTCTTGACCCATGTTACATCACCATTTTTCTAGGCTAATTGACAAGTCATGGCGGAGCGTAACACACGACCACACTCTTGGGTTTCTGTGTGGTCGTCAGTCCCTCGCAAATAGACATTCTACAGTGCCGCGTATATATGCAAGGTCAAGGGGAAATTAGATGGAATGAGGGTATGCTGGGCTTTTGTTGACAACTCCAAAGCTTCATAACCCAATTGACTTGTAGTTCCTTCACCAGGGTTAAAGTGTGGGGTCCAACCTTTGTTCCAGCTACATGGTTTTCTTTGTTTCACATGTTTTCAATATTTGACTAGATACGTGTGTGAACCTCCCACTTGGACTATTATGTTTGCCCTTGGAGCTGCTGTTCTAAATCCATCATTGTGTGGCCCAGTGACATCTCGGTCCTCTTGTCAGACTGTGAATCGGCCACGGTCCCAAAGATTTGTTTTACTCACGTGGGTACATGTAAACACAGACTAAAGGCATCCAGCCTGCAAATTGGCGATTCCAGTCACCGCTCTGAGTGTCTATATACAAAAACTAAATCTTCAGAGGAAACCGCTGCAATTTACAAGAATGGCAAAATTAAAGTGGTCATGTGAAATGCAGCGATCCATGCAGCGGCTTCCAGCGTAGGTTAAACCGTCTTTTTGTTCTTTCTTTTCGGAGAATAATGTAAGACACAGTGGAAGCTGTGTGACAGCTAAAACTAAAAACAGGCCCGTAAAAATTTAACTGGAAGGAGTGAGGAAAAAAAAGGAAGAACGGAAATGAAAAATTATTTTTTTGTTTGGCCTTTTCTCCGACATGGCCCACAAGCAAAACCAAGACAAGACCAATAAAAAAAAATACCAGACATTTTTATTTGAAAGATTTCAGAACACCACAAATCAGTGCAAATGTGATGATTGGAATAAGTGGAAACAAATTATTACAGAACCTGTTGAAGTAGTTAGACAGCAGTAACTTATGAAAACTTTGATGCTCTGAGTGGCCAAATCGTGTTTAGCTCACTACACAGACAAATGAATACACTATAGTTCGTCTGTGATAATTATGACAGTTATCAGGGTCAGTAGCTGTATATAAAAAAGACTGGTCTTGTTTTCTTGAAGGCAACATGAGTGGTATTTGTTTCAGTGACTTTATTTTTGTAAAAAGGGAGAGCTAGGGAGGCTACCTCCTTCTCATAAAGACCCTACTGATAGGTCAACTCCAATGGCACCGCCTCACTGTTGGATACAAAATTAGTACACGCCCCTGAGTGCAAGTTTTTACCACTATCCAGGAAATAGTTCAAACTTCAAAATACCATTAAAATCAGCCACAACGTTAAAACCACTGACAGGAGAAGTAAATAACATTGACCATCTTGTGACAATTCAACGTTCCGCTGGGAAACATTTGGTCCTGACATTCACGTGGATGTTACTTAGACATGTACCACCCACCTAGACCAGACCAGACACCCCCACCCCATAGCAATGACACTCCTTGATGGCAGCAGCCATCCCCAGCAGGATGCAGCCTGACACAGACACACACACAAAAACGGTTTAGGAACACAGCAGAAGGTGTTGACCTGGCCTCCAAATTCACTAGATGCCAAACTGATCAAGTATCTGTGGGATGATCCATAGAGCCCCCTCCCCTCAACCCATAGGACCCAAAGGCCCCCACTAACAATGTTCTGTTGCCAGACACCACAGGACACCCTCATAAGGTCCATGTCTATTCTCTGATGAGTCACAACTGTTTTGGAGGCACAAGAGAGACCTGGAGTAATATTTTGTTACCGACATCAGTTACATAACACATACCAGCCAAACCTAATCCTTTTGTCTGCTCTGATAGAATACCAGACGACTTCTGACTTTCTCAGAGCCGACTTTATGTCAGTCGCCTTGTTTCCATTTTGATTTTGATCATTCTTCCTAATTGGAGCCGTCACAGTCACTTTGCCTGATTGGCATCTGTGGAAACGGTTTAGACCCGGCCTGATAAACAGAAGTGTTTCCCTGGCTTCATCTGGCCCATCTCCTCCTGCTCTGGGTCCACTTGTTTTTCTTATACGAGAAACCCCAGAGAGAATATTGGAAGCACAATAAATAAAAGAAATGTGTTGGAGTGGGAATCAAGTGAGAACCATTAAATTGCTGAACAGGACAGCAGGCGGTCAGCCGTGTTTTCTCGTAGTTTTTATTTTTCCCCTTTTTCTTGAGCGGAGTTGTCATTTTGATTGCTGCGCTGTAACCAGACGGTTTCTGACTGGTTGTTGTGACAAGGCTCGTAAACACCACTGGACCGTTTGACATGTGTTTGTGTGTGAGAGAGATGGTGTGATAAAAATCAAATACCGTACCCCGGCATTATTAAACATGAAAGCAGTCAATGGAAACACACACACTGTATGTGGAGTCCAGTGGCACACTCGCACTAAAACATGATTCTAAGTATATTCTAAATGTAAAAAAAAGATTTACTAAACCCGTGAGCTATGTTTTTGGTCATCTGAAACTTTCTGTTTGTCATAAATCCTTTGAAATCAGTTTATAGACTGGATTACTTTACGTCTGACCTTGCACTCTGAAGGTGGTGAGTCCTCTGACAATAATCATTAAGCAGTATTGAAGTTGCAAGTATTCTTATTGTGTGTGATCGCTGTTGAGCACATGAATCCTTCTCAGCACCTCCGTCACTCTGGATGTGATGCCGTCGTTTTACGTGGCGAGTGACGCGTTAGACATCTGACGCATCTGCGGAAATCCGATTAGAATAACATTTCAAATCGCCTCCAAATGCGGTTTGAAAATGGTTTAGTGTGTCTTTGTTAGCATACTTTGTGTGTTTTTGTTTTTCATCAGATTTCACATGTGTTGTTGTTTGTTATCATACCCCATTTGGTTTTTTCGTTGTTGTTTGTTTGATTATTTTTCTGGACATGCCACAAAACCAAAAAAAAAAAAAAGAAAAAGTTGGGTCCTGATGTCAATAATGTTGAATAATGTTATGTTTGTGTTTGCCGTATCAACTCATTTTACACTTAATTCCTTCACTGAGTACAACATACATACAATATTTCTAAAAGCTATTGTAAGCCCAGTTGCATTAACACTAGGTAACCCATTGTGGCAAAACAATATGTTCTGCTTTACACCTTTAAAATCTGTCTAGGACACTGTGTGATAAGTTGTATAGTCTCTAGCAGCTTTAAACATCAGCTCATTCTTACCAGTTCTTGTTTTGAATCCATTCCAGGTTATGGACTCTGTGCCGCAAAGGCCCAGTACCCCATCGCTGAGTTGGTGAAGATGCTTAAAGAGGCCGGCAAATCAGTCAGGTAACGTGATGACGAAGCTAACTTGCACTAGATTGATAACTGTAGATTGTTTTGATTAATTAATGTGAAAAATAAGTAGCTTATAGCACGAACAGATCAGCCACAACATTATGACCTCTGACAGGAAAAGTAAATAACATTGACCATCTTGTGACAATTCAATGTTCTGCTGGGAAACTTTTAGACCTTGCATTTGTGTGGCAGCAGCCATCCCCAGCAGGACGCACACACACAAAAACGGTTTAGGAACAACTCAAAAACACATGTAAAAACAGCACCTGGCCTCCAAATTCATGTGATCCTGAAACTGATCAAGTATCTGTGGGATGCACTGGAACAAGCCTGATCCACAGAAACCCCTCCCCTCAACCAAAGGCCCCCACTAACAACTTTCTGTTGCCAGACACCACAGGACACCCTCACAAAGGCCCATGTTCATTCTCTGATGAGTCACGACTGTTTTGGAGGCAAAAGGGAGACCTACGCAATATTAGGAAGGTGGTCATAATGTTATGCCTGCTCGGTGTAGATGGATATAGACAGGGGACGATACATTTATACAATACACTATCTTAACCGTACCACGAAGGGCAGAAAAAAGTTGATGTTTTGGCCTGGATGACAAGAAGATAGATGCCAAAGGCCAGACTGGAACAGACCTGTGTGTGTGTTTGTGTGTGTGTGTGTGTGAAGAAGGAGTAAAAAGAGGGAAACACAAAAGAGAGGAGGGGAAGGACAAGGTACAGCGGAAGCCTGTGTAATTGTCCTGCCTCTGTCGTTTGATCCTGGCTGTTGCAGCTGCTGCTGCTTAGAGCATTTGTACTTGATTAGAGGAAAGTGGGTGGTCAGAGAAAAAGGGGAAAAACCTCCTTTGCCCTGATTTCTTGCTTGTTCTCTCTAGTTTTCTCCTTTTCCCTGTTCTGTATTCATACTCAGTCTCTTGATTTGTCTTCCTTCTCGTCATACCTGCCTGCCTAATCCTCTGTCACCCCTTCCTCTCGTCTCGGTGAACCAGCAATTTTATTCCTCTCCCTTGGACTCTACTGTATAAAGTCTCGAAACGCAAAACACTTTCACTTCACTTCTGTCTCTTCTCTACCGCAGTCCTAAAATGCATGTAGACTGTATGGAATTACTCACAAAGCAGAAGCTGACTTTTTCAATCAAACGCCGCAATCTCTAATACATCCCAGAAGCGCGGGGACATCTGCACTGTGTATCCGCACAAACCTACCGAACAAATAGAAAATAAATCTCCGAGCGGTGGCCGATCACATGGTGATGAGAGAGAAGGAGAGAGCCAGCCTCCAGAATCCAGTGGCTGATGTTAATTTCCTACACTGATTACATGACATGGCTAATTGAGTTTAAAAGCTATGCGTACCCTGTCACACACATGCGCGCACGCTCAAATAATACACGGTGGAGAGTGTGCGTAACCAGACTACAATCACAAATGTCTCTCGACTCCCATTTAGCCAAAAGCTCTGTTTAATCCACCTGACTTGGTTTAATTTGAATCTCTATTTATCTTCCTCTGACATCTCCCCCATGTCTGTCTACCTGATATAAGACAGGTTAAAAGTTAATGGTGGGCAATAAGCAGGTCTGTGAAGGCAGCACCGTATGCAAGTATTCATTAAAAAACAGCCTTATGTTCCCACAGGTTTGGTATTCACCCAGTAGCAGGACGTATGCCTGGTCAGCTCAATGTGCTGCTGGCTGAGGCCGGTGTCCCCTACGACATTGTCCTGGAGATGGAAGAGATTAACGAGGACTTCCCTGGTAAGAGCCAGTCCTTTGACCCGTAGAAATACTGATAATGTATGCATAAATAAATAAATAATTTTAGAAGTCTAAAGGGGGGAAGTATAGCAAGAAAACAATGCAAAAAAAAAATAAAAATATATACATTGACAAAGACAAACGACTAGAAATTAAGCAATTAATCAACCAAGTAGACCACGAAATGGTAAAGAAATATGAGAATTAAAAAAAACGACAGGTAAATAAATACAAAAGCAAATTAAAATAGAACTATCAATGCCTGTTTTCATTTATATTGAAATCATTTTTGGTGCGTTCAGTACCATAAATATATGTATAAATGTATTAATTTTTTTATCTTGGTTGAAGACAAAAGAACAAAAAATGCAAAATAAGTACAGATAAAGAAGATACCTTGTAGAAAAGTTGACATGAAATGATGCATGTTTTAAATTTGAATCTGCTGCGTGTCCATTCAGAGACCGACCTGGTCCTTGTGATCGGTGCCAATGACACGGTGAACTCGGCCTCCCAAGAAGACCCCAATTCTATCATCGCTGGTATGCCCGTGCTGGAGGTCTGGAAGGCTAAGCAGGTAAGACATCTGGTGCATGCATGTGTGATAATAAGATCTGTCCCGAAGCCCAAAAAGATGAAGAGGAATGGAAGATTTTTTGCAACAGCTGGCCTCTCAACACATAGATACACACAGACCCTAATGAAACGCCGACCCACACTGACTCAGGCACGCACACACATACATCCATACGCTCGGACTCACCGAGACACGAGATTGTTACAGTTCCAGGTGCGCTCCCATCCTGATCCCATTAGCGGTGACTGTGTCGGTGTGGAATGACAACATTCAGAGCATCCCACTGGCACCGCTCACAGGTCTGGGGTTTATAATGTGCTCCCGCTAGTTTCTACACACTTTCCCCAGGGGAAATCAAAGAGGACATTCTACTTAACCACACACACACACAAAGTCGTTTATAAGTGCCCATCGGTTGTTGAAACTCAAGAAAAGTCCCCCAGAATTCTTCTTAAAGTCTTCGGCGTTGTCATCTCTAAATCGTCCAATCTGAAGCTAATCAGTGTCCGTCTGCGTCCTCCTGTCTAGGTGATTGTGATGAAACGCTCCCTGGGCGTGGGCTACGCAGCTGTAGACAACCCCATCTTCTACAAACCCAACACCGCCATGTTGCTAGGCGACGCCAAGAAGACTTGCGATGCCCTGCAAGCCAAGGTCCGCGAGACCCAGAGCCAGTAACGCGGCGCTGCCTCAGATAGACACCCTTAAACCAAGAGCACACGCGGAGACTGGGAGGAAGAAGACACCGAGGCGAAGGTTTTCCCAAAAAGTTCACATCGTCTTTGTCCAATTGCTCTCGGCCAAATGAGCAAAGATGATTACTGCGATAAAAAGTTTTTTTTTTTTTTTTGGCGAACCCGTTGGTTATTGATCTATAGGTAAAAGAAAGTTAATGTAGATGCAGATTTATTTCTGTTTGACACTTCTTTTATTTCTAGATCATTAATCTGATCACCATCTGCTTGTGAATCTGTAATCTGGGAAGCTACAGAGTAAGTGTTCGTTTTATATTAATGTACAACAATCAGAGGTGTAGATGCATTTAAGTGTTATATATGTTAAATTTTACTGTTAGGATGTTTTAGGAAATAGTCGATGAGAAAATCTTAGATAAAAATTTGTAATAGTGAACCACCAGGGAAAAAAAAGTGATATAAGAGACCTGAGCACTAACATTTCTCCACACTGTAAAGTTTCCTCCCTTTTATCTCTATAGTTTGGTTTTTCGTTGATTGGTGTTCCCTCTAATAGGTCTACGTTCTCACGTTTTCTTCTGTAGAAAGTAAAAAGAACAGCAATTTTTTGTAAAGTTTTCTCAGTTCCTGTTTTATACAGAGACAGTTTTGTACCCGGTGTTATAATTGTCCAGTTGTGCTCCTTGCCTTTTTTTTTTCTTTTCACTTGGTGTGACCTCCATTAAGTGCAGGAATCACACTTGGGTCCAAAAACTGTTTTAAAATATCCATTCAAACATCTTCTATTATGCATGTAATGCAATAATTCAAAAGGAATTCCAGATGCTAGACCACAGCTGCACTAAAATGCTAGTAAAGACTGTCCTGCTCCTGCAAAAAAACACCCTCATAGCTGCAATAACTGAATGGATTTTATGACGTTTTTGAACCCGGTGTGTTCCTTTGTCCTGTGTGGTTCCAATATTACAGTACATGCGATGCTAGCTTTTTGGCCTTAATGGTAAAGAAGGAGTTTTCCTCTTATCCACTCCTTTTCATCCACTCCTATGTGTGTCCTCATCATTGCTCTGCAGGGAAATGAAGGATCACTGTCTGTAAAGAGTCCAAACAACAATGCAGTTATTTCACTGAAAGTGTTGCCATATTTCAAAATATATGAATTGTTAGTTAAATGAGCACTTCTTTTTTTTTTTTTCTTTTCTTTGATTAAGCCCAACATTTGCCACTAACCTGTGCCAAACCTTCGCCTTTTTAAATCTCAATCTGGACAGATTCTACAACACAAGTATAGATGGTTTGGCTGCTGTTTAATCCCTTGATTAGATCAAGAAAGATTATTTAAAAAAAACAGTAATCACTTCCACTCCAATACCTGGCCTTAAACGGCTCAGACAGAATGGGTCCATAGACTTTTGATGTTTTCTAAGGTTGACCTGCTGCAATTTATTTATCACTTCACTTTGAGTTTTTACAGTTTTTACAGTAGATGAAGAATATATATGAGTCTGGGGAACAATAGGTCGTGAGGTGACAAGTCAGCAGTCTTCACATTGTAATCTATAAAAGTACTGTAAGAAATGAGTTGTTATAGTTTCATTCTGGGACCTGATACGTTGACCATGACAACTATCCTACCTCTCCGTAAAACGACCAATACCTTTCCATAGGAACTTCCGAATCTACCACAGGATCTGTCAGTTTCCAGCCACACATCTCAATTCAGCTGCTCAGCTCTTTGTGTATCCAAAAAAACCAGGACCAACAGCCTTCTGTTTTGTGTTGCATTTTTAACCATCAGACCTCAGTTTGCCAAGTTTACTCTTGTGTTTTTCTGCAGATGTCATGAGTGCTCATGAGCTTCAATTTACACCACGCAGTCTTTAGGGACTATAATACTGAGATGCCTGCTTACTATTTGTAGCTCGTTGTCATTTTTTTGAGGTATGGCTCAAATTTAAGGGAGATGGAAAAATAATGATAAGGTTAACACGCCCCCCTTTTGCCCTTTTTTCCTTCTTAAGGAGAGTATTTTTGTAAAGAGGTGTCGTTGTGTGAGCGGAGCAACAATGGGGTTTTGAAGTTTTGAGATGAAATGATGAAATGTACTGTGAATTTGGTTTTCCTTCCCCTCTTCTGTTTATCATGGAACATTTTCATCCCTAATAAACCTGTATTTACACTAGATGTTGCCTGAACGTGTCATTTCTTCCCCCAACACACTCCTAAAGGTGAAAGGTGCAATTGAACTCCCTAAATGGTAAACATTGCCGATGTGCACGGTTTTCCTTGAGGTCTACCGCAGCTTTGAGGTTAGTGTTACCGGCCCAATTTCGTACGGCGGAGTCGAAAACGCAAATATTTGCAGCAATTAACTGGATGAGTGGAAGGAGTTTTAACCCACACTTCTCTTCAGTGCTGCTTTATAGAGGGTAGGCAAAATAAAGTACACACTTAACGCAAAATAATTTTAGCTTTAACACAGTTGGAAAGTTCCCAAAGCAAGTGGAGGCTTAAAGTTGCAGCTTCACTGGTTAGAAACGGTGGACATTTACCCGAAACTAAAACAAGACAAGTAAATGCTGCTTAAATGGAAATTATACGCTCATGGGTTCAAGATAACTAAACGAAACACATGGTTTTCATGAAGATTCTCAAAATTATTTAAAGACACAAATAATCAGTTGCTTAAACACTTTCGGGTGGGGATTTCATTCCTGTAAGCGGTGTCATGCAACAAGCATTTCTTCTATTCAAATGAAAGATGTACACAACAGCTCAGCCTCGGTGAGGGATAGCGGGGAGAGGACACCGCCTCTATAACCCTAAAGTGTCCCTCTGTTACAGAATGGGATCGCATGAGTACGAGATGAGGGTTGTGACAATGAAATGTAAATATCAGTTTGTGTAATATTTTCACCTACAAGCGCCACTTGATTGCTATTCATTGGCGGACGGCGAGCTGGAGGTGCTTAGGAGGGGAGTGGTGTCTGCAGAGATAGAGTAGATTAGGCTCGTGGGGATTGCATGTGTGTGTGATGAGGGTGGCTTCATCCTGTAACAAGTAGCACTCAGACAGGCTCTTATCTGCTCTCAGGCTTGAGGAGATCTGAGGAGAACTGTCACTCCCCACATCAGAGGTGAGATCCTGCGATAGTGATAAAAGAAAAGGTTGAAGAATTACTGTCAGGGAATTATGTCTACTGTACGAGTGTGGTCACTTGTTTTTGTGCGCATCTTCTCTCCGACTTTCTGATTGTGAAGTTGTGTATTAATCTGTCTCCATTCAGTTTGCTTCTTCTGGTCATTTTTGAAATCTATAATCAGAGGTCTTCAGATCTTGACAAAAGTCGTGTATATTTGTTAATGTGTGTGCGAGAGAGAGCATGAAGATACGCGAGCTGATAAGTTCTGAGGTGACAGCCTCCTCAGCTTGAGTCGGCCTATTGTCGCACTGCCAGTATTTACTCAGAGCGCTAAAGGACAGCCAGCATGTTCCAGACACAATAAGCCTCCATCTTCCCTCTCAGCGGGGATAGTCTGTCCTCCCTGAAAAAAAATGAAACACAACACAGTTTGTTTTTCCTGGACTTGCATGCGATTTAAAGTGGAGGGTATTTAATTATTTGTGACAGGAGTGTGTTTTCATGAGGGAATCCTTTTGAGTCTGTTCAGTGATTAGAAAGCAGATTCCACGTTTGATAAGGCTGGTGAGCGTGCATGTACATGTGTGAAGAAAGATTAGAGTATTCAAAAGTAAGAGGAGAAATGTGATTATGTAAAAATCTAGGGTTCACATGTTGAATTAGTAGGACCAAAGTGTTGCAATGTATTGCAAAGACTCATGCAGAGTGTCCCTTGGATTAACCCGGCAGGGGAACTATGGCTACATTTATTTGTGAGCCCCCACTGACTGTTCATTTCAATCCTTATTTAGAGATGGCCCCATTCAGACCTGTTGTTAATGTGATGATCTGAACACAAGTGGCCAGCTTAGACAACGGGTGTGAACATAACTTGGACGCATTTGAGATCCCATCACTCAACTACATTTGGAGGCTTGTGACCACATTTCTGACACGATGGCCTCAATGACCGACCGCCTACTGACAGTCTTCTTGTAAACTGAGTTTTGCGTCATTCATTCTGAAAAAAAGACACAGTCGATATTATGAATGATTGGTTGCGTTCAGATCAATCAGGACACATGTCAATACCAGATCTTAATAGGGCCTCTGACACGGGTACAGTAATAATGCTCAACCCATCATAAGCCCTGTATTTATTGAGAAGTAGGCTAGTAGTGTAGGCTGTAAAATGTTTCCTAGCAAATTTTTAACCCCTTCAACTGTCAAGGCCCTTGTCATGGCACCGGACCAGTGTGTTACTTTATTTATAATGTTTAGGTACATTCAGTGAAGAGGCTGCTTAATGGTTTTGTTATTTAAATTGTTATACTGTGTCAAATGTTGTTGAGATGATTTATTTATTATTATTATTATTTTTAATTTTATAAGGCTTCTAGTTTTGGGCAAAATGAAAAATAAAAAAATTACGTTTTGGCCAAAAAATAAATTATCTAAACTCACCACTCTCTAAAGTTGTTCAAAATATGTTAGCTTAAAACTTAGCAACAGCTGTTGCTAACAAACAAACAAAACCACAAGTAATTCTTCTTCTTCTTCTTCTTCTTCTTCTTCTTCTTCTTCTTCTACCTTACCCATGACCTTATGATGACCTTACCTACCGCCGTTGCTCCGCCCACTCAAATTGCGTATTACGTCAGCTAGCATATTAAACAGCTAAGGTAGCGCGCGCAATTCGCGTCAATAAGCTAGTCCTGTGGATTTAACGTCCGTTTTTTTTTCTTTCTCTTTTTTAAAATACGTTTAATGACGGCTGTGTCAAGACGCCACATTTTAGTGAGAATTTATAGTATCAAGGGCGGACATGAAATGCCACTTACAGCCTGAAAGGAATTCACTTTCCTGTTTTTTGTTCCACCACCTGCTGTCACTCTTCTGAAAGGACGAGCCTGCTTCAAGTTAAGGTAGGAAGCTCTGTTACTGATGTTTCCTGCTACCAAAATTATTATTATTTTTAGTGGTTTGGTGTGCGCATTGAGTTTTTATGATGTTTCTTTTGGGTTCTCTTTGCCTACATATTGCTGCTTTGGTTCGTTTAGTAGCACGTTAGCTTTACTGAGTTCATGGCTGAACACAATTGCTTCTTATCCGCACTCTTCTTGTTGCATGATTTCCCACTTTGCTTCATTTGAACCTTTGTCACACACACACACACACTAACATAAGGCCAAACTTTTCTTGTTGCTCAGCCAGTTTGTTTTGCTACTGTGTGGTCCGTGCAGCTCCCACACACCATTACCAAAATGTAAGGTCATATCAATGTACTATTGGTGAGCTGCTGTTTATTTTGCACATGACAAGCAATTTAAAACCTGTCAGCTCCAAGCCATGAATATTATGAATATACTGGCTTAACAGTAACTGGCTATATTTTATGATGCCCTGAAACCATTTACAAACAATCTTTAGTGCTATCACAACATCTCATCTTTTAGTTGAAGAACACATTTTAATGTGACCTACGCTGTGAGTGTTTGTACTTTACTTACGTTTTAGGATGCTGCTCTGTCTGCTTCACTCTGTAATTACTACGCCAAAAGTGTGATTCTTCTCCCACTGTGTTGTTCAGGAAATGGCAATTTGAATTGAGCAGATAATGTTGAAGGTAGCACCACTGGGCCGATTCGGGGGGTGGACAAGGAAATGCATTTTGTACCAATTGCTGTTGTTTGCGTCGATGCAGTGTGTGCTGACATTTCTTCCTAAGGAGGTGCACATTATGCAACAGTGTCGACACAGAAGTATAATTAAAACTTAAGTTCCCTGAAACCACCGGCATGACTGATATCTCAATATCTTATCTCATGATCAGTTGAAGAAGCACATTTTAAATTAATGCAATGGAGACAGGATTGAGTCTCTGCAGTGCATTTGTGTTGAGTGCAAACCTCAAAGCTGTCTGCAGCTCCACACCCACAGGCGCTAGTTAGCTGTTTGTGTGTGTGTATAACAGATGCATTCCCTTGTGTCCATGACATAATCCTTGCTGAAAGGCATGTAGATGAAACTCTGTGCGATTGAAGAGATTTGGAAATGATGTGTGTGAGTGTGTGTGTGTGAGTGTGTGTGTGTCAAAAAACCAACCAGAGGGTGTGGCTGTACAACAACATTAAACCTCTCCAGCAAATCTGTATAACATGGTTTCCAACATATTGTCAGTCTTCACAGCACTGACATGAAACACAGACGTGCAGTATACAGTCTGAACGCTCCACAGGCAATGTAGTTAAAACATTTTCACTCAAATCCCACATCAGACACATATGTACTAGTTCCGCAATGGCACAGGTTCGTTAATCCATAGTATAAGTTTTTCCATTCATACTTAAACAGAAATGTGCAGATATTTTTTTTTTTTTTTTTTTTTGGACAAATTAAGTACAATTATACACCAGTCACCAGTCAGGCATAATATTATGACCACCTTCCTAAAATTGTGTAGGCAGGAGTTGTGACTCATCAGAGAATGGACATGGTCCTTCTGAGGGTGTCCTGTGGTGTCTGGCAACAGAATGTTGTTAGTGGGGGCCTTTGGGTCCTATGTGTTGAAGGGAGGGACCTCTGTGGATCAGTCTTGTTCCAGTGCATCCCACAGATACTTGATCAGTTTGGGATCAAGTAAATTTGGAGGCCAGGTCAACACCTTGTGCTGTTTTTCATGTTTGTTTTTTCGAGTTGTTCCTAAACCATTTTTGTGTGTGTGTCTGTGTCAGGCTGCATCCTGCTGGGGATGGCTGCTGCCATCAAGGAGTGTCATTGCTATGGGGTGGGGGTGTCAGGTCTGGTCTAGGTGGGTGCTACATGTCTAAGTAACATCCACATGAATGCCAGGTCCAAAACAGAACATTGAATTCTCATTGAATGGTCAATGTTATTTACTTCTCCTGTCAGTGGTCATAATGTTATGAAGGGCACTATTTCTGCTAAGGTGAAAAATATTACAGAGGGTTACGTAGTTGATGTTGACGTTCCCCTCTACAAAACTGATTGAACACCTGCAATAGCCTAGTTAAAGATCCAAGCCTGCTCTGTCTTTTCCTGTAGAGGGCCTCCGTGTTGTCCGACCAGTTCAGTCTCACGTTGAGTTGCAAATCTAGAAACCTGTAGGTGTTCACCTTCCTCCTTGTGGTGATGGAGGTGGGAGGCCTCCTGTGGGGCCAGACTCCTTAGCCCTAATGGAATAGATGTAGGAAATAAAACCAAGAATAAATAAAAATGAACTATGTATAAAAACAAAAAAAGTACAAGAAAGTAAATTGGAAAGGGAGAAAATACAGTAGAAATAATACAGTTATTTATAACCATACACTGCTTTCACTGCCAAATAAAAGTTAGATAAAAACAAAACAAATTCTGCAATATCTTTCTAATTTTTTTATTTTCACTGTCAGCTGATGTAAACCAATATATGTCCACTAAAGGTTGCACTATCCCAGTCTGTCACTGCATCCCCAGCCTTGTTACATCTGCAGGTAGATGATAGATAGTTTATCATCAGCCGTGGTAAGATGGACCAAAGGAATCTCTTTCATCCTTGATCTCGGGCATGTTCCTTCTCTTGTCCAATGTCTAATCTGATCGTACTAACAGCTTGTTTGGAGAAACTATTGAGCGGTGTTTTAAAAGCCCCCCAGACCAGGCCTCTTGGATTCATCGTCCCATGGACACACACACACACACACAAACATACACAATGTCTGGTCCAGACTGTCCTAAAGTAATTTTGACTGCAAAAGCCAGAGATAGATGTAGACACACAAACCTGGCCAGTGACCAAAATAACTGGCCCCTTTACTCTTCAGTTTGATTGCTGCTCAGGACTGGCTAACATAAACATAGTGGGAGTGTGTCCTTTTAAGCTGCTTTTATTGTCCAGCTGCTTCTCAACCTCTGGATGTAAATTGTTGAGAGGCTGAGATGGAAAGATGAGAGAAAGGGGGAGTAAGGTGGGAGTGAAAAGAGGTGAGGGGTGGTTAATATAGTGGCAAGAAGTGCGGGGATGGGATATTCTCTGAAGTAAGGTGCGTATCATTTAGAGTGGTTTATCCGTGTGTGTGTGTGTGTGTGTGCATCTGTATGTTTGTACCTACGTGCCATTAAAGCAGAGGCACCACAAAGTTCAGAGCAACAAACTGTTTATTGAAACATCTTCCCAGACCGCTTAGCTTCAGTTTGTTATTCTCTTGTGGCCAGTTGAGAGTTGTAGGGGCAAAAAAGAAAGGCAAAAAGAAACAAACCGTATTTACACTCAATGGTCAGGAAACCCAGTCTATTCAAATCAAGGGGGAATCACCTAAAATACTCTGCAGCTGAAGTAGCCTTGTTGTGGCTGTCAGACACAAATACGAGGGTGGAAATCCTTGAAAGTATGTCTGCTATGCGACTGTGGTGTCTCTCAGTATGATATTTATCTGTTTTGCTCGAAAGTTGTCACTGCAACAGAATGTTCATCTTGATAGAGCATAAATTTTCCTTATTTTTCCAAATACTTCCCTCCTGACGCTTCTGTGATTATTGTATCAAATCTGTCAACAGCATATCAGGCTTTCATTGCTGTTGTTTTCTACTCTGTTCAGCTGTGCGTCTGTCAGTTGTCTCTGTGATTCTGCTCAATCTCACACTTGCTGTGAAAGGAAGGTTTCTCTAAAACAATCTAAAATAATAAGTAAATGTGTTGCCTTCATAGCCTTTAACTCAATGTTTATATATCTTGAGGATTACCGTGTGAGCAGTTGAAAAAATATTTCCATGTTTGTAAGTATTCCAAGCTTCGTTTTAAAAATAATGCTTTAGAGCACAGGTGTCAAACATACGGCCCGTGGGCCAAAAGCGGCCCGCCACAGGGTGTAATCTGGCCCACAGTGAATTTGCAAAGTACAAAAATTACATAGAAGACTGCTGTTTTTCAGTGAAAGTAACTGTTAGCCTTAAGCTGTCCACTGCTTTAGTAAGAGACGTGGACAGAACACAACACAGACACCCAGGACTAAACAACAGACAGCAAAGTGACCAAACTGCACTTATTTTACTTAAGAAATGTCCTTTTTTTAAAGTCTAGTTTATCAACTGGAAACATTCTCCTAATGTACTTGTTCTTTTTTGCACTAAAACAAATGGAAAAAATCAGGAGCTGTCGTTACTTATAGGTTATTATATTACTGGTCCGGCCCGCTTGAGATCAAATTGGGACTGTATATGGCCCTCCAACTAAAATGAGTTTGACGCCCCTGCTGTAGAGACAGCTAATCTGTGAATAACCCAAATCTGTAAAAAGTTACAGGACACATTTGTGCATTTATGTGTATACAGTATGTATAGAGAGAGAGGGGGGGTCTGTTCTGTTCATTTCTGAAATGCGCTGTCTCATTGGTCTGCTGAACTGTTTATTCATCCCGGATGATCTGACATGACAACATAGTATAACCACTTTACTGAGATTTATACCTGCTTATGCAGACACATGTGTACACAGTAGAGCTGCTCCAGTGGTCACTGGTAAAACACATCTGTTGTTGCAACAAATTACTTTATGTTGCACAGAATTTTTTTTTTTCAGCTCACTTAATTCACTTAATGTTTATGTTAAAGCCTTTTATGGACTGGTTGTGGATTAGGCCTAATCCTACAGGTTTAGTGTACAGACTTCATGATTGAAGGCTTTTACATTTGCAAAATGGCAGTCCTGGACAGTGCAGGAGTTAGACACCAAAGGTTAAAGTGTAATTATCTTAAAATGCTACTTGTTCCAGACATTCATCAATCAGTCATGCTATCAACAATATTACGCGTATTACGACACCTCATTCTCATATTGTTTCTCATGTTATTATTACTAGCATTATCTTTCATTTGATTGAAAAAAAAGTTGCAAACAAGCCCTATATGAAATAACATTTTAATGCTACCTGTGTGTTATTATTGTCAAACTTATTTTCAAGCAAACTTTTAAGTGTTCCTTTGAAAACCTCTATAATAATATCAAAATGTTTTCTGATTTTGTACACCACAGACACTACTATTGCCATTCAGCAGTTGCCTATTTTTGGTGTGTGTGAGTGTGTGTTTGTGTTTGTTTAAGTTTATTTAATGGTCTGCCTCCTTAAGATTTATACTCCACAAATAAATAACCTGGGAAGTGCAAATGAAAGTGTGCGTTAAGATCTTGCAGTTGGACTTTAGCTATGTAATGCGGAATCTTGTTGCACTAATTGCCATCTTTCACAAAACAGGGAAGTGACTAAATAAACATTAAGTCATCTTAAGAGGTTGCTGTCCAACAGATTAGTGCTTAAAAGCAACAGCAAATCATATACTGTATTTAAAGGACAATTGACCTTTGGCTAAGCCCCGCCCCCCTTGGTTACTGTTGCTACGTCCGACATTCTCTTCTGGGCTGTGGTTTTCTGGTTATCTATAAGGCTCTGGTATCAATATCAAGGAGTAACACTGTTCATGCAAAGCTGGGTACGTCTCTATTCACTTCCATAATCGTTATTACGAAGCAAACGGACTAACGTTACGCACGTATAACGTTGTATTTCTCCAGCGTGTGCTAGCGTATCAACAACTATGCAACTTAAGCTGTAACGGTGATGTTTTGGTTAGCTCCACGGGGTTTTGCGCGCACATCATTGGGCTTATCCATACCCTGGATGCTGGATATATACCCCAAAGTATAGCCTGCCGAGACCGAAAATATGAGACGCCTGCGTTAAAGTCAATGGAGCGCTGTGGAAAAAGTGTCGGACCCCTGTGGGAGCTCTCTTGGCTGTGATTGGTCAATCTACATTCTAGGGCGGGGCTTAGCCAAAGGTCAATTCCGGCGCAAAATGAACCTGGGGTTAATAACACATGTGTACCGAGTTCGACCGTTCTCTGGTATTTGTTTTCATGCATTTGTTTTGTTAGTCAAATGTGACCAGTTTTCTTGCAAACCGCTTATTAGCGTATAACGCTAGCCTTCGGGGCACACGTACACATAAAAAGAAATCACTATTTCTATACCACTAACAAGGCTCACCATATCACCACACTTACACGGTAGCATAACTAGGGTCTCTACATGTAAACCGAAGCATTGAGAACTTTGCAAGTATACAGGCAGTTTATTAAAAAAGGAACACAGTACCGTTCATGTCTGGCTCACATATCCAGGCGGGCGCCATCTTGGGAAAACTGAACTCTCTGGGACGTGAACCTGAATCTCGCGTGAAACTTTGTTGCCGGAAGAGGCGTTGTACACGTGAAATGTGATTAGGCGTGTTCGACTTCATGCAGAATAGACCTCGAATATGATTGGTTAAAATGAACTTCGACTTCAGGTCTATGAGCATGAACAACCCAGCATGCATCACGTCAAGTCAGATCTGCACAGATCTGCATGAAGTCGAACACGCCTAATCACATTTCACGTGTACAACGCCTCTTCCGGCAACAAAGTTTCACGCGAGATTCAGGTTCACGTCCCAGAGAGTTCAGTTTCCCCAAGATGGCGCCCGCCTGGATATGCAAGCCAGACATGAACGGTACTGTATTCCTTTTTTAATAAACTGCCTGTATACTTGCAAAGTTCTCAATGCTTCGGTTTACATGTAGAGACCCTAGTTATGCTACCGTGTAAGTGTGGTGATATTGTGAGCCTTGTTAGTGGTATAGAAATAGCGATTTCTTTTTATGTGTAAGTGTGCCCCGAAGGCTAGCGTTATACGCTAATTAGCGGTTTGCAAGAAAACTGGTCACATTTGACTAGCATGAAAACAAATACCAGAGAACGGTCGAACTCGGTACACATGTGTTATTAACCCCAGGTTCATTTTGCGCCGGAATTGTCCTTAAGATCCACACCAAAAACTGTATGTGTGGTTGCGCAGCCTGATCACCGTAGCCTACAGTATGAAATCCACCAACAATCTGTTAATTTAGAGGCTTCAAGCATGTCCTTCATTTGAAACCATCAGACTCTTTTTTTTTTTTTTCTTAGATAATGTCAGTTTGCCTGCGGACAATTAACACTTTAATCACGCCATGCGGTTTTGGAAATTGTAGAGTCCTGCCCCACAGTATATCATACTCTGGCCAGCACCGTAACACACATGCAGCCTTATCTTGACTAATGACATTAGGCCCATTTGGATCTGTCATCTGAAGGGGAACTTTAGAGCTTTCAGTGAGTCACCCGACCAAAGTAAGGTCTGAAGTGCAAATCTCTCTGGATCTGATCCGATGTGGTGTCCTGTGCCTGGTACATACACTCCAGGGGATAAACCAAATAATGATGAAAACAAGAGACAAGAATGTGGGACAATATGGTTGCAGGTGGGAGAAAACAAGAGAAGGGATATCTCCCTCCGTACTCCCACTTTTCTTCCCCGCTCTTGACGATGATGTAAGTGTTTTCTGACACTTCTTCTGTGGTATCTTTCTGTGGCGTGACCTGTGTATCTGTGTTGGGGAGGCAAAGAGGTGTCTGAAAGACTCGTAACAAAGAAGAAAGGAAGAAAATGAGAGACAGCGGCTTATGTGCATAAAAACTAAAGAAAAAAGACTGGTAGATGTGTGCTAAGTGTGTGTGTGTGTGTGTTTGTGTTTGAACATCTTCAATGGGAGTCAGGTATCGGCTGGATAACCTCTTCAGTGTCAAGAGGGCCTCGACGGCAATGCACACAAAAGAGGGACTGACACAATGAAAGAGGGAATGAAAGCAGGATGGGGTTTCACAGTGAAGGCAGAAAAAGGAAAACATCATACCTTTTCCCTCCCTTTCTCTTTCTGTCTCACTCACTTTCTGTGTCTTTCTTGGTGTCTGTAAAACTACAAAGGCAGAAACACCTGAGCCCCCTATTTAGTCACTACTCTTGTCACAGAAGGAATGTGCCACTTGTGTGAGGCGACCTGAATGTGTGTGTGTGTGTGTGTGCTGTTTGTGTAGTTGGATGATGGGCAAACAGCAGCAGCCAGCATACCTCACTTGCCTACCTACCTGAGTGTCTTTGAACGCTCCCCAGCTGTATGGTGGCCCATTCAGCGATCAGTGGCTTACATGAAGTGTTTGATCACACTGTCTGAGTGGGTATCTGATGAAACCTGTGTGTTAGCCAGGAACAGCCTCTCATTTATCTGACCCTTTAAATAACAATTTTGAACATACCCTGTAAGTTAAATCCAAAATTTGAAAAACTGGGAAGAACATGACACATGTACATCTGCCTACAGAACTGAGTGACTGTGCAAGGAGAGTAATGTGAGGGCTTTTTTTCAGCTTTCAAAGCTTTATGGGAGAGTGGTAAAATCTTGTCTAGAGTTTGCCCAAAGGCATGTGGAGACTGGAAGAATTTCTTTGGTGTGATGAGAAGAAAACTGAGCTTTTAGACCATCAGACTAGACGCGATGTTTGGCAGACGTCAGACACCGCACACCACCACAAACGCGCATATAACATGAAGCTTGGTGGTGATGCTTCCTGGCAGCAGGCCCTGGTCAGCTTGTGAAAGTAGATGGTAAAATAAGTGCATCGAAAAACATAGGGAAATCCCGAAGAACAATCTTATTTAGTGAGGAGTGACCAAGGCAAAGCCCAAAGCTTAATGCAACAGAGAATCTGTGGTTGGACTTAGAAAGCGCTGTTCACACCCTATACCTTTGCAACTTGACAAAGCTTGAGCAGTGGTGCAAAGAAGTATAGAGTAAAATGTCGGTGTCCAGATGTCAAAGCCTGATTAAGACCTATCCACACTGACTCGGTGCTGTTATTACAACCAATTAGGGCTGAACGATTAATTGCATTTGCGATAATATCGCGATATGATAAAACGCGATTTTCTAACCGCAACTTGCGCGATTACACGGTGGTTACGTGATGCGAGCGACGCGGATGATAAGCTTCTGACCTGAACGATGTCTCTGAGCGGCGCGCACACCCGCGACGGTCGGCTTGTTTACCTGTAATTTGCTACTGCTAGTTTTTTGCAACATGGCTGAATATTTGTCCGACTCTGAGGTTGTGGACGAACCATAGCAGTAGCAAATTACTGGTGAACAAGCCGACCGTCGCGGGTGCGCGCGCCGCTCAGAGGTTAGAAGACATTATCCAGGATGATGTTAACAGGTAACTCCGGACTCAACGGGGAATAGCACTAGCCTATCATAACAAAGTATTGGCGGAATGAAGGAGTTTCGCTGCAGATAATGCGTTATTTAGAGGCTGCGTTTCGATGCCACTCCCGCTATATATATATATACGCTGATCTAATTATCTCCTGAACAAGTGCAAATGAAAGTGATATTGGTGAGTAAACGATGATATTTTATGCTAGAAATAAGGTCCAGGTTGTAAAAAACAGTAGTTCCCCTTTAAATGCACAGATGTTTCTGTAATGAGAATAAATGAGAAGTTAAATAAAAATGCACACAAAATGTCATTTATTTCAAGTCATACATTCATTCATTCATCTTCTATACCCGTTTAGTCCTGTTAAGGGTATAGAAGAAGCTGGAGCCTATCCCAGCTGTCATCGGGCGAGAGGCAGGGGTACGCCCTGGACAGGTCGCCAGTCCATCGCAGGGCTAACACAGAGACAGACAACCATTCACACTCACATTCACACCTACGGCCAATTTAGAATCACCAATTAACCTAATGAGCATGTCTTTGGATGGTGGGAGGAAGCCGGAGTACCCGGAGAGAACCCACGCAGACACAGGGAGAACATGCAGACTCCACACATGGATTCGAACCGGTGTGAGGCATCAGTGCTAACCACCTCGCCACTGTGCCGCCCCTCAAGTCATACATCTTTTAATTTAATTCTAACAAATAGCCCCAGCCTATGGGAAAGAACATTTTACACTAAATGTATCTAATATTGTGTTGTTCATATTTAAATCATGCATTATGTTTTGTTGGGAAAAAAAGAGGATAAAATAAAAAATAAATAAAAAATCGCATATTAAATCGCAATCGCAATATTGGGGGGAAAAAATCGCAATTAGATTATTTTCCCAAATCGTTCAGCCCTACAACCAATGGTGAATTTACTTATTCAGTCTCTTATTTTACATTGTATATTTTGATAACTTGACATTACCTTGTAGAAATCAGTTTTTACTTTGACATTAAAGAGTTTTTTTCTGTGTAATTTCTTCTTAAAAAAAAAGCCAAAATACACAGACTATGATTCCATCTATAAAAACAATGAAAGGAGAAAATGTTTGAGAGCATAAATATTTTTCAAAATGTTACCCTGTAATAAGAAGTTCTGCCACAAGGCACAGTAGATACACAAATATGAATCAGGACAGGTCAACATAAGTGAAGGAATGAGCGTTGGAAGAGGCTGAATAAGTGTCTGAGTGACATCTGCGGTATCATAGTGTGGGTAGGTGATGCTGATGATGGCGGTGGCATTTTGCAACTCTTGTGATACCCACATCACCACTCTAGTCATATCAGTCAGGTGTTTTCAAAGCTTAGAAAAGAACTTGTGGTTATGGGTGTTTCATGTCCATATGTGAGGGATGGACAATAGGTATTCCGTGCCACTAGAGAAGAAGGATAAAAAAAAAAATGCGATAGACAGAAAAGTGTGTTTCCAAAACACTTGAGTGACCTTTTACTTATTTTTATATTTGCTCACACACACATACCGTGTATTGCACTGATTTATTTCTAGGTAATCACATGTAAGAGTTAATTGTTTTAACAAAACATTGATCAGCGTGTTGGCAAGAGCTTTCATTTATTCAGGTCTCTTTTGTTTCCATTCTACCTATGTCTCCACATATATTAATCAGCAAAAACATAATTACCATCTGGGATTTATTGTGTTAAGTGAGAATGTTAGAACTTGCTGACAGCAAATATGCGAATATGAACTCCAGGAGATTTTGTCTTGGCAGTGCGGCTCTGTAACACACCATCACTCTTTGTAAATATCTAATTAAAGCCAAGAAGCTGAAAATATAAGGATAATTTAATGGTACCTTAAAGACGCATTAACATGCATTTGGGCACGAACTTGTGGTGAGACATGAATAGACAACAGCAGCAACAAAGAAGAAGGTTTAGCTTTGACGACTGTATTTATCCACATACAGACTGACAGATGCAATGCACTAACTGAGTTGGCTCATCTCCTCCTCAGCACAGCTCTTGAACTGGAGTTGCAGTCTTCATTTGATGTGCCATTGCCCCATTAATTATCACACTACAGGGTGGCAACAGAAAAGGGCTCTTTTATTTTGTGTAGAAATACATTTGCTTTGACAGTTTAGACTTACTGCATACAGACCGTAACAACACAGAGCAGTCAATGCCCTGCCAACTAAGCAGACAAGCATAATATATGACAAGCTTTGACACATTGAACAGATTATAAGCAGAGTAAAATAATAAAGGTTAGATGAGAAACAAATTTAATAATCAGTCACTTGTATATGAGAGATGCTGCTGCGCCTTGCTGATGATTTCACAATTGTTATTAGCATTGAATGAAAGTCAGTCCATCTCTTACATTATTGTTTATTGGTTCATCCCACGTGTATACAATATGCACGGTATTTGTTTCTCCGAGTTTTCATTGGAAAAGAGAAGGAAAAACATAGGGAGTGTGCATGTGTGGGACTACTTTGTTCACAAGTAAAATTTATACCGTGTGACTGTGACAAATCATTTGTGCCTGCCAGTGCACTAACTACTTTTAATTCAGTTCTTTTCAATTTGACCTCAAGTGATCTCAGTCACTCTTTGCATGGAAGTTGAACGGGTGACAGGTCTGCTAAAACATAAAATTTTGGATGTGCGTATATCAGCAGTTAGAAAGGGTGCAGAGAGACGTGTTAACTTAATATACTGTTATGCTGCTCATGTGAGCTCAACCTCCCGTGCATTAGTAATTCCCTACTAATTACCAGTTGCAAATTGGTTGCAAAGAAAACACAACATCACAAAGGTACTTCTGGAAGCACACTAACATTTACTCGCTGTGGTCTCTCCTCTCGTACCCACCCACCTGGAAACTAGGGATGGCTCGATCCGATACTTAGGATCGGTATCGGCCCGATATTGGTCAAAATTTCAGGATCGAATATCGGAAAAAATAACTATAGCCTGTCCAATCCGATACCCAAATGCTCAACTTAACTTTGCGCAACATGCCGTAAACAGAGAGCAGCTGCTGCACGCGTGTGTAAACAGAACCTCGTGACAGTGAATTAGCCTAGCGCTCTTAACATGTCAGCTGTGTGGAGTTACTTTCCACGCAAGGAAGAGAAAAGTAAAACAGCCGAATGCAACTTATGCAACGCGAGTGTCTCAAGGGGTGGGAGCAGCACTGGACGCAAGTGTTTGTGACAGTTTTTTAAAGTTAGCAGTCACTTAAAGCAGCTATATGTCCTATAGCAGGGTGCCCATTACGTTGATCGCGATCGACCGGTGCGGGTAGATCGCGTGCCATTGGAAAAAATAAAATGTTTTAGATGTTAGTCTGGCTTAACAACTAACTGTTGCACCTCCAAAACAAACAGCAAGACAAACGTTCATCTTTATTTATTTTACTTTATATTTGCAACATGCCCTCAGTTCAGCGGCACACATTCACAGCCACGCACAACTTCAACCACAACTCAAGACTACCGTCTTTCTTAAAGAGACAGCGCTATTTTTCTAAAGGTGTAGTGCACCAATTTTTCTTGATAAAAATAAAAACAAAGATGGATAGAGCTTTTAACACTGTAGCAACAATCAATATGACTTAGGATAGGTAGATCACTTTGACTTGGTCATTGTAAAAGCAGCTCGCAAGCCAAAAAAGTGTGGGCACCCCTGTCCTATAGTCTTCAATGGAACATTACTAAGTCCATTCTATATCTAGTTTGATATGGGTGTTTTACATACAGTTCAACCCCAGAGGTTACATGTGAAAGAAGAAACATTCAAGTTTGCAGTTTGCACTGATATGAAGTTTAAATAAAGAGCTTATGGCTTGAGGCACATCGTGGGCTATTTTATTTCTTCCCTTAGGGGAGCAGAATATTTGTTGCACAGTTTGACCATGGTGTTTTTAGATGTCCATATTAAGCAAAGTACATCTATACAAACTATATGTATCATAAACAACTTAACAGAGGAGAAAAGAAGGTATCGGATTGATATCGGTATCGGCAGATACTCCAAATTGCAGTATCGGTATCGGTATCGGACATGAAAAAGTTGGATCGAGCCATCCCTACTGGAAACCCGGTAGGTTAACTTGAACATCAGTAATGGGCTAATGAAACAGACTGACAGCTGTCCATATCATTTACAACATAAGACAATGGTGTGTTCAGGAACCATGTTTGTGTGATCATCTAGATTAATTCTGATCTGAGCAGCATGATTCAAGAGGCTCCAGCTCTGTGCAACTGTTTGTAGTTCTTCCCATCGTCCCGGCTAATAGTAGCTCTCTAGGTTTCCAGGATAAAAATTTCCTGTCATGCAGATGTAGAACATATGGGCCAGCTGGTTGTTGGCTGTAGTTTTTGCGGTGTGCAAGTGCAAATTTTTTGCCCACACACAGGAGACGTGTGGTGACGTCAGAGTTTGTCTTTGCTGCCAGTGGTACTTTGATATTGGTTTGGTGTCCCTACCTTGAAAAATGACTTGGAAGACCTACATATGCACCTACAATTGGTGTGCAAGTGCAAATTTTTTGCCCACACACAGGAGATGTGTGGTGACGTCAGAGTTTGTCTTTGCCGCCTGTGGTACTTTGATATTGGTTTGGTGTCCCTACCTTGAAAAATGACTTGGAAGACTTACATACGCACCTACAATTGCTTGCCTCTCTATTCTCTCATAAGGATTAACTCTACATAGATGTTCTTCATTTGTATAATATCACTGCAGACATTTTGTATACCCAGCTATCCATCCTGCTTTCCCTTAAGAGGTTTTGTGGCAGTATAATGTTTCGGTACTTCCATGTCATTCTTACATGACTGAAATGTCACTTGACAAGAAAAAGTAAACATAGACCTGTCGCAGATTTGAACAAACGACCAATGTTGATCACATTACACTGAGTGGTACCGAAATAAGGCATGATGGGGATGATGATGACTAAGAGAGAGGGAAGGCTCAGAGACAGAAACACCAAGCATACAGAAATAAACGGAGAGGGAGAAAAATGTGATAGAAGTAGGGGAACCCCTCATTAGTGTGACAGTCCAATGAGTCACCTCCTGGAATGGCAATAAAACTTAATTTAGAGAGCTTTTTGTGAGCAGCCAGGCCACACACTGCAGCAGCACAGCTCAGTCTGCCAAAAGAACACTCCAGAATAGGAAATATTAATAAGGGTCCATGACCTGCCTGTGTGTGTCCATGCATGTGAAAATGTTTGAAAGTGTGTTATTTCCTGATTGTGCGAGTGCATTTGTGTATTAGGATTCGTGTGTGAGAGTCATGGCATCAGTATGAGATGTTACTAAGCTGTTGAAGTCAACATGATGAGAAGGAGCAGTGTAGTGCTACGCTGCATAAAGGCATGAAGGACAGTTTGTTTATTTTATCATGCCTTATTACAGTTATCCTGTAGTTTGGTTCTTAGATCTGGTCCCAGTGCTCTTTAGTGTTTGTTTGTTTGCCTTTGTTCTGTTTCATCACAGTTTTAATTCAGTGCAACAGGTGCAAATAGAAAACAAGTGTGCGTGCTGATTCTTGGTGTCTCTAGTCTGATGGCCTGGTTTGTTTTATGTGACCATAGACAGAGAAGACTGTGTTCTCAAAGAGCTTGTATGTCTGTCAGTGTTAATGATATAAAAATGTCCTGATAGATTTTTTTTAATGAAACTACTTTTTTTATTTGCTGTTGTTGGGTAAGTGCCAGTAACGTCAGCGATGTTGATACAGCAACTCTTACTCATGGTGCCTAACATATCATAAAATGGTTTATCAACCTGTTACTAAATATTTGCTCAACCTAACTGATTCATATAATGACCATTTCTGTTCGATATGACTCAGCTTAACCCGATCAACTAGATTAAAATTAAAGCTTCCAGGTCCAGAGAAAACTACAGGCTTTAAGATGAGTCAACCTGGTCCTAATTTGATATCTGTTGAGAAAACCTATATGACACTGAAGCATGTAAATGCACTTCACCATATACAGATGTCTGGAATCATCTGGTTTGACTTGGTACAAAATATGTACCACATACCACTAACTGTCTTTTCCCGTTCATAGAGTATACCCTGAGACCACTAAGTTTGTGTTCCTAAGACAATGCTTGAAACCATTTCTACACGTCCTTTTTCAGTAAGCTTTAGCATAAATGGTTATTGAATCCTCTGAACCAGATGGAAGAGTGAAGCTTGCATTAAATGGAGTCGTCGGGTAAACTACCCACAGTGTAATATAGCAAGTAATACAAAGGCATGTCATGGACAAATGTATGCAGACGTAACTTCCCACCTTCCTACTATCAGTAAGGATGTACAGTGGTTTAACTAGCCAACAGATCTCTGAAGTCACAAAACAGGTGACGACTCAAGCAGGAGGTTTTAGTTTTGGTCTGCTAAAATTTTGGAGAATTCAGTCATGCTAAATTGAGTCACTCCAAAAACTATAAAATAGATAGCATGAATATTTTTATTCATGAATTTTCTTATTTGAAAGTGTCTGAACTTGTGTAACAAACAGGAATACGATATTACACAGTATGTGATCATAGAATTCATGTACAGCGTGAGGACTGACGGAGCCAAAATATGATGAACAATGTTCAAACTCCAAGCCTTTCACAAGGGTTTGGAGTTGTTAATATTTCTAAGTTTGTGTTGTGGTTCACACAAAATGCAGTCAGCTATTTGTGATCGTTAGGACTATCAGTAAAGTCTAATAACTAATAGAAGAGACTGATGTTTAATATTTGCTGCCAGACAATTTTTCCATCATCTGCTCACATTAGTTCTGGAAGTTCAAGGGTTCTTCATTTTTGTTTTTTTTAGCAGAAGTGGCGGCGTGTTTTGAAACGTTACCCCTCACACCCTGGCCCGCACATGCAAGCATCAAGCAGGGAGATTGAGTACGTTGGGCGTGTGTGTGGGTGGGTTGGTGTACGCCAAAGTATGGGTGTTCCTTGATTACTCTTTAGTGTATGGAGGTATAAGGTTTACTACCAGCGCAGCATGGACTGAAAGACTACCCAGGAATGTACATCATCATCAGAACTGAACTGATGACTTCTTGATGCCAGTAATAAAAAATACTGACTTTTTTGCTTTAATCCGTCTTCATCTGTTTCTGTGCTCTCATCCAGGTACTTTATTTGATGTAATAAAAACTGTTCTTGTTTACAGAACGTCTATCTATCGTTCTACTTGGCACCAATCATTTTTTCTACTCACATTGCAACCAGTTTTTTAATGTTAAGTGTTAGCAGCTGGAGACATAAAAGCGTTGTTATACGGCACCTTATTCCAGTTTGTTAGAACTTTTTGCATTTTTACATAGGTTATGGTGTCATTTGTAAAAATAGACTTAGTAATTAAGTTATAGGCTTGCACATACAAAAACTGGCGCGTGCACATGATGCGAGTGCCATTACTGCTTACTGTCACTCACATGACTTGTTACTCGTTAGCATGGCATTGTGGTGGTTGCTAGCACTGACCTTAGCATTAGCACAAACGTATTAATTGGGTCTATGTTTTTTCATAGCAGTTGTAAACTCAGTGGCTCATAAATGCCATTGTTATTTGGATTTTGGCTATGCATTATCTACTTGCATTAAGGGCATTGTGGTTGTTTAACCCTTTTCTCTCTGACAACTTGATTCTGCTCAGTGTTTAGCAATTATGAGCATGTAGGGAGGGTCACATGTGACAACCCCATGCTCATGGGGGCACATTTGTGCACCTTAAGCAAAAATGCCCTTGTATTATGCTTGCATACCTAGTGGTCAATTTAATTCAATGCCATAAATGGGTCAAGGTGAAATAACTAGGATATATACCGATCAGGCACAATATACTGTAATTTCCGGACTATAAGCCGCTACTTTTGTCACTTGCTTTGGTCACCAGGGGCGCACTATCATGGAAGCGCAAGAGCTAGACAGACAGTTCGCGCCAGGTAACGAGAGCAAAACAAACCAAGTGAGCCCAAATGCAGTACGAGAGCTGCTTTTAAGTTAAAGGCGATCGATCTGGCTGACTTTTCTGGTATAGTAGGCTGGTTATTTTGATACAGTAAACGGCCGTGTTACTGCACCTTTACTGCTGTGTTGGCTGTTTTCGAAAAAGATGCTGGTTATTTTGTTGATCAGCCGGGTTACAGCACTTTTGCTGCCGTGTTACAGGCAAGCACTTTTAAAAATAAATTAAATTTAGCCATTTAACGTTATTGCCTCGTCAAGCGTTGTAAGCTTTGTTTTTTGTTATACTGCGCTACTACGGTACTAGGAGCGCACCGTTGTATTATTTGTGCACTGCACGAATGCTGTTTAATGTCAAAGATGTGAAAGATTGATCGATTGATCGATTGATTGATTGATTGATTGAAAGATTTATTGTGTTTCTCAAATGTAAATAAATGGGACGCTTTGCGTTTCCAAACAGTCATTTCTGTCCTGACAATCCCCTCCGTGGTAGAAGTAACCCTTACGGTAATTAAACATTAAAACACCAGCGGCTTATAGTCGGGTGCGGCTTATATATGGAACAATCTGTATTTTCCCCAAAATTTAGCTGGTGCGGCTTATATTCAGGTGCGCCTTATAGTCCGGAAATTACGGTAATGATAACTGATTATCTTTCTATTGTGGCATCTCTTAGTGGGCGGGATATAATAGGCAGTAAGTGAACACAGTTTAGCAAGGGCCAAATGGACTGGGTCGGAGCATCTCCAATACTGCAGCTCTTGTAGGGTGTTCTCGTTCTGCAGCGGTCAATATCTATCAAATATGGTCAGTTCAAGGAAGGAACGGTGGTGAACCGGCAACAGGCTCATTGATGCACGTGGGGAGTGAAGATAAGCTACTGTAGCTCAAATTGCTGAAGAAGCTAATGCTTGTTCTGATAAAAAGGTGTCAGAATATACAGTGCATCGTAGTTTGTTGCGTATGGGGCTGCATAGTCACAGGACACATGGCATCAGGATGCACTATGGGAAGAAGGCTAGCCGGCAGAGGCAGTGTGATGCTTTGGACAATGTTCTGCTGGGAAACCTTGGGTCCTGCTATCCATGTGGATGTTACTCAACACCTAACACCTGCCTAAGCATTGTTGCAGACCATGTTCACCCTTTCATGGGAACGATATTCTCTAATGGTTGTGGCCTCTATCAGCAGGATAATGCGCCCTGCTACAAAGCATAAATAGTTAAAGAATGGTTTGAAGAGCAAAACAACGAGTTTGAGGTGTTGACTTGGCCTCCAAATTCCCCAGATCTTAATCCAGTTGAGCATCTGTGGGATGTGCAGGACAAACAAGTCTGATTTATAGAGCATCCACCCACAGTTTAAGGTTTTGCCTAATCTGGGAGTTTCTTTGCGTGTGTAATCATGTTTTCATTTTAGATCTTATTTTGCTTCATAAAACACATCAATGGAATTTTGTATAAATTAAGTAGTACTTGTTTACTCTCTTAGGCTGCTATATAACCATAAGGCGGTTGTAATTTCCTTTTCACTTGGCACTGAGTCTCTCTATGGGAAAACTTGTCTAATAGCAGCAGTGTAGCAGCTCTAATTTGACCTCAGGAACTGACTTAGATTGTTACAAATTCAGTTCTTTAATGTTGTACTAATCTCTTTAATTATGCATGACCAGAACCAGAACAACTCCAAAAGCAACATGTGCATGTCCTCAGCAGTCATCTGTGGTAGATTTTATGATTTCTTATCATGACATTTTCATATTTCTTGGTGAATAACATTTTATTTTTACCATAACACATTTTCCAAGTTTCCCGACAAATGCTTGTCCCTCTATACTTAAGTTTTAGATTCAGAAAAGCTTACAAGACAGAATTTATTGTTTCAGAGGAAAATATTTCTGCAGACCAAAGATTTTATGCCTGAGATCTGACAATAAAGCAACGTCTGTGTTTTTGTTTGTGCATGGACAGTGTGCGTGTGTGAGTGAATCCATACAGTGTGTGTATCTTTGAACAGCCTTATTGAGTCCCACCTCTAAAACAAATACAGCAGGAGGTCACGGTTAAAGATGGGCCAAGAGAGACACCACAAAGTGGAGGAGACAGACAGAAATGTTAAATAAACTCGCTGCGTCCAACATCTTGTTTATCTATCAGAGTTTACTGGTGACTCACATTTTTTTGTCGCTCGTGTATATGTGTGTTTGCATCTGTGTGTAAATGTATGCAAGCGCAAGCTCACATTTGCGCGGAGTGTGTGAATTTGCATGTAGATTTACAGTATTTGGCTATATTAATGACTTTTGTGGACCTTGTCAGTGCGTGTCCCCAGATGTAAGCATTACGGCGTGCCCACGTGCATCATGTTTGTGGTTAATCTGGGGTGGAATATCTGTTACTGCTGGTATATATTTAAAGTGTATGTTTAGTTTTGTTTTCTTGCTACAGCTACTGCTGCTGCCTCAAGCGTGGTTTAAAAAGAATGTCTTACTGATGCATTGTGGGTAGATGCGGTGAGCACGCTTGGTTTAAGGCGAATGAATTTGGGAAAAAAAAAATATTGTTCAGTCTTGATGGTCTTCTAATTGGTCTAAAGATTTTGATTCCCATCACTTTGACTTATTACTCTTAAAGTCAGATCTGTTCATCTACTTCTCATTATTACTCATTATTCTCAACTAATGAGTGAAATCATACCCTCACCTTTATTATAATTGTCCAATAAAGTACTACAATACTAGTATACTCTAATACTAATGTAAGGGATACCAATGCATTCACCTCACAAAATAAAACTTGATTTATTTCGCAGCTTATTATCAGTGTTTCCCATTGATTATCTATGGTAGGGCTATAGTCAGCAGGTCACCATAATCTAATCTGGTGTTGTGTTTGGCCCTGTTGCATCTCTACCTACTAGTTACATATCCTTACAGTGAAATGGTGAGCTTGCACCCAGGGAGAGGGAAATGAAATCTAAGTAACGTAAAGTATCCACTTGCACAAAATCATGTTTATTTTCTTTATTTTATTTTTTTTAATATTACCAGTAAAACACTGAAACTTAAAGCAGAAGTTATCCGTAATTAGTGTTTAGTCTGGTAAAGGAATGTGAATTGTTTACGGCTCATGTCTCCACTGTTAAATCTTTGTGTGGTCTATTTTAGGGATTTTTAGTTGTGTCTGAGTTGGACATGTTACTGCTACTGTGCCAACTTCACAGAGGTTTATCCAGCGATGTCTATATTACAATCTCCCCCCCTCCCGCGGGATAGACCCAATCCCCAAGCGCCACACCTCCACTCAACATAGTCTCACACACAGTTTTTTTTTCTTCAGAATAGTTTTTCTAGCAATGAATATTATGGAAAATGTCAGACTATTTTTCCAGTAGTTTTAATCATATATGCACATTCACATTCACACCAGTTCCCATCACTTTGATTGCTCCTGTCTTTAATTGATCTTATAAAAACCTGTTCTTAAACGTCAAGTGCTTTTATGAACAAAACATGTTTTGGGACACTTTCGGGGCCCATTACTTGCGCATGTTTTTCTGAGTGGTACAGAGTTACTTTTGGGTGATTGTGTTAACAAAGGGTGAATCATCCCACCCCTGGCTGAATGTCTCCCCACCAGGGACTATTGTAAATATTTGAGAAGAACTGTTGACATAAAGATAACAGTGACTAATGGATATACAAGCCTGGACTCAGAAAAGCACTGATGGGTCTGTGGGAGTGATGGAGAAAAGGATGGGTGGGAGAGATATCGGAGGGGGAAGAGGGAAGGATGGAAATGTGGTAAAGGACAGAGGGTAGATAAATGGAAAGGGAAGTGGGAAATGTGGAGGGGAGATGAGTGACATAACCAGGGAGAAAGTTGTGATAAGGAAACGCAGGTGGTAGCGACAAAAACATATGTAAATTTTGGTATTCAGTAGGGTATGTATGTGTAGCATAAGCACTATAGAAAAGACAAATACAACAATTATTTTATTAAAATGACCTTACATCATAAACAAAAGTGAATGGAACAAATTCAGTCGAAGTATTTCTGAGGATTCGCCAGTTTCATTTTGATGAGTGGAAAGGAAGAAATGAAGCGATAGAAAGAGGCTGGAACGGGGGAAACTTTCCATTCCAGCGCTGTTTAGTTTGAGATTATATCAATATTGATAAAACTGTCCGTAACGCTGATTTCAAGCAGATTACCATTACTATTCTCAGAAGTGACTAGCAACAGGAAGGACGCCACTGCTGTTTTCTAGCACACAGCTTAATGTCAAGTCTTAATAAACTAAGTGCACAGTATCTAGAACAATACAGAATGTCATTTGTGTTGATTTAAGTGCTGGAGATGCGGCAATGTTTGCACATTCAGATGATAATGATTACAATGGTCTATATTAACAGGAGGAGGTCAGGGCCAAACACAAACGAATGGTTTCTTCACTACTTTCAAGTTAAATGTGTTTCTTTTTTCTTTGCACAATCCTGGTTTCAGTGTTATTTTTCTGGAACCAGTATTTGAAAAATGTTTAGATGTACTGGAGTTGGGTTTCAACGTGAATTCTTTAAAAACCCAGCTGAGGGCCTCATTATCTATTTCACTGTGTGTGTGTCAGTGAGTGTACAACATGTTGGACGCTATGTATCCTATCGTGCAGGATAATACGTACTAAAAGTTAAAAAAAAAAAAAAAAAACTTTGCTGCAGTGAGTTCAGTCCTCTCTCAGCTCATCAAAATTTAGCTTCGAAGGCTTTGATTAATGGCAGGTAGAATGTCCTGCGCCTTGATGTTTAACTCTTCCTCAACTACTTCAGGACCTGATAAAACAGTTTGGTAGCCTAGAATCTAGACTGCCCCTAGCGGCAGCAAATTACATTTGCTTCCAGGGGCAGTCTAGTTACTCTCCGTTGACTTGAGATTTCGAAAAATCCAAGATGGACCGGGCCAATCACGAGTCGGTGGGCGGGCTTAACATGATGGCGACTGACCTGCGACCATAAGTTCCGTGAATTACGCGTGAATTCCCCATCCTGCTAGAACTACCAGAGCGATGGCTGCTGCTCGCGAACAACTTTCTTTTCTTTCTTTTCTTTGGCCGCCACTCTGAAAGACTTGAAGTTAAGCTTTTCTCTGAGAAAAGAACAAGAAACTGCACTGAGGTCGTTCTTACAAAAGAAGGATGTATTTGGAGTTTTGCCAACCGGATATGGCAAAAGTTTGATCCACAGCTTAAAAATTATTAATGCAGGAGAAACTCAACCTGTAGGCGAACTCATTAAAAAAAAAAAAAACAGGATGCAACAAGAACTATTTAATATCTATTAGGATAAGTTTTTTCCACAACACATGCAAGGAACTCTCTTTTCCGTCGCTCTGACTACGTCACCTTCTTCGTTGCTCTGATTGGTTGTAGCGCCGTCCTATTGCGTGGAGAGGGAGTTTGAAAGACAACCATTTATCCCACCCCTCCGGTTGAACCCTGTCTATGGAGAGTGCCCAGACCCTACATTTAATGTGGGTCTGGCTCGTCAGGCTAACAGTTTGGACTATCAAAGACACATCTTTGCTCTCTCTTCCTCTTTCCCGTTCGGAACTAGTCTAGTGTTGATTTTATAGTGACTTTCTTACATTTTCAATGCTTAAATTTTCGTGGTTCAGTTTTGATTTAAACTGTAGTGACCAATATGTAAGTTTGGGATTTATATTATACTTAGTTTAAGTAAATGCTAGCCTCGAAGCCACTCCCACCCACAAAATTTCAGTGGGAGCATTTCAGTCTACATTCAGAATTCATTTTGCTTGGCAAAGATCTGCCGCGCAAATCATTTGGGTGGACTTTATGCAGTGATGGACAGTGATAGTGACATAGTCATACGTGTCATCTGAGCAACGTTGAAATGACTGGACTCAAATTCTGATAAGAACTGAGTCTGGCTACGGCAGGCTAAGTCGTCTTTGTCCTTTTTCAAAGTCACCTTATCTATACAATCAATTTTCCTGGAGTTTATTCCAATTCAAGTCTAAGTAGACGTCCAGATTAACATCTCAAAACAAAAACTAAGCTTTCTGACATTTAGGATGGAGTCATTATGTTGCTGCAAGCAGCAGCAGAAGAAGAGAGAAAAGGTTTTCCCTTTTAAAACAAGAGGAAAAAACTGCCTATTCATTGTGCCAATCTCTTGAATCCAAAACTAATATGCATGACATGTTATAGGATAGTGGCCCTCTGTTCTGAATCCATGCATTCTTTATTGTGCTGTATCTGTTCTGGCCTGTTTGTGTTCCTCTATGTCACTTTATATAACTTAACTATATCCAGGCCTAGTTAGAGTATTTGACTGCCAAGTCTCTATTATATAGTTATACACATGCATTCTTTTTGTATGCTGCCATACAGCTTTGTCTTACACTCTGTGGTCATGCTCTTTTTATATTACAAATTAGAATTAATAAATTGAAATACATTGAAATCCTCCTCTTTCTCAAAAAATGAATCACACAAGTACATCTGATTAGATCTAGTGCCAAACTGAGTTCAAAACAAGCATTCTTTGGTTCTCTGTAACAATGGAAAATGCAATCATTTTCCATTGCTCCAACCATGAAAAGGGCATGCTAAGAATTCAGAATATGAGCAGTGCCAAGGTTCAGTCAAATAACCATCATGGCAAAGAGAGACCACAATCCAAGACATGGAATCTCAACAAGCCATGAAGAATGTAGAAAAGTAAGACCGTAAAAAAGAAGACATAAGTCTGCAAGGAAAAGGAAAGCAATCTTCAGAGGATGTCTGGAACCCTCTCTGCCCTACTTAACACTGAAAATCCAATGCATATGTTTGTTTAGCACATTTTTGAAGACCTTGTATTAACTTACATGTTGCCTACAGACATCAAGGAGTAAGGATGTTTGCCACAACCAATATCCCAACTCTGAGATTTTGAAGTCTGACACCATGCCTCCCATCCAGTCCAAATAGAGACAGCTGCATCTCCCACACCTTCCCCCTTCCACCCACAGCAATGTGCCAAACGTCTTTTTAATTGACTTAAGGGATTGGTGGAATCCAAAGAGGTTACAACCACAAAATAAGTTGCAGTTTGTATTATTTTTGTCTGTCTAGTAAGTAAGAAAAATTCATGTACTAATTTTTCTTATAGGATTGTTTTAATAAGCGGTTCACAAAAACGCATGGATGTATTGTGTATTGGCGCCTGATTGGAACTAGATTGAGTCCACATGAGCAAAGCATGTTGATTGCTTGGTCCACCACTGGGTTCAGTTGTCACCTTTCTCTGACCTTTCTCTCCCGTCCAAATGAACCACACCAAGTGGACAAATTTATTTGTTTGTTTTAACCAAGAGGTTAGGTATGAAAGCACAGTTTTGGAACGTGATTTTTGAGGCTACTTATGTATATGTGTGTGTGTGTGTGTGTGTTTTTAACATTGAGTATAGAGCTCCTGGTGTCACGTGACTTTTTTTTGTTGACACCGCCATATTGGCCAAAAAACTCTGAGGATAAATGAATGGATGGTTCCTGACCTGCAGTATCCGGATATATATATACCGTAATTTCCGGACTATAAGGCGCACCTGAATATAAGCCGCACCAGCCAAATTTTGGGGAAAATACAGATTGTTCCATATATAAGCCGCACCCGACTATAAGCCGCTGGTGTTTTAATGTTTAATTACCCTAAGAGTTTCTTCTACCACGGAGGGGATTGTCGGGACAGAAATGACTGTTTGGAAACGCAAAGCTTCCCATTTGACAAACATAAATCTTTCAATCAATCAATCAATCGATCAAACTTTCACATCTTTGACATTACAAACAGCATTCGTGCAGTGCACAAATAATACAACGGTGCGCTCCTAGCGCACTTCCTGCAGTCATAGTACCGTAGTAGTGCAGTATAACAAAAAACAAAGCTTACAACGCTTGACGAGGCAATAACGTTAAATGGCTACATTTAATTCGTTTGTAAAAGTGCTTGCCTGTAACACGGCAGCAAAAGTACAGTAACCCGGCTGCTCAACAAAATAACCAGCATCTTTTTCCAAAACAGCCAACACAGCAGTAAAGGTGCAGTAACACGGCCGTTTACTGTATCAAAATAACCAGCCTACTATACCAGAAATGTCAGCCAGATCGATCGCCTTTAACTTAAAAGCAGCTCTCGTACTGCATTTGGGCTCACTTGGTTTGTTTTGCTCTCGTTACCTGCGCGAACTGTCTGTCTCGCTCTTGATAGTGAGCCCCTGGTGACCGTTAGCTGTAAAAATCCATATATCCGTTGTATAAGCCGCAGGGTCCAAAGCAAGTGACAAAAGTAGCGGCTTATAGTCTGGAAATTACGGTAACTACCTCATTATCTACCTCATTCCTTCGTCCTACTCTGGAGAGTCTCTGAAAGTATACATTGAAGAATTTTTATGAAGAGGTAACACAACTACAATAACAAGTAGCTGTTTAATCCCAAATTTCTTTCTCAGTGACAGCGTTTACATGGTATTTAGTATCCCGGTTTTGAGGCTTATCCCGGCTTTGAGCATATCCAGGATATGGTGTTTACATGGAACACAGAGAAACCCGGTTATTCATATCCCTGTATACATGATAAATACCAGAAACCCGTTTTCTGATCACTGTATCCTATCTGTGCATGCGTGTTTTACGTCTTTTTCAATGTTTTCCAACGCAAATTAACTTGTTCAACAGTGCGAGGTGGAAAACCAGCGTCACGTAGCTTTTCCGCAACAGACTTGAATATGTCGGCATTTCTGTGTTTTCTGCCATCTAAACACGTAGTTATGTTGAGTTCTTTCATTACTTTAAGGCAAAATTCAGTCTCTTCGTCGCTCCAAAAGTGAGAAGTTCTCGTTGCCGCCATGTTGATTGTATATCTGGTGCGTCACTGGCGTCACTCGCGCCTGCGCAGACAGTGAGCAGCCGTCAGAGACCGGGTTAAGGTGTATACATGCTCCAGTATCCCGGCTTCTATCGGAGTACTCCAGGTGGCAAAACCGGGTTTCTTGAAACCGGGAAATGGGCATAACCCGGTTTCTGAATTTGGGATATGGTGTTTACATGCACAAACACAAAAACGGGATACTTCAAAAACCCAATCAGAACCGGGATACTAAAGACCATGTAAACATTAGCCTAACTTGCCTTTATGAAAAGAAATCTGTTGGACATCATGTTAAAAACATGCTAAATAAACAAGACATTACACTTGGAAAACGCTGTTCTGTTCCTGATATAAAGTGATCACTACAACAATGGAATCCGTTTCTTGAAGGGTTCCCACCGCTCCATTTTCTCATGCCTGCTTCTTGGGCGTTTTATTGCAGTAATCTTCATCTGCCATCTTGCGGGCTCTTTGGGAATCCTATAAAACGATTTCCCCTTTGATTGTCCCCGACTATTCTGACATCCTGGAGCACAACAGCTGTCAACCATTTTTGGATGTAACTGGTACAAGGAAAAGTTAGTTAGTTGCTCGCAGTTGTCAACTGAATAGTAATTCGAAAAGCGTGCTTTCCTGCCAATATGACAGTGTTGTGATTGCTGGTGCACGTCAGCTACTGGAGCTCTATAAGTTCTGATCTGATCATGTGTCAATCAATCCAATGAAGGCCTATATGGTTGAAAGTGAATATCTCTGCAGTCCATTAAGAAAAATACCTACCTCACATCACTCAAGTTTTAGCAGATCTCCATTGGCTCCCAGTATGTTTTAGAATCGATTTTAAGGTCTTACTGATCACTTTTAAAGCTCCTCATGGCTGTGCCCCGGACTACATCGCTGACCTTTTAGCACCATACAGGCCAACACGTACCTTGAGATCCTCGGGCAGAGGTCTTCTGTCTGTTCCAGGGGCCTGGCTGAAAACAAAAGGTGACAGGGCGTTCGCAGTCAGGGCTCCATGGCTGTGGTATGATCTGCCTGAGGAAATCAGGTCAGCTGACTCTGTGAACTCTTTTAAATTGCTACTTAAAACATACTTTTATCGGAGAGCCTTTCTTGGTCTGACTTGAGTTTTATGTGAGTTTAATTATGTTCTTAACTGTATGGTGTTGTGTTTTTCTTTTAAGTGTTTTATCTTTGTTTAATGTGCCTGTTTTTAAATCGCAAATTAATTTTTTGATGTTTTTGTGAAGCACTTTGTAATATTGATTTGATTATTATTATACTGACTCTTGATGGAAGTTGTAACAGTTGTACGATGAGTACTTCAGTAGCTATGAGCTTCATCTGTTCAAACTACAATAATTAAATTCCCACCAGTCCCTTTCACTACATGCAGTGTTTTCCAACGGGTTGGATCAATTTTAATAGTAATGCATATTTAACCTTGAGACAGCTGATCATATTATTCTGGTTTAAACAAACCAAAATCTGTTCTTCATTTCGAAATAAACACACTCTTCTGGCACGTCTTACAAATCATCAGCTTAAGTTCCCGTCAAAGAAAACTGCACTGCATAATTTATTTTACCATAAAATTAAGAGTTCTTGTATGCCTTCTTGATTAAAATCAAAGCAAGATTCACAGCGTAGAAGTGATTCATAGGAGACGAGGGGGTGAGGGTGAGTGTCACTTGCTGGTTTAATTGGAGACAGCGTTTGAGCTGTTGCCCAACTTGTTGTGAGTAAAGCGTCCATGTCTAGTTAAGCCTTTGTGTGTTTGTGAGTGTGTGTGTGTTCATGCATGCGCAACGTTAAGTGTTCCAGGAATCAAAGTGAAATGAGAGGGAAAAAAAGCTCAAGCTCCAAAGGACCTTAACTACGCCCTGAAGGGCAAGCACCGCCATGTCCCCTCCACATGTGGACACACACACACACACACACACACACACGCACACAACAAAATAACCTGTAGCCCATAAGTGAACCACAGAAAGAGAAGAGAACAGAGCTGCCTGTTAAGCCTCACTGAAAAAACTGAATGAAGCAAAACGACCCATACAGAAAAATGGAAGCGCTATGACTAGACCTGAATTAAATATTTTACACGCTGTGATTCTTTGTGACTTTATTTATTTATTTATGACTGTTTTTCCACACAGTTGTCAAGATGGAGATCAGCTCGCCTTAAGATCAAAAGTGGCCCTTGGCACAAGTTTAACATTTCTCTGACAGTTAAGGATAATCATACACCAAAACAATAGCCAGATCTTGTATAACCATTTAGGCTAAATTAAATGTGGAGAAGCGTTTTTTGCTAATACTAATTTAGAGATTTCTGCTGCTGTAAAAGAATAACACAAAGGTACTAATATATTTATTTAATTTAATAAAGTTGTCTTCAGCATCAAAGCATACACTAGTGGTTGACACACAGGTTGTTGTGGTCGGATTGGGGGTGTCCCAAGGGTTTCTAGTATTGTAGATTCAATGTTTTGTCTTTGAACATGAATGTCCCCATACACGTTTGTGTGCTGAGACACGTGTGTGTTTGTGTGTATCTTTTGGTCAAGGTAGGTAGGAGTGTGTGAGTCATGCTGTGTACAGCTGTGATCCAGATGAAGGAGGCCACCTGCTCCCTCCCTTTTCTTTCATTTTCCTCTTACCTCCATCATTTATGCGTTCTCCCAGACATACAAACAGCCTCCAATTAGGCCAGCCTTGACTCGCTCTGTGCCTTTACACACACATACACACTGTGCCACCTCACTTTTGTATGAATGTTGTTGCAGTTTGTGTCTGTGTGAGACATAAAAGGAATTGCAAAGAGCAGAAGACAAGCAAAGCAATCATTTCAATTCATAGGACGGGCTACATTTGATTCAAGCTTTAATCCCTGCATCATTGTGTCATTTGACCAAAGTTGAACCCAGGACTTCAGAAGTGATATAAGCGGCCCCGAAGTAAAATCCCAGACATAATTCTCCAGCGTTCATCCACACCGCTTCAGCTGACACCATTGTGGGTTTTGGCAGGGATTGGACTTAAATTTGTGATCCAGGTCATATTAGCACAGGCATGTCAAATAGTGGATATCCAACTCGGCAAGGGAGTTGTTTGACTTAACTGAGCAAAGAAAACTTGCATTTCCAAAAAGTCTACAGCAGGAGAAAAAAAGAGTAGTGTTGCATTTGTCACTGTGGAATACAGTGGAAACTGCTTGTGATACAATTTATAACTATAAACAGATGATTGTTCAGTCGTTTGTTCATTCATTCATTCATTCGTCTTCTGTCACTGCTTATCCTGTGAAGGGGGGCTGAGGGGCTGGAGGGCTGGAGCCTATCACAGCTGTCATCGGGCGAGGGACGGGGTACACGCTGGACAGATCGCCAGTCCATCGCAGGGCTAACACAGAGAGACAGACAATTATTCACACTCACATGCACACCACCTAACCTAATGAGCATGTCTTTGGACAGTGGGAGGAAGCAGGAGTAGAAGGTAGAGAACCCACGCAGACACAGGAGCAAACTCCACACAGAAATGGATTCGAACCCGTCATTTATTTCTCATGACCATCCAGTACGCTTATGTTTTATGACCACTGACAAGTGAAATGAATAACACTTATAATCTCATTATCACGGCACCTTTCAATCAGTAGGAAAGATTTGAACGACTTTGCATAGGACCTAATTGTGATGGCTAGACGACGGAGTCCAGAGCATCTCCAAAACTTCAGCTCTTATTTCCAGATCTGCACTGGTCATTACCTGGCCAAAGAGATCTGAGGAAGGAAAAGCAGTGAACTGTCAACAAGGTCATAGGGCAAGGGAAGGCTGGCCCATGTTGTCAGATCCAACAGCCAAACTACTGTAGCTCAAATTCATGCTGGTAGTTGGAGCACTGTTTGTTTTGTATGGGACTTTGTAGCAGCAGGCCTGTCAGGGTGCCCATGAAGACCCCAGTCCACTGTCTGAAGCATTTAAAATGAGCACATAAGCATCAGAACTGAAACACGGAGCAGTGGAAGAAGGTGGCCTGGTCTGATGTGTCACCGTTTCTTTTACATCACGTAGATGGTTGGGTGCGTGTAACTGGGGAATATATGCTTTGGTCAATGTTCTGCTGGGAGACTTTGTGTCTTGCCCCTCATGTGGATGTAAGTTGACATGTACCACCCACCTAAGCATTATACACCATATACACCCTTTGATGGAAATGGTGTTTCCGTTGGCGCTGGTCTGTTTCAGCAGAATAGTGTGACTTGCCACAGAGCAAAAATTGCTGGGGAATGTTTTGAGGAGCAGAACAAGTTCAAGGTGTTAATTCGGCTTCCAATCTTCAATCCAGCTGAGCGTCTTTGTGCCTTGTGTTGAAGGATGGGCATCTTGGTGCCACAGCACACCTTCACAGGTTTAGTGGAATCCATACCTTGACGGGTCAGGGTGGTTTTGGGGACCTAAATAGTATTAGGCAGGTCATCATAATATTATGACTGATTCATATGGATGTAGAGTAATGAAATTGTCTCACCAAAGTCAGGCTCATTGCGTGATGGCATTATCAATACATTTCACAAGAGCAGCTTCAACTACAGGTGCATTCACTGTGTGCATTTGTTTTTCATTTCCATCCATAGCAGCCATGACTGTTTCTCATTTCTTGAGTAGACCACACAAGTTACCCTGAGGAACACCAATCTGCTGCTGCATCTCTTTGGCTTGTTTTTGGCAGTTTGTCATAAACTTTGCATAGACTATATTTTTCACTAGGCGACGTTCCTGCTATGGTTTTAATGTGCATGCAGCTCAGCCCCAGGTAGCAAACTGGAAGACGACTGGTTTCATGAAGTATCATGGAAAGAAGGTAAAAGAGACAATAGTAATACACAAGTTTTTCCCATCTTTGAAACGACGGGAAAATAAACACAGAATGGACCACTTGCGTTACGTGGATTACAATAAGCAAATTATTTAAACAAGATATGTATGGGTGGGCTTCTGTCCCAACCTTTTTGATCTATATAAGTTGTTGACCACTGTAAAAGTGATAGCTGTAAGTAGCTCTCTTTGTGTCTGGGCTTGGTCCCAGTATTATGAGGCTCGTTTTAGATTTCACTCTCATCTTAAAACTGAGCATTTTTGGCTCAGTCTTTTATGTATTTTTTTTTTTTTTTTTTTAAAAACAGTAATTCCTGTGTACAGTATTAATACGTCAAAATAAACTGACATTCATACTGCCCCCGTGTATTAAATTTGCACTCACACGTGTTATGCATTCCACCAAATCAAGGATTTGCATGAATATTTTCTCAGTCAGGAATGACTGAATGCCTGTGGTTTGTGTTTGTGCCTCGTTCAGTCACGGTGGTCGTCGGTTGGACCACACTAGGTGTGTGTATGTTTCCGTGTGAGAGATGTATTGTGTCGGTCTGCGTTGTCGAGGCATACCACTCGTGTGTATTTGCGCGCATGTGTGTAATAGAGCACCCTAACCACCAGCCATATCAAATCTGAGGATAAATATCAGCCATTGCTTTGCCTAATTTCACCCATTCAACCAACCAATCAAACTGAGTTCAGTCTTTGTCCTGATTGGTGGAGGAGATGGGATCTGAATTCCTGTTGGTAATGCCAATTACCCAGCATGCTGTTCTACTCGTGTTTCATCATAGAATTGGTATCTCTAGATTGGGTCTGTATTTGTTCACCTAGTCTGTGTTTTGGCTTGGTAGTGAAATATTTTGCTTGTCCATGACTTTTTTAATTTATATAAACTATGCTCCAAAAGACTGTATGAATCAAACTTAATCTGACATCTATATGTATGTTGTACTTCACAGGTTAATTTACTCCATCCCTCTATTTAATCTTCTGTGTTGTTATCATAAAAATCCATAATGAATGAATTACAAAATATTTGGTCTGCACAAACCAGGATTTGTTGTTCTTTTTTTGTATCTTTGGTTTCATACATTTATTTTAGATCAGACTCATTTCATTTGCAGCGCTAATTTGTTTTGTTGTGTGAATGATGTTTATTCTAAACCAGCGTGGAAAGCTATTATAAAGTTCTCCTCGTGAAGTTGAACAAACGCACAGGAAATCATCCATCAGCTATTCCGCAAACGGTGACAACCAATCTCTGATTATCTCCGCAATTTTAGGTCACAGATTGCTGTTACTGGAAAGTGTTGGTTATGTTTTCTGATTAAATGCATTTTTCACGGGACCTTTTGTGAGGGTTCAAGAGATCAATGGCAGCCGTTTAAAAGCCAGTCTGTAATGAAAAAGAACATCCAGTCATTTAGTCTCTCTCCTGCAGACACATAGTTTTTATAAAGGCATATTAAAACACCTAGTCTATAAATGGTATTTCTGTGTTTATCCCTGTTCTCCATTTCAGCCTCCATACATTCCTCTCAAATGAGGCCTCCCATTGGACCCAGTCAGTAATCAGCCCACTGGCTGGCTGCTGCTGTTCTGTAATAATATTCTAATAAGCACTGACTGCTGCTTTGATGAAGGCCTGCTACTCCTACCACTGATCTACTGAACTTACTCCTACTTAGGTAATTAAATATAGCTGAAGACAAGGAAATGGACCACCAGCTCCACTTGGTTCTGCTTTTCCTCTCCGTCCCTCTCTTTCTGTTGTGCTTTTCGCACTCAGTCTTCCTCCTTGTTTTCCAAGTCTGTTTTTACGTGTTCTCATGTGTGCGTCTTTCTAGTTCTTATTTTCTCATCTCTTTAATTTCTTATTTGTTACCGTTACTCACCTCTGATAGAAGCCTACTGCTGAACCGTTGCTCTGATCTCACTCCTACCCAGGCAATTAAATCAGAAGAGGCAACGGTGGGAACATGGACCACCAGTGGGAGAATGTGAAGACAAAATAGCTTTATTTCCCTTATTTGTTTTCTTTTACGGTTTGATTAAACATTTTCTCTCATTTTCTCTTTAACACAGTCCTTGCTTTTAATCTGTTACACTCTCTCTCCTGTTTTCTTAATATTTACCCTCTCTCTGTTGCTTTCTGTTTGTCTCTCTTTCTAGTTCCCCCTTACTCTCTTGATTGACTTGAGTGGGTGAAAGAGGCCAATTTGTTCTCCCGCAGTCTGAAATTACTCGCCTGTCTGTTTCGATGTGGAGGAGCACAGATGATTTCTCTCTCCCATCTGTGACCAGTGTTCATGACGCTCACGTGAAATCAAAGTCGGCATTGTTTGTGCAGCTCTTTATACAAGGTATTTGCCCCGAAGAAACCTATTTGCCTGAAATAATATCAGTTGTTTGCGTGGCTTGTTACCCCAGGAAATAAAACAGAGCTCAATTAACTAACTAAACTAAAACTAAAGTCAGTGAAGAATGCTTCATTTGATTTTTGTGCTTCTGCATCTGCCATAATTTTAAGAGCATATAGTGTCTTATGGCTTCAGGATGTCATAATTTGAAGTAAGGCTAACTCCTTACTGGCAAAAAAATAATGTTTTATTCGCAAATTGATTTTGTCCATATGAACTCGAGATGAAACAAATGTTTGTTTTTGCAAGACTGAACTTTCAGTTGTGGCAATGAAGCAGAGTACACCCTGGACAGGTCTCCAGTCCATCACAGGGCTATCACAGAGAGACAGACAACCATTCGCACTCACATGCACACCTTCGGCCAATTTAGAATCACCAGTTAACCTAATGAGCATGTCTTTGGACGGTGGGAGGAAGCTTGAGTACCCACACAGAACCCACACAGACAGACACACGGAGAACATGCAAACTCCACACAAAGTCCCAGTCGGCCTATGGATTCGAACCCGGAACATTCTTGAAATGCAGTAGCTTTTCTGTTGTGAAATGCGAACTCATCTGTAATTTCCTTCCTTCCATGCGCTCTGTTGTCATACAATGTGACACTAAAAAATGAGGCAGATAAGGCTTGCTGCTTTTTTTGGGAGAATGGCTGGAAGCTGGCATCAAAATATCGTAGATACACTTGTTGTTCCAGGTGTTCAGGTGCACTTTACTCAGCTCTTTGGCAACAGATTTTTCATTTGTAAGATCTGATATCAGTCCATAAAATACACAGCCTTTCAAGCATATTTTGATGGAAATATTGCTGAGGTCTCGCACGACAAATCTTGTGAGACCACGCAATGAGATTACTTCACGTTTTAGGGAGATCCAAAATATGACAGAAGCCATTAATCCATTGATATTGATATTGATATTGAGTGTTTTGGAGGTGTTTATATTATACCAATTATCTTAGAATTAAGAAAAGAAAAGATAGGACTTTGTTAATCCCCAATGATAAATGTACTTCTGTGTACAAAGCAGATGAAAAAAGCATAAAGAAAAAAGACAATATCACATTGAATATATTTAAGATATAAGAAATATTCACAATGTTGTACCATACTTAAGTAACCAAAGTTAAGTGAAAGCCATACAAAATTAAGTAACTTTAATTAAAAAGAAGCACACAATGTATTGTTAGTGATAACTCCCAACTGGAATATTTGCAGTAGAGGAAAGAAAAAACATAAAAAATGCAGACCATATGTAGTTGTTCTCTAATGCTCACTAGCCCATTTTTACCTCTTGTCAATGGTATCACTTTTACTGTAAGTACCCAAGTACAAAGTACCATGAGAAGACCCTAAAAGGACCTCCCTCTGTGTAGACTCAGCCTTGGTTTAACCTTTTGTTGACGAAAGCTCTGCTGAGAGATGGTTTCAAGATATTTCTGAATATGACAGATGATGTACACCTCGGCGAAGGCTTAGGAAGGTGTGAGTGAGTACTTTTTGGTCTCATTCCTAGCGGTGCCTGGCCCTTGTTCAGCTCCTGTTTCACTGTTCTGTCAGCCCTCATACTGGGGGTCTGGAATTAAACAAAACAAAACAAACATAGCACAGATTCCATTGTGTGTGTGTGGTTTTTAAACTTGGCTTTCCGGGGTCGTTTCGGCTGTCCGTAGATGTAATTTTACACATGCAAACACACACACACACACACACACACACACACAGATACTCAATATCCAGATGAAATAACATTGCCTCCGTGTTCTAAGAGCCGTATTAATTTTGGCACCGGTCTCTCGGATTAGGAAAAAGACAGCAGATATTTCTAGACAGACATTCTAATTTTACTACACTGCATTAAAAAGCATTGGCGGCTGATATTTTTTCTTGCCTCCAAAGATCAACAGTTATTGTTTTTTGTGTGGTTTTCGGGGCCAGGATTTTGTGGCTGTATCTTCCAGTATTCTCGCCTTTTTGTGCTGATTCCTTGTGCGAGGAATAGTTTTCCACCTCACTAGCTGCGCCACTCGCCTGTTTACCCAGCTCATTCTTTGGATGGAGATTGTGTTTTTTCTTTGTCAGTGTGAACATTATTTCATCTCTCCTCTGGTCTGCGGAGAGCGTGGTGTGGGGGAGTGACCTGAACTTCAGTGGAACAGAACATGTCTGTTTATACTGCCACTTTCTATTCGGGATTTGAACTTAGATCTGAATGTGGTCGGAATAAAGCATTCACTCTAATGAGTTAAACGAATTCTGCTTCTTCTTCAAAGGATTGCGCGAATGTGTTCATAAAAATCTGTCCTATTGATCTCTAAGGTGTCCTGTTGCACAAATTATGTTATTGTCGTGTTGCACACAAAATGATCAAAGCTAGTAGGGCACTGGAATAAAGTAAATGAAAATGAATTCATACCTAATCAACAACCAAGTGAAAAAATAAGTTTTGTTACAACCCCGTGCAACAGGGGATGAGGGGAGTAACAAAAGATAATGTTCCCAGGATTGATCACGGAAAGATAAGACAAAGAGACAGGTTTATGGGCAAACAAAAATAAGGCGTTTATTAGAAAATGGCAAAATCAGGGTGAATCCAAAACCGCTGGTCTGCAAAAGGAACTGCACGGTTAAACAAACTGAAAATTCTGGCCTTCCACAGGAACCAGGACGGATGAACAAACCAAAAACACAATGCTAACAGTTTCGCACACACCACACACACCTTTCCACTGAAGGGTAGTCAAACAAAACAACAGGCTCAACCTCACCACCGCAGCCATGCCACACTGTGTCCCAACCAACCAGAGTGCTGTTCTCTTCTCCTTTTAAACTCTGGCTGCTGATTAGGGGATTGGAAACTACTGTGAGCCGGGGGAGTGGCATCCACCTAAGGAGAGAGAGAACGGCACCGCAACAACACACACACAAATTAAAGAAATCGGCCCACAGGCTGTAACAAGTGTTCTCTAGGCTAGCTTGGTGCACCTAACCTTTTTATTACCCTGAATTAGCCTGATTTTCTCTCCTCCCAATGTCCAAAGAATAAGAACATTATGTCTAGTGGTAATTCTAAATTTCCCGTTGATCCCCGTGTTGTATAATCTAGGTGTAACCCTGAGATGGACTGTAGAACTGTCCTGGGATAGACTCCATCACCCCACAACCATCTTCAAGATAAGCAGTTGCTAATTACGGATGGATGGAATTAGAAACGAAGCGGAAAAAAGTTTTCACATGTTATTTTGTGTTGGTTGGTTGTTCAGTTGTGATCTTGTAAAGTCACCTTTTTACCATTAGCTTTAACAAAATACAGCCCCACTGATGAGTTCTTTCATATGGTGTCAATTAGTTTGGACCTCAGTGCTTGATTTGTGTTGGCAGTCTGTGATTGTCCGATCAATGAGAATTTGAATGGAATTTGGAGATTGCAGGCCTAGAAGCCAGCAGCCCGTCTCAAGCAGAACCAGCATGAACATTTCCACAACAACAAATCTGATGTCACCTACTAGTCCCTCATTGAGGCAACAGAAGTAGCACAATATGAGCTCTGCAATGTGGTTTTCAATTAGGCTACATGAGCAGCCTCTCCGTGTTTTGGGGCACCAAGAGGAGGGCTCTGCGTTTCAAATTTAGTTTCGTCACCTGTGCTGATTGCCCATAGCCTGGTCGTTACCATCCTACGTTTCCGCCCGAAATTTGATTTCGGTCTGGCACGTTAGTCTGGCCCAATATAATAGGAATCTGTCTCCGTAATGGGCGGATGCTTATTTTGAGGTTTAAAATCATTGGAGTTCCCTTAACCAATCAGCAATGTTTGGTAATGACGTATGTTGTGCGCCGGAGTTCAGGCTCCTACGCTTACCACTTCCGCTTCCAGTTAAATAAATCAAACTTTTCCCAAAGCCAGTTGGAAGGAGAGCTACGACGCCCTTGCCATTTATAAAATTGACAAGACAAGCCTCTTGTTCTGGTTTTAATTCCGTGATGCTCTCGAGAGTTGAGACAACTTCGCGGATGGCTTCTAGCGTCTCTTCCTCCATCGCCATTGTTGCTATGCTGTTGAACTACAAGCTTCGCTGGACTACAAGCAACTCGGCAGGCGAGTTCCGCGTCATCACTCAACTGTTCGCTGATTGGCGCGGACCGCGCGGTTACACGCGAACCGTGGAAGTGCAATTTGGCCAGACTCCGTGCCAGACCGAAATCAAATTTCGGGCGGAAACGTAGGATGGTAACGACCAGGCTAGATTGCCCATAGTTACAACGAACTTGTCTTAACAAAGCACTATACATTTAAGTACGTCGAGACATAAAATCCAGCCGGACATTTTTTGCGAAAGAAAACAAAACAACTATGAGCCACACTGTAGCGAGGAGTCTGCCTGTGAGGAATTGTGCATCTGTGTATTCATGTGTCTTCTTTCATGATTCAGTGACCCAAAGCTGTCTGTTGTATTCGCAGAGCAAAACACCTCTAAACATTTCCCCTGAGGTCCCAATAAAGTCACCTGATAATGTAGAGTTTATTAGTCCACAGAGCCGCGGCAAACCCTGAATCTTTCACAAGTGACTTGTTATTGTTTTTAAAGCTCTGTTTACCCTGTACAGCCTCTCATACCCAGCACCACTCTGGGCTGAGACCCAAAAGCTTTATTAGCTAGATGACTGCTGGGTGGCCAAATCTGAAAACATGGTTGTGTGTGTGTGTGTTTGATTATTGTGTGTATGTTTTATACCAGCTTTGACCAGCTGCTGTGGCTGTTGTGTGGTTGAATCCACCTCTTAAAATGTTTGTGGGGAGGTGATTATTGCATTGTTTGTGTGTTGGTTTTACAGAGTCTAGAGTGAAAACCAGCCAAGTGTTCATCTCAGCCAGCTAAGCCTTTACCTGCTGACAGGTGCAGCGCTACATTTAAACATTTACTGCTGTTACTAGTGCTTGCTTGAGGGCTTTTGTTGCCCTTCTACGAAATGAATAAGCTTTAATTTTAGAGCTTGACCCAAATATTTGATTATATAAAAGAACAGTGAATGAAACTGACCGTTGAGAACTCGAAGACGGTGGGTGTGCAGTTTGAAACTGGCCTCCAATGATGGCACAGTAAGCATTAAAAGTCACATGAACCATGTAGGTAGCAGGCTGTTGTGTTGTTTGACAGCAAACTTAGCTTGACCCACTGACTGTATATAAAGATCCTCCATGTGGGTGCTACCGGCCGCCACTGTCTTGGCTGTGTCTGACTCAGGCCAATTCAAAAATGGTCAAAAATGTGAAGTGTGAGGTGGGCAGGTGACAAGTAGATCTCTAGCAACCTGAGATATCTCTCACCTCTCCCTCAAAGTGGACAATCCCTTAGTTATGCATAACTTTAAGCCTCTTTATAATTTAAACGGATGAATAATTCAGACATTCAACGCCTTACATAAAGTGGCAAATCAGATATAGAGACCAAGACCATTTTTTGTTTATTTCTGTCGTACAGTTGGGCATTTTATCGACTTCAGGTTGCCACTTCAGATTAACTAATGTCTTTATTCAGTTTCCAGGGTACAGCTTTCATCTGAATTGTTTAGATCAGTGATCCCCAACCCCCGGGCCCCGGACCGGTACCTGTCCGTGGGTCATTTGGTACCGGTCCGCACAGAGATAATAAATAACTTTCATTATTTCCGTTAGATTTATTATCTGAGTCCGAATGATGTTTTATTTTGAAAAATGACCGGATTCTCTCCATTACATCCGTCTATGACTCACTCTTGACGCATGTCAAGGCCTCGAGTCCATAGATTACGTGATACGTCCCGCTAAACCAAACGTCTGTTCGAGACAACAACTCTGCCGGTGTTCTGGATTAAAGTCATGGCAGAATACCCCGAGATCGCCACAACAGCACTGAAAACGCTGTTGCCATTTCCCACATCTTATCTGTGTGAAGCAGGGTTTTCTGCAGTGACAGCAACCAAAACAAAATTACGGAGCAGACGAAGCAACACACTTGGGGTTTCATTGTCTCCCATTACCCCAAGATGGGACCGTCTTGTTGCAGCAAAACAAACTCAGGGCTCCCACTGATTCACTGCTATTGTGTGCAGCTAGTATTTTCATGCACTTTTTGTTTTTGTGGTGTGTCTTATTTTGAAGGCATGTTTAACGTTACCATAGCGACCAGAGAGCGTTGGGGCAGAGAGGATGTTACTCGTGTCATGTTCTGTTGTTGGTGTGGCGTTACGAGGACGCTGCTAATAAAGTTGCACATGAATACACAGTGGATTTACGTTTATTATTATTATTATTATTATTATTATTTTATAAAGAAAATACTACAGTTTTTATGCCGGTCTTATCTTTTTATTTAGTTTTTATCTGCTACACCTTTAGACCGGTCCGTGAAAATACTGTCTGACATTAAACCGGTCCGTGGCGCAAAAAAGGTTGGGGGCCACTGGTTTAGATAACAACAATAGTGTAGAATAAAGGAATGCTTTAAAAAGTATCAATGCCTTTCTTTAAACCGAAAGAGAAATGTGGCAGCGCTGAACTGTCTGTTTTTACCGGAACAAATGGCTGCGTACACTGGCCCCAAGTCAATATTCAGCGCCCCCCCACTCTTACATTCTCAACTTTCCCTTTATTAAGTTGTTTGCCAGTTAAACATCAACAGTCTTCTAAATGAGAATAATGTGTTTACCCTGACATACTTCTGCAGTCCCGCAGACACATGGAAATTAATTATTTTTTATTTTTCCAAGCCTGGTTTGGAAGTGAGCCCAGATTACGTTCTTACGGACAGACTGCCAGATAGAGGTATAAGAGGTATAAGGAATGACATCGGGCTTTGGGGACACAAGCAGTCACATACACACACACAGTATGTTGGTGTTATTGTGGTTTCATGTTTCTGACAAAGCAGAACTACAGAATTTAGCTGTGGGCTATGCTTTACTTGGTTATTACTTGTTCAGGGCTTCATAAAAATCACATTTTTCTGCACGCATAAATGGAATATGGACAAGTAATACAATGTAAAAGGAAAAAAAAAAGATATATTTTCCTCTCCGACTTGTGAACAATGTACTGTAGCTTTTCTTCACTTGGAGCTTACAGACAGAGGTTAAACACACAAACCTTCTGTGTGTAATGTAAAGTCAAGACCTGCAAAGTTTGTAAGTTAAAGTCAACATTTGCTCCTTTGACGGATAATGAAAAACTGACTTCACAGGCATTGACTGCGCTGAGGGATGTTTTTTAAGACCATATGGGCACATTCTATGGTCAGGAGTTGTCAGCACTACAGTGAACTGAAGGATGCAAAATAAAGTTCAAACACGGAAACATCCAGCCTTAAGTTCTTTCTTAATTTCTCTGGCTTCAGGCTAGTGAGACCTTTGTGTTCATAATGACTGTCCAGGGCTGCGTCAGACCTTCACAATAACACATGGTAATTCTGTTTAGAGTGGCTTTTCTCTTCAGTATGGAGGTTGTCAGGAGTGATTAAGCTGACATTGACTTACATGCTTCAGCTGCTTTGGGATGTAGTCACTCTGTAATGTTTTATATTAACTGTTAAATGTGTGTACAATGAAGTATTTAGTGTAGTCTTTTATCACTTGCGCATGGTTGTTATTGATTTCTCCTGTAGTACATAATTTTATCTGCGTGTCTTCAAGTTAATTTGAATTTCTTGCCCTTCTTCTGTCTTCTCAATCTGTCACCTTCCCTCCATCTTTGCATCTCCCTCTCATGCCTTATTACTCTACCGTCTCTCTCTCTGTTTAGTGGGTCAACATGTCCTGCCTCTTCTCCACATTAATTGTTGTCTTGCAGTATCACGCAACCATACACAGCTGGGACTCATTAGACCTGTGTCTGTCTTTGCCTGTGTGTGTGTGTGTGGATGTGTGTGTGTTCACCAGGCCGGGGTAATTCCCCCTCTGTCTTTGATGAGCAGGTTGGTCCAAAACTCTGGACTGAGTTCTGTAAGATGAGTTGCATGCTGGTGATTGTCGTTTTCCACGCATTGCATCTGTCTCTACCACGTCAGAGTACGTCAATACCGGGAACTTGAGGAAATGTATAGCTGCTGGTGACCTGGGGAGCATATGCTACAGGCAGTGTGATATGCTCATGAGACTCACTTGTCATTGACTGTTTAAACTAGGGATAATGGGGTAACCTTATTAATGCGAATAAACCTGTTGCATGTAATATTTTATGCAGAATACTATCTGCGGAAGTTGACGTCACTGCTTGCATATTTTTAGACTGCATATAGCAGGTTTCACCTACATAAGTGCTGAAGCAATGCGACAAACACATAACAGAAACATCTTAAAAGTTGTTTACTCCTTGAAAAGTTGTACTCAAACCCAAGAGAGACAAAACTTAATAACAAACAATAACAGATCCAGTATGACCTGCGCACAAGTAGTCTCTTATGGTCAGCCTCCATGGCTCACCCACATTGCGTCACAGCAGCGCAGCATTCCTAAAGAGCTATTCAGCAAAACACCAACTTAAGAACACAGCAATAATACAGCTCCTCCAATAAGACGTTTTGTGGCATTGTATACCTAATATGTTGGGGTTTTGGACAATTTTATGACATTTTATAGATGAAGTGATTGATTGAGAAGATAAACAGGATGAATCACAAAATAATTTGACACAACGGCCAGATCTACCTTAGCACAAAGCTTAATTTAAAGACAACTTCCAGATTAGCTGGATTTGTTAAATGACAGCTAAGCTAGCCCAGTGCTAAATCATTTAGCAGCAATGATGGTAACGCTACATAACTCTAGAAATATGCACTCACTTAGCAATAACTGTGTGCCATACAAAATATAACATTTCAGTAATATAAAACTTGCTAACCCGGGGAAAACTTAGCATGTTTCCTCCTCGTTTCGAGTTCAGTATTGCCCATGTTATCAGATATTTTTCCTCTCATGACCACTCAGAATCTAGGGCCAGGCCCAGAGCCATTTAAGTAAATACAATTCATAAACATTTTGCACTCAACAGCTCATCTAGGACCTGTTTATGGTCAAGTCCTTGAATTTTCACACAGCCTAGTCCGTCCTGGACTCATGTAATTTAAAAGCCGATACTGTCAGATACGACTTGATAGACTCGATCCCCCATTTATTTATCCCATACATTTGGATGCTGAATGTATCTCCTCCCATTTTGGTAAAGACTAGCTGTCAGACCCTCTTTTTAGTTAGAGTGAGAAATTAGCTGATTATCAGATTACCAGGTTTCATGTAAACACACGCAAATGGATACCTGAGGTGAATATGTTCACAAAAAGATATATTCCATCCACCATATGGTTTTCTACATCTGCATATTACCGCTGTCATATTCAGCCAACAGACGTCCCTGTTTACTTATTAGATTTAGCTGAATTGTGTGCGTCTGTGTGTACTTGTGTATATGTAAATGTGTGTGTTCTTCGGTGCACTAGAGGGGATTTGGGTTTCAAAGTTTCAGCTGATCTGTAATTAGGCCCCTGGCCCTCATTTTTTCAGGAGGATGGATGCGTTGTAAAACATAACTTTATACCATACGTACAGCTGCATGTTCTACAACTGTAGATGAAGCGAGGTATTTATTACTTGTGTTGCAAGATCTGACTCGTAACTTTCTGAAATATAACGCGTTCTCAAGGAGCAACTTTTAAATGGGCTTATGACAAATTCATATACTGATAACACTAATGTCTGAGCTTTAGTTTGGAAAACAAATGGGTGTCCCAGTAACTCTCAGTCACATGCATGTTCAGCAATGCATCGACCTTGATCAGAAGACAAGGATTACGTTTCCGCACTAGATCCACATGGCTACACGGCGGTATGTGTAGAGCAATCATGCTGGAGCACATAAACAAAGCTGAAACTGTCAGTGTTGGATTCATCAGTTACTCCCATCTTCTCCAGTTGTCAGCTTTGCTTCCATTTTGCCTGAACAACTTTTAGTTGGTGTTCAAACAGGAATTAAGAACAAGACCACATCACAGCCCTATGGGGAGTTTGAGTGTGGCAGCGGTGCTTGGACTTTTCATTCACCCAGCTTTGTTCGATTATAGGTCGAAGACACCTCAAGGTTTGTGGCCACATACAATACAAAGGGGAGGAAGCCTCCCGGAGGGTGCCTGCCACAGCGTAAATAACTAAATCCTGCAACTTCTGGCTGTCCTTGCTCTTCTGTTTGTAGATCACTGCAGTGAAATAATCAATGCAGGAGTGATTTGTTTGAATACCTGTATAAATCAATTTAACTCAACATTCAGTACAGTTTGTGTTGATATAAAATAGACAGCAACATTTAGATGTACATTACAGTGGCATCCAGGCTATTCTTATTATCTGTTTCTATTTATTATCAAGTTATGACAACTTACCGTTTACAATATCTCCCTAATCACAAAAAAATATATATGTGCCATTTTTCATACTGTAAAGGTGTTGTTTTAGTGTTTCTGTGGGCCTCTGTGCATTGTATTATATTAACCTTGGAAATCCTGGGTCTTGATCTGAGGATACTGTGTAATGTAAGAGTGGAGCATGAAGCTGTCTTCTGATGGCTTCATTCCTAAAATGTAAAGAAGTCACGGGGATCATGGTGCAAAGTTTGCAGCTGGACAGCTGTTTCTAGCAGGATGCCAACCCTGAAGCTATTAATACTTCATACAGCAGCAGCAGTAATGTATGTAGCTATAGGATTTATAATTCATAACAGGTTGTTGCAAAGCATCAGTAAAGACACAGAAAGGATTTTAGGAATGACATCAGGAGCGGTGCTTTTATCAGATACTTATGATAACATGTATTCTAACAAGACAATACGATTTATACAATAATAGCACAAAGATATACTGTAAATGCTACAGTGTATTTTCATTTGCTCTTGACAGTGATAGCAAGTAGCATCAGTGCAGGAAGCAAATACACACTGGGAAATAAACATCATCATCATTAAGTGCTCAGTCTGTCCCTCCTTCCCTGTGTCCTTCTCTCCCTGAGGTGCCTCATCCTCCACGTTTGAAGTCTGCTCTCAGTCCTTGACTCTTTTTAATCATGTAGAGCAGCAGAGTTTTAAAGCCAAGGTAAGATAAACTCTGAATATAGAGTACATCTGGCTGGGAGAGCTCTGCTAGTAAAACAACCGGAGACAGAACGAAGGGGAGAGAGCCAGTCAGATGTCAGGGTGAGGGCAGCTGCAGGCAGAGCATGATGAGCAAGACCAGAAAGTGAGGAAAACAGTATAGAGAAGGGGGAGTTGGCTGAAAACATGGCAAGAAGGTCAGACGAAGTAGGAAATATGAACTAAGAGCTTGTTAACGCACATCTTCTTGCTCTGAGGGAGATTAGCTGCGTATAAATAGCCCAGTATGTAGGATCTAGGGGGAATCTGCTGGCAGAGTAGGAATATAATATTAATCATGTTTACATTAGTTTATAATTACCTGAAAGTAAGAATTCGCCTTTGGCTAAGCCACACCCTAGAATGTAGATTGACCAATCACAGCCCAGCCAAGAGAGCTCCCACAGGGGTCCGACACTTTTTCACAGCGCTCCATTGACTTTAACGCAGGCGTTTCATATTTTCGGTCTCGGCAGGCTATACTGTCGTAGTTTATCAAAAATATGGTTAAACGTTGTGCCTGGGGCATTTGTAACACAGATACGCGTTTCCCAGAAAGGTTGGAAGGGGGTGTCCGTTTTTTCCCCTTCCCAAAACCGAAGTCAAATCCTGACAAGTGTCGTCTTTGGATTAAACTGTGTGGACGTCCTCACAGTCAGCTCAACCCCTCAAAACCCCCAATGATGTGCGTGCAAAACCCTGTGGAGCTAACCAAAACATCACCGTTACAGCTTAAGTTGCATAGTTGTTGATACGCTAGCACACGCTGAAGAAATACAACGTTATACGTGCGTAACGTTAGTCCGTTTGCTTCGTAATAACGATTATAGAAGTGAATAGAGACGTACCCAGCTTTGCATGAACAGTGTTGCTCCTTGATATTGTCAGTCCCAGCCTCCGTCTCGATTAATAGGATATGCGGTGGTTCATTTTTTGACTGTGACCGGTATGCTTTTGCCTCTGTTTGGATGCCTTGTTGTTCGTTGCGTTTCACTTGTATGTCCTGAATATAGCCTTCGAACGCATATTGCAGCCCCTTTTGCCTACTTCTATCGGACACTTTATTTGCTGCTTTATAAAAGTTTGACAAAAGTTCAGCAGGAAGAGCTGTCACAGCATAAGCCATGTTGATACCAGAGCCTTATAGATAACCAGAAAACCACAGCCCAGAAGAGAATGTCGGGCGTAGCAACAGTAACTAAGGGGGGGCGGGGCTTAGCCAAAGGCGAATAAGGCCTTCATCTCTACCGAGAAAGCAGGTCTTCCTCTATGGCCCCCACCATGTTGCGCTGCCATGTTTCTGTAGCAGCATATCTGCGTTTTTATGGCCTATTTTTTTGTCCTCTATGCTTAGATGGGGATGGGTAAAGCGAAGGTTGGGTCTAGAGGCAAACTCACTTCTAGATCCCACAGAATCCTACACACTGCACTTTTAAGTGTCCCTCAAACCAAAACCAAAGTCGGAAAGATGTGTTTTATATATATATAGCCAAAGTCATGTTCTGGCTTGTCTCTGTTCCACTAGCTTCAGTAAGTCAATGTAATTTCTCCTTTTTTTTTTTTCATGAAAGTGGTAAAGTCACCAACTACTTCCACAGTGTTAGTTTCTCTCTGTCCCCCTTTTATTATTGACATGTCTGAACCAGTATTTGCGTTTCAGTTGTATTGGCCAGGTCTTCCTTTCAAAAGACATGCCCAGGGATACTAAGACTTCCTGTTAGATATAGATTAAATACAAAAAAGACAGAATTAGTCATTTTAAACATCAGTGTTATAGTAGACCAAGAGAGGGATACAGTAATTGGTTGATCAGTCTTGCATCTACTACGCATGTGCATCTTAAATTGGTGTGTGAATGCATATTTGCTGTGTGTGAGCTTAATTGTGCATGTCTTTTTTTTCTTCTTCTAGTTTATTGTACACTTGCCAATGTTTGTGTGGCTGTAACTGTCTCATTAACCATGGATTTTTTGTGTGTGCGAGTGTGTGTGTGTGTGACGTAACGTCAAGCCATCATCATTTCTATCTGGTCCATTTCATGCAAGAAAAATCCCCACATCATAACGGCTGCCATATGGAGGTTGTTACTGTGGAAAGCAAAGCAGAAAGGTCTGCTTGTGAACGCAGGTTGCACAGACTGGACTCTGCGGGAGAAGATGGAGTACACGCACACGCACACACACACACACACCGAGGATATTGGACAGTTACCAGAGAGAATCAGAGATAAGGAAATTGAAGAGTCTCTTTCCTCTGTCTCATTCGGCTTGTTTTCTCTCTAAACAAACAGCCAGCAGCAGCCCAGCGTTTAGGAGCCCTTTATGAAATAGTCTGACATCCTTCATGGGACACGCACACCCACCTTATTGGAAAAAAAGGTTAACTAATTCTGGCAAAATACACTCTCAGCCAATTTCAGCAGCTGCGAACTAAAAAGACTTTGACGCCACCAGAGTCACTGCAGGTCTACGAGCTATCACGTCTGAATCTGTAGGTCACCTGGGGGGACAGACGAGAATGCCAGTCTGAACCAGCACTGTCCTTACACGGTATTTACACTGTAATGATCAAACAGTGGGGATGTTGGTTGTCCCGCTGCAGCTTTAGATGTCAGATTAGAGGCGAAATGCATGCATGCACACATATTTAGACACCCACAGATGTGCACGCAGCACAGGCGCTTATTGAGTCTGGGCACAGTGCTGTGAGTGACACTGTGGTCGGCCATCCTATTCTTGTTCTGCCATAACCACTGTTTTCTCCATGGGAAAAAGACTGCAAGGCTGACTGCATTGGACTGAGGCCGCAAAGCCTCCAGCGACCTGCGGTTCCTATTAGCCGGCCATCATTCTTGACAGCTTAATAAAGGCAGATCATCTCGGGAACGGATTTTCCTTTTGTTTTAAGCTTTGCTTTTGAAGTTAAATTCTGGTGCTATTGTCCACAGTGTCTAAAAAAAATACAAGCAAGAATGTCGTTTGGAATTGTTTGTCTTTCATTTTATTTGTTAAAGCTGTGGCCGTAATGATTTGGGTGTCTGTGTGTGAATTATGGTGTCCTGAAGGGAAAGGCTAGCCAATATCTGCTTAGGATGCAATATCGCTGTTTATTATCATTGTCATTATCATTATCAGCAAGCTCACAAGTTGTGTAGTGAAATCACCTGCATCTACTTTGAAGAAAAATAATCTGTAGTAAAATAGGAAAGCGGTTATGATCAAGTAAAAACAGTTTATGACGGAAAATATTTTTATTTGACCTCATAATGTAAACTTTATGTTGGTGGACAATATGGCATGACTAAACTCGCAAACAAAAAAATAATTAATTTCTGCAGCATGGCAGCATGACTATCTACTTCTATCGAAAACTCAACTCATTACTAAGATTACACTAAAACCTTCACACGTGACTTTGATTAGGATTTCAAACTGTGTGATTAGCAGTGAATTATTACGTCTCACATAACCTTGGGGGCTTGAAAGCTCCATACTTAATAATTAAATGCAATAAATGTGTTTTGGACAGTCACTGTTGCTATTATCTACGCTCGCCCTGTGTGACGGCTGGAATTGGGGACATAGGGCCAGAAGCTGTTTATTGCTTTCATATGGAGCCAACATGTGTTTCGCATTTGCCACAAGATTTGTTTTTTTTACTGTAATATGTACAGTCAGCGTGCTCTTACCACTGAGACATCCTCACCTTGCCAGTACTGCTGTTATTATTTGTTAGTACACCTATATATTATGATTTTCTTGTGTTGTTTCAGTGTAACTGGATTACAGTGAAACAACACAAAAATCTAAATTGGAACAAAATATAGAATTGCAAAACGGTGTAAGGCTCACCTACATGAGGATGGCTGTGTTGTGTTTATAATTCATCATGTAACTTGATTTGGCTGCTTTTGATTAGTGGACTGCGATTTGATTGTCATGTCAGTATAAACAAATGTAGTTTGGGATGCCTCAATAGCGAAACACACTCACATCATAAATTACAGATTTGGACTCTTATTAAAGGCCTTGCAAGTGCCTGTGTTCTACTAAGCATCTTGAACATGTATTATAATGGAGCTTAGTCCAGCAATAATGCACTAGCCAGGGTTTTTCAGAGGGCGGTTGTGGTTCCAGGGGGTGGCGGGGGTCGTAAATTATTGTAAATTCTTCTGTTTTGTTTGACCCACTCTCCTTGCCATATTTGTGAAATGAGGCTTGCAGGACTTGTATTTCACAAAATAACATGCTTGAGATGTAATGAGTAGGGACGTCCCGATCCGATACTTAGGATCGGTATCGGCCCGATATTGGTCAAAATTTCAGGATCGGATATCGGAAAAAATAACTATAGGCCGTCCGATCCGATACCCAAATGCTCCATTTAACTTTGCGCGACATGCCGTAAACAGAGAGCAGCTGCTGCACGCGTGTGTAAACAGAACCTCGTGACAGTGAATTAGCCAGCGCTCTTATCATGTCAGCTGTGTGGAGTTACTTTGCAGCAAGGAAGAGAAAAGTAAAAGAGCCGAATGCAACTTGTGCAACGCGAGTGTCTCAAGAGGTGGCAGCAGCACTGGACGCAAGTGTTTGTGACAGTTTTTTTAAAGTTAGCAGTCACTTAAAGCAGCTATATGTCCTATAGCAGGGTGCCCATTACGTCGATCGCGATCGACCGGTGCGGGTAGATCGCGTGCTATTGGAAAAAATAAAATGTTTTAGATGTTAGTCTGGCTTAACATTATCTATTGCACCTCCAAAACAAACAGCAAGACAAACGTTCATCTTTATTTATTTTACTTTATATTTGCAACATGCCCTCAGTTCAACGGCACACATCCACAGCCACGCACAACTTCAACCACAACTCAAGACTACCGTCTTTCTTAAAGAGACAGTGCTATTTTTCTAAAGGTGCAGTGCACCAGTTTTTCTTGATAAAAATAAAAACAAAGATGGATAGAGCTTTTAACACTGTAGCAACAATCAATATGACTTAGGATAGGTAGATCACTTTGACTTGTTCATTGTAAAAGCAGCTCGCAAGCCAAAGAAGTGTGGGCACCCCTGTCCTACAGTCTTCAATGGAACATTGGAACTGAGTCAATTCTATATCTAGTTTGATATGGGTGTTTTACATACAGTTCAACCCCAGAGGTTACATGTGAAAGAAGAAACATTCAAGTTTGCAGTTTGCACTGATTTGAAGTTTAAATAAAGAGCTTATGGCGTGAGGCACATCGTGGGCTATTTTATTTCTTCCCTTAGGGGAGCAGAATATTTGTTGCACAGTTTGACCATGGTGTTTTTAGATGTCCATATTAAGCAAAGTACATCTATACAAACTATATGTATCATAAACAACTTAACAGAGGAGAAAAGAAGGTATCGGATTGATATCGGTATGGGCAGATACTCCAAATTGCAGTATCGGTATCGGACATGAAAAAGTTGGATCGAGCCATCCCTAGTAATGAGTACCTTATTTTACACCCAGGAAGAATTAAACATATTGAAATACATATGCCAAGTTGCTCCTGCTACTCTGCAGAAAAAATAAAATAAAAATGCCCTACTGTACTTCTAACATTTGGGATTTTTTTGATGTCTTATTGATAACAAGAGGTGCCTGTCATGTTACATAGCAATGTTAAACCTGGAGATGTTAGGGATGTTTGAATCAGAGAGTTAACTATGTGACATTACACTAAAGCTGCATCCCCAATATTTATTTTTACATTTAAACGGGACAAGTCCTAAAAGTTTCTGGTTGGTGTTTATTTAGTCGCTAGCCAATCTACCATGTTACCTCTACCTAAGGATAAATTATGATCATAATAAAACGCTGTTTTTATCAGAAAACGAGTGAACGCAGGCTATGTTTAGCCATGTTAGAAACTGTATTAATGTACAATAGGTGAATATCTAGCCGTTGTCAGACACTAGTCTGGAAAGTGTCTGGTCGTTAACCGACACTAGTCAAGTTGAGTTTCTGATGGGTTACACCCACAGATGTTTCTATTTAAACCCCAACCCTCCACCCCTTACTAAAACAGAAGAAGCGACTTGGATGACTTGCGAAATGTCTTGAAGAAACTCTACAAGTCGAGTTTTCTTTAACATTTTTGGATATACCATGACCTGGATCACTGAGAACCTTCACACACGTGTACTAATGTTCAGTCCAGGAATATTTATGTAAAATCAACTAGTTTTGCTAGCTTATGCAACCCGGCATGTGAATATCTATGTAGCTTTGGTTTCTTTATTTCTACAATAAATAGGCTTCCTTTATCGACTAGCTTGTTGGAGCCAGTGGTTGTAACGGCCATTCAGAATTCATTCATTTGACTGTAGGCGTTCCACAAAAAATACTTTGTCGCTTCGCTGAATCTTTTGTATGGTCAGGAAAACCCTGCTGGCACGGAGCACACGCAGACTATGACATCAATGGGACATCATCTACTGTGCTGAAAGGCTAACTGCATCACTGAAAACCTCATCAAGGATCCTGTGAGCCTGGTGCTGCTGAGGCCACATCATACATGTACGCACATGTGTGCATTCAGACACCACAACCAAACCATCACAGGACTCATCTTCATGATTACCCCTTTTGTGAGGCCCAGCAGGAGCATGCTTGGACAAAATGAAGAAGGCTTTTTTTTTTTTTTTTTTTTAAGCAGAGACGAAGCAAGTGAGGAGGGGAAAGAAACGGGTAAAATTATTGTCTCACCACGTGAGCTTAGTGGGTTTCCAAGTTGACTTGAGGCTTAACCCCGTCCTTTTGGTCTCACAGTGGTGGTTTGTACTGCAGCAGATCATATAATTATGGTCACTGCAAGTTATCCAATCCCAAGCAGGTTATGTCAAAACAGTCTGATCCAACTTTCTATAAAATTTCAGCTGGAAACATTGGAACTTTAAAGAGTTTCAAAGAATTAAAATAAATAAAAAATAAATGAAATGTGCTTTCATCATTGGATACCACTCTAAAATCAAATATAAATCAGTGTTAGTTGGGTAATTTGGTAAATTGTTACACTTGTTAATTTAAATTAATAGAAAACAAAATGCTTTACGCTAGTTTTAGAAGTTACTCCAGACTAAGAGAAAATTATTTGGTGTTTTGATAAAAAGCCTCTCATAGATATATTACAATTAAAATTCAGTGTATTTTTCCTTTGGCTCAAGACTTAAGACTCCACCATGACATCTAAACCCCCAATATGGTGGTACACAGTCACATCTTATTGCTTCTTACCACACAGTCTAATACTGTATAATATCGGACCATTATTTACTGCAAATTTAACCCCGCCTGATATAAACCATCGAGTCAAATAGATACAGAGGGAGTCTTGGGTCCAGCAGCGTTTGTAATGGTGCATGACGGACTGTAAAACTCTGTATTTGAATCTCCTTTTTTTCATTTATTGATTTTCTTGGCTTGTGTGTAATGAAGTAGTTGAGGAGTCTGAAGAATGAGCTCAATTGGAGCAAGAGCCAGCGAGAGCTTAGCTAAAGTGGCAATAAATGAGAACAAACTAAAAAAAGAAAGAAATCGCTTTACTCCCACTCTCATAGGCCTTAGTGAGTAATGGTTCTCAAGTACATTATTAGCAAAGTAAAGTACAATGGGTGCCGGTAGATATTTGTACTTTCAGAGACGCATTTTATTGCAAATTAACGACCGCCGACTATTCAAAGACGGAAAGAAAATCATTGTGGTAGAGAACAAAATGACCGAAGTTTTCGATCCGGTTACTGAGGAAGGGAGGCTGTAGAATGGGGCAAATTTCAAACTCACGGAAAGGAAACAAAAGGACTGAATGTCTGAGTTTGTGCATGCAAATTTTGAAATGAAAAAAAGATGGCCTGAAGACAGTTTCGAGTGCAGTATATTTAAAACAGAGCACATTTCTCTTTCTTTAAATGCGCAGTTCTCTTTTGTATTTTACACAGCTATTCAGGAAAAGTGTAGGATTAACAAGATCCAAAACACACACACACACACACACACGCTGAACCCTGTAAAATGGCTCACTCCTGCCACAACCCTCCTCTGGGCCTGTACCACAGCAATCTCCCCACACTACCACAAAAAAAAATCCCACTCACTTATTTTGCCACCTTACCTCATGTTGCGCACATTCAGTCTGTTCTTACTTTACTTGATCCTTACCACATACGACACACCAGCCCTAGCCACAGACCCCTTATGCCACCAGCCGCCTGACCAGAGGAAGATTATGGGTGGCTGCCATTCTCACCGCTGTATACTGTATGTTAGACAATAAGTGCAAAGTGAAATACATAAAGGGCGGAAATATCAGAGCTTTGGATTATCCAAAACAAATGTTTATTCCAACTAATTTTTTGACCAACAGAACAGCATCATAGCTTTGTGTTTGATATGTGCAGGAATCCTTTAAGATGGAGGATTCCTTTAAGGATTATAGTATTTTATGTGAACTAAGATAGATCTATAATAATTATAGGTTAATTAAGTATATTTTTAGATGGCCTCTCATAAGATATCAATAGTGTTGTACTTGGGGATAACCTGAGAGTTTTAGTTTTATTCATGTCCAGTTGCTGCGTGAAATGGGGGATTATTGGAGAGTTAAAACATTTGTTGCAACCCTTACCAGTTCCAACATGGTAAAGGTGTGGCATTGGGAAGACGCCATTCAACTGTCTCTCACGCACCTGTAGAAGCATTCTGGCCTCAACGTTGTTTAGAGAGTTTTGAATAAAACCTAGTACTTGATGAATGACGCCAACACCAACAAAAGCTTTGCCTTGGCTGTGGTGTTACCTTTTAACCAAGTGTTATGTAAATCTGGAACTTTTTGGAAAGCCCTAAAAACATAATGCTTATTTTCAAAATGGCATACTGTCTCCTACTGGTATGATTCTGACCACAAATAGTAGAAGGAGACAAACGTGGACATTTACAGTATGTCAACAATATCAGAATGACATACAACGCTGACCAAATTCCCAAGATCTGCACATGAGTTATTTCGGTGATGTACTGCATCTCATAGTGCATCGCAGTCATTTAAAAACTTAGTAATGTCAGACAAAAATGAAAAACACTTCAAAAAGTCTGCAGGGGAGACAAGCAAATGGTAGCACATACAATTGCTAAAAAGATATTTTTGTACAAATGACGACCTGTGGCAAATAATAATAATATGTTCTTGCAATGTGAAACTATTACATTAGTTAATACCTATATATCAATCACCATCTGCACATGATGTGATCTCATATCTACAATTTCATGCAGATTCCTATGTAAGAATATGCTGTTTTTTTATTGTAGTCAGCTGCCAGGTAATTGTTTCCATATAAAACTGGTATTTTTCACATACTGCATGCTGCACTTCATACTACTAGAGAACATATGTTTACAATATACAACGTTAAAGCCATCTACCTAATAGAGACTACTTGGTTTCTATGGATTGGTTTGTTCCGGCAAACCCAATAGTTGTTAGATTGGATTGGGCTATCGGGATCTGCGCGGTTTGTACCATTTGTACCGTTCCTGTGCGTTGTTCTGTTGGGTGAGACTGCTGCTGTTGCCATGGTTGTTGAATGGTGTGGTTGGTCTTCAACAATGTAAAACAGGAGGTTGGATAATGTTAAATGAATTTCCACGCATTGTAACAGGATTATCACTGACCATGTTTACATGGTCTTTAGTATCCCGGTTTTGATCGGGTTTTTGAAGTATCCCGTTTTTGTGTTTGTCCATGTAAACACCATATCCCAAATTCAGAAATCGGGATATGCCCATTTCCCGATTTCAAGAAACCCGGTTTTGCTACCTGGAGTACTCCGATAGAAGCCGGGATACTGGAGCATGTATACACCTTATCCCGATTTCTGACGGCTGCTCACTGTCTGCCCAGGCGCGAGTGACGCCAAGTGACGCACTAGATATACAAACAACATGGCGGCAACGAGAACTTTTGGAGCGACGAAGAGACAGAATTTTCCCTTAAAGTAATGAAAGAACTAAACATAACGACGTTTTTAGATGGCACCGAAATGCTGATGTATTCAAATCTGTTGCGGAAAAGCTACGTGACGCTGGTTTTCCACCTCGCTCCGTTGAACAAGTTAGGTCGCGTTGGAAAACATCAAAAAAGACGTAAAACACGCATGCGCAGATAGGATGCAGCGATCGGAAAACGGGTTACCGGTATTTATCATGTATACGGGGATATGAATAACCGGGTTTCTCTGTGTTCCATGTAAACACCATATCCCGGGTATGCTCAAAGCCGGGATACGCCTCAAAATCGGGATACTAAAGGCCATGTAAACTCAGTCACTGACTCACCTTAAAAAGCCCAGTGGTTTTAATGTTGTGGTAGATCAGTGTATACGTATACTGTGCCCAAGTATATCAGTCTCCTTGGTGGAGGTAACAAGTTTATGGGTTGGAAAAAAATATCTCTTGGAACCACAGGGTGCACTTTTGTTTGATAGCTTGGTACTTGGTCCATGTGGTACATGATGAAGAACAGAGACAGTATTACAATTACAATGACCTTGTATAAGCTTTTTATTATTACTGTGTGAGTGTCTGGTATTTTGATGTGTAAATGCATTTAATCCTTCCTACAAACACCTCGCTATCAAGTTTGGAGGTCTGTGCAGGGAAAAACAAAGTGAGGGTGATATTGTGCTTTTAATCCAACTATTGTCTACGTGTGAATCAACACAAATCAATAGCAGATGTTATCAGTGTTCTCTGTCATAACAGCTTTAAATGCTGCAGACCAGAATCTTCGCTCTGCAATGTAAACATGACATTTAACCAGACCTCTTTTGAATCAGCAAATACCTTCGATGGAAAAGGAATAGTTGGCAGGCAGTTGGTCTTAAAATTGAAGCATCATGATGATCACTGAATGAATCTCTAATTTTAATACAAGGTGAATGAATGGAAACAACAAGAATTCATTTTGCTGTGGTAAGAATAACTTCCCCTCTTGTTCAGTTGGTCATGTCCTTTATTAATTACAACAAATTTAATTATTAAAAACCAGAACTGGGAAACGCAATGGTTAATGTGGTTTTACTGTATGCAAGCAGCCAATAAATTAGTCTTTATTTGATCCCATGTCAGGCCCTAATGCCCTGCATGTTGACTCTGCTGTCAGGCAGCCAGTGATCAAGGACTAATAGAGGCTTTCTGCTGCCATAGCCGCTTCCAGCGACCCTGGGTCTAAGGCTAAATTGCGCCAGTGGAGTTTGAGGAGAGAAGGCCAACAAAAACAACAAATATATTTTCATTTAGACTGCAGGCATATTCCTCTGGAGAGTAGGGGGTGGAGGCGTAAAGGTGAGGAAAAGAGAAGAGAGTTAAAGCAGAGCAGAGGATTAAAAGTAGAAATAAGAAAGATTAAGTAAGGTAGATGAGAAGAGAAAACGAGAGGAGAATAATTTGGTCTCATCCTGGCTCCAGCTCTGGAAAATGTTTTATAAGTTTATCACAGCCTCGACTAAAATATTAATACAAAATGTTTACATTCTTGTTTTTTTTTTATCTCAGCGTAGCAAATGCATTACGATGAAACACACAGTGACTCACATTTAGGACTCCTCCGTCAGGATGATTTTCCCTGAATGTTTCTTGCTCCTGCTGACACGCGCTCAATTTATCTTTTTTCCCCCTACCTTTTTATTTCTGTCTTTCCCTCCTTCTCCCAACTCTCCTCACTCTTTCCGAATCGATAAACAGAGGCCTCACCTCACTGCGAGCCAAGTCAAATGTTTGAGCCACCTGTTGCAGGAAACTTGAAGCCCTCAGGAGATGTTAAGATGGAGCTAGAGCTGAGGCTGTGAACCAGAACAGAGAGGAAAACCGAAAACGCACCACTGTGTGTGTGTGTGTGTGTGTGTGTGTGTGTGTGTGTGTGTGTGTGTGTGTGTGTGTGTGTGTGTGTGTGTGTGTGTGTGTGTGTTTGTTTCAAGAGGCAGGCAGGGGGTGAACTACTTGATGTGACATTGCGTGTAAAAACACATTTACAAATAAGATGGAATTAGGCTTATTGCTGTGGCAAAGTTTCAACGTGCTTCTGTTCGTGCCACACTAAATAAGAAAGACGAGAAAATGAATTTCAACAACTAAAGATTTATTTATAAGTAAAGAACTCTTAACTACTGGGTGCGACTTAAACTTACGTTTGACATTGATTCAAACAAATCCATATTTAAGTGTCAAATAATATCAGCGTATGTAACAAATAACAACATCAAGCTGAAGAGACAAAATAAAGGGTCTGCATTCCTGCAAAGGGTCTTTGCAGAGCTGTAATGAGCTATACCAGTTTTTGCATTTATACCTGTGCGCTGGTGTGTCAGTATCATTTTGTAATTTACACCGGCAAAACACTTGTTGGCATCTAGTCGACTATGTTCAGTTTTTCTGTGTACTTCACACAATAGCGACTGCAACCGACTAGCTCACGATGAAGTTGGAGCTAATAAATCCGTATCAGCTTTAACCTTTACTGAATAGAAAAGACATCTGAGCAGATGGTTTGTAGCGGGCAGAATATTCCACCATTGTACAATCTATGAGAGACAAGAACATGGAAATGCATTTAAAACTAATCACAGCTGGTGTAGTCTGTGTTGCTATAACGTGCACATGCATTGCATAGCCTCAAATCGTGCTTAAAAGTTAACGTAAGGTGGCGAACACAACTCTGCCAAAGCCATCACTTGATCGCTAGTGGACGTTCCAGGCTCTGGTTGCCTAGGTAACCCTTTTGTATATGTCCCATTCCATATGTTTCAGAGTGAAGAGCCTCCCATGCTTGAACACAGAGCATTCACATCGTTTCCTGATTTATTTAGTTTTGTAAATAAAGGATAAAAGCTTTACATTATGGATCACCATGAACTAGCTCTTCTTGCTATGACTATTCTCTATTTGAAAAAAAAAAAAAAAAAAAAAAAAAAAAAACCTACTGCCAACGAAGCCACTCCATCTGGGTTCACTCGACTCTCCGAGTCGGCTTTCGACATGGTGAATTTGTAAGTTTAAACCGAAGTTATGGGCTGGGTGTTTCCTTGCGGTAAATTTGGAGAACTCTGTATTTACGTCACGTCAATTAATTGTTCAAAGTTGAGATTATTTCATCGTGGCACCTGCTCACTTCAGGTCACCAAGCCTTTTTTTTTTTTTTTTGCCTATCATCGCTGCAAATCACTGAATTTCTCCCGACAGTCGCTGCTAGTATCTACCGGTGTCCTGCTGCCCTTTTAATTCAGCACTTAATTGAAACTTTGTTTATCTGTTTGTTGCTGGTTAGTTAGGAGACTGTGGGTTGATCAGAGCTGTTAAAGTGTTTGCTTGTTTCAAGAAGTGTGCGTTAATTTGAATCGATTTAGGTTTGAATTAATTTGAGTCGAAAATATTGATTAACTCAGTGTTAATTTCATGGGAAACGTGTGGTGTGTCAGCGGGGATAAGGAAGACAGAGTAGTTGCTCTTTGAAGGACTAAATTATGAAAAAAAGAAATTAAGTAAAATGAGCTGAACATGAGAGGAGAACTCCAGGTTCACCTTCTGGGTTCCAGGAACTCCCTTGGTCTGCTTCCAATGATTGCTCCCAAGCCCCCTTCACCCCCCCAGCCCTCTTTACTTCTGCAAATATCCCTTCAAGTCACCCCCCCTACCCCCGACTGCCAGCCCCAAATTTTCTGGCAACTCCTTTAATCGGCCCCATCACCCCTTCTTCCTCTCACCCGCTCTCCCCCTCCTTTCACCCTTTGGCATCCCGTTCAAACTGCTGCCCTCTCAGCAAACATCTCCCCTCCTGCCTTTCTTTCTCGCGCTCTCCCCCCCCCCTTGACGGCTGTAAACGTCCCCAGGACTGTGGTTCTTTCAGTTATTCACCTTTCCTCCAAACCCGCACGTCTTTCTCCGATTCAGGGCTCGCTACCTCTGGCTCCCTCTATCCCCTCCTCTGTCTCTCCGGCTCTCTCTCCCCCTCTCACCAGGATGTAAAATATTCACAGCTGCTGCTGCGGTCAGGTAGCACAGCCACAAGACTCTCTGAGCAAACAGAGGAGCTGTGAACGTGTGAAGCCAATGGTGTACGTTTCATTTGAGGTCCGACACAGGTCCGATAGATCCTGATGTAGTCAAAACAGAAACCGCATACTGAGCCTCGCCGCATGCCTCAACAAACCAAGCACTAATCAAACATACCCAAGCACAACATTAAAAAAAAAAAAAAGGGACACTGCAAACAGTTTTTAGAAGCACGTTAGGCGCACTGCAGAAACGGGAGAGGCGATGCGTGGCGTGGTGCCGGTGAACACACCAACTCAGATATCATTGAGGTTGATAATCAGTGTGAAACATCTGTCTTGAATGAGTGCCCTGCTTTTAAAGTCTGGCCTTGTTATCCATTATGGGTAAAGGCAAGAGCGCATTAAGTCATGTTAAAGTTGCAATAAAAATACATCAAGCTATTCCAAGACGTCTACACATGTTATATATACGCAGACTTGATTCGGGGTTCTCCAAATGAAAAAGTGGATGAATTTGTCTCAGATATCAAAGTTTCAGTCCAGATTTCCGTGTCCTAATGCAGATTTAAATGGGATGTTTTACATCTCTGAAGTTGTATCACCGAATAATAAAGACATCTTGGGCTAGGAATGCCAGCCCTTGAACTTTATGAGGGAGGGAGAAAGGGGGAAAGAGGAGGGGTATCAGTGTCTTGAACACATTTCAAAGTAATTGTACTTGATATGTCGTTTACAGAACACCCAAGTAATCATATAAACAAAGGAATAGATGCCCTGGGAGGATGAAAGGAAATCTGAATCTCCCACTGATGCATCATACTTACTCACGTTTTGACGTGAGTGTTAGACGCTGAGGATTCCTGAGCACAATAAGAGGATCGAGAACCTTTTTGTAATAAACACAGCGGGATGGACCTGACTCTGGTGGATTCCATCATACTCGGAAATTAACTTACACACACACACACAAAAAGAAACAGATGGCAGAGAGTTGAAAGTGACGGATGCAATGACCACATTACAGCGGCTGCAGTCCTGGGCAGAGGGAGGCCGTGTGTTTGTGCGATAACCTTGCTCCGCGTTTGATCCCATTAAGCGCTGGGATCTTTCGAAACTTTACCGAGACGTGACTGAAGTTTACAGTGGAAAAATAGAAAAAGGCGAGGACCCGGGACAGCAACAACACAAGAGAACGTGTTTAAGGAAAAAAAAAAAAAAAAAAGCGAGAGAAACCAAAAGAAGAATAAAGAAAACATGACATCATAGTTAATTAGAATCAGGTGATAAACAAAGGAGTGATATTTACGTTATACCATATGCCCTTCTCCATGTGTCTTTCTGTCTCGGGGGGTACAGCAACAGGTTTCAGACACGTAGGGTCAAGGAGGAGGCTTTTCCCCAGCTGCTAGACCACACTGATGCACACACGTCTTTAACCCGCGAAGTGTGTGTGTGTGTTTGTGTGTCCATTCATGTGTCAGCCATTTCTAAAGCCTGTTTTGTCTTTGTTGCTATCACATAAAAGACGGTGTTTATCCTCCAGGAAGCCATGTTTGCCATGTGTACTTGTAAGCGAGAGGTTTTTTTTTTTTGCACAGAGAAATGAAAACCTCTGAACTAATCAGCCGGGTCGTCTGCTGGGCTTCTTTCAAATGCCTAATTTCTTACAGATTCCTGATTCCCGCCTTGGTTTTTAAAGTACTCTACTTGCTGACTCAACTCGTCACACCCGCGATTGCTTAGACGGATGATTAAGATGTTTTCAAGTTTCCAAAATGTGCTGTTACTCATAAGTGAAACGTCACTCGTGATAACATTAACTCGTGACACGTTTATTAGCTCTGACGCTGTTAATCAGGCGCCGTATTCATCACTGAATGAGTCAATCTACCAATGAAGATCAAGATTAGATTGGGTTGAAAGCTATAGAAAAGGCTTGTTTGTGCTGTGATTTAAGATTATATTGTCAAACGTCTACATCAAAAGTTGAAAATAACCCTCAATGATCAATATAGACATTGAAGGAAATATCCAGAAGAAAGCTAGGGTATGGGATAGGGACTTAAGTGCATACTACATTGAAACCCAACATTTCATCTGTCATAAAATGCAGTTAAATAATCATAAGTGAAAAGTCTTGAGAAACTCTATGTTTTAATGTAACCTGATATCATTATTTGCATAGAACTAGTCACTTCATCTTCTATCTTTCAATTCCCAGCTTTTGGAGGGTTAATATTAAATTCATCCCGTGGTTCAGTTCATTGAATAATTTCCTTGAATGTTTTATTGATGTATTTATTTATTTATTAGTTTCTATAATGTCTTTGCTGTGGAAAAAGACGAAGCGATAAGTGAACTGTGAATGTATTTTAAAAAGAATCAAACTCAACAAGTTAAAGACAAATATATTCTTTATATTTATTCAGGCTTAAATGATTAATATTCAAAAAGAGAAGCATAAATGGTAAAAAAAAGACAAAAACTTGTCTTTTTTGTGTTTTTGTTCATTTTTTGTTAAATATTACACAAAATAAATAAATTCAAAGAAAAAAAAAAACATGATAGTGTTAGACTTGTCGCTGTGTCGGTGCTTTCTCGGCTCTCTGCAACCTTTTTCTTTCCTGCTTTTCTTGTCTTCTCTTCCTCTATCAGTCGGGGTTCTAGTAATACTTCCTCTACTCTCCTCTGTTTCCTTACATCTGCTGTCCTTGATCACTTTGGTTCCCCCCCCAATCACACTTTTCACATGTACACAAATCTAGAAATGTGAGTTACTAAATCACATTTGGCACAGAAGTCATTTCTTTCCATGTTTTTACTGTGCCAGTGTTCTTTATAACTTAAAACTGAAAATAATATATACATTGTATACCGATATATCTTATTTCTTTCTTTAAAAATAGAAATGTCTTTTTCCAACAGATATCAAATGTCTATAGGTTTCCTTCCTTTTCCTCCTCAGTGCATCATACAGATCAGATTCAGATCTGTCCAATGTAGCTCCATCGCTGTAACTCCAAAAATGTCCAGTACCCTGCAGTCTGCAGAGCTCTCCCTTGGCTGATATGTCAAGTCATCGTGGTTGTACCACAAGGGGCAGGAAGTGAGTGGCTGTGTTTTTCCTCCGCGTCTTCTTTCCCTTCATTGGCTTCCCGTTGGAGTTCAGTCCAACAAACATGTGCCTCTTCTTGTTGCGCCATTCAGCTGAAGCGTAGGTGTTGTACTTGTTCTCCTCGATGCGTTCAATTAGACGGCAGTCTGGACCAAACTTCTCCTGTGGAGGAGAATATAGAGTGATGTGATGAATGGAAAAATGAACTGAATATACTGTGTACAGCATACAAAAGATTAAAGATCACATTTAATGTTTGTGCTGGGGTTGTTTCTACTCTGATGAGTCCACCTCTACTTTAGGCTGTGACACAGTGAACGTACATGTGGCTGAAGTAAATAGCCCGGTTTGTTGATTAATTCCTAGGCGGAGAATTATTCCATAACAATTCGGATAAAGTCACTTTTCGTGCAAAAAAGCCAAACATCTTCTAATTCTACCTTCCCAGTGATTGTTTGTCTTTGTCTGGTTTTAAACTGAATAAATTTGTTTTCTTCAAATAATTTTCATCCAGGGCTGCAACAACCCATCAATCCTGTGTGAAAAGCTTTGACGCTTGACAATGTTTACGTTCTTCTGCAGTGATAGTGTCTCTCTCTGCCAGGAGTGCTGAAAAAGCCTGATCCTATTTGTCAGAAGTGTGGGAGCCATTTAAACAAAGACCTAATAAAATGCACACTTTGGAGAAATAGAACTGTGTACCACCGCGGCACCGACGCTGTGCAGGAGCATCTAAACAATGAAGATCCACCGGCTTTCCGACCTCAAAACAAAGAGACCACAGCGCCAGTATTTGGACCATTACATAAGACGTTTATTTATCCTACGTATGGGAAATTTCCTTGTCACAGTAGCGCGGAATTTGACAGGAATATATACAAAAAACAATAACGAATTTGAAAAAAATATATACAAGAACGAGCCCAGTTGTGTATTACACCAAGTTTAGTCTGATTGTTGGTTGATGTTCACTGACTCCATGTTGGTTCAGCATCTGTTGCTTTTCAGACGAGAATTGAAGTGAAGACTCCCAAGAGCAGATTGTAATGGCTAGTACTGCAACACTCCTATCCAGTGTATTTGAAAGTTGTAAGCAGTTTTGTTTCTGCACATATAGACACGCCAGCCTTTCCATTAATGTTATGCTCTAAGTTGCTGCATGGGAAATGTTAAATTCTCATGCTCAATTTTTTTGTCCCTTTACAAAGTTAAGTTTGCAACTAATTCCTAAGCTCAGACTTTCATTGTTGCTCTTTTATAGCTTTTTTTTGTTATGCTCATGCCAGCTAAAGTTTAAGTTACTCTTAAGGGTCTTGTCAGAGCAGAGCAATAACAGGCTGATACTTGTGGATCAACAAATGGTCATCCGTTGCTTAAGAGCAATCCCCAGTGTAATCAAGCCCAATTGTAAAAAAAAGCGCACATAAAATGAGAATTGTTTTCAGCGCTGTTTGTGTGTCAGTGGGCTGGGGGGGGGGGGTGGTGAATGGGCAGAGGGGTTAGCATAACATGTGACATTTTAAAGGTTTAAGCTCGCAGCCACCAAAGAGCATCGTGACACTATGTTTGTGGCTTGCTTTACCGCCGTGACCACCCACTGGTAAATGAAGAGAAAATGATCTGAGAAAGGAAAGAAACATTTGTCGGTTTACTGGAAGCTGCCCTTGCGCTTAGGGCGAACGTCACTTAAACAGCCAGTTTAACAGGATGCAGTTGATATTCGTAAAAAGAAAAAATGTACATGCCCCACGCACAAACACACATATGCTTAGTGTGTGTGTGTGCGTGTCGCTCTCTCTCTCTCCCTGTATCTGGCCACAGCTGTTCAAATTGGTTCCAGGAGTAAAACTGAATGTTCCCAAAGCAAAATGAGAATATTTTATGAACACTGTGCAGCTTTTTTAACTTACAGTGCTGCTTGGTGCGACCCAAACATATGTGTGTGTGTATATGTGGGGTCCAGGTATTTGTAATTTTGTGGGGATGTGGATCTGTTCTAAAAGTCAAATTATGAGAGCAGGTCTTTTATATGAGGACAGGTAAGACCACATAGCGTAAATCATTCAACTTTAAGGTGAAGACATGTTTTAGGTTAGGTGCGACCATTAGAGTAAGGGTCATGGATATACAACTGTGCCTGTGGATGTGCTGGCTACCTTTCAAGTAAAATCTAATTGGGTTAATTGGGAGCAATAATAATTCTAGTACTATTTTACTAAATGACTGGTTAGATCATGTCTTCTTTCCTTCGTTGCTGATAAAGTCCCTGGTACAAATGGTAAAAGTTAAAGGCAATCATAACTTCCGTCTTAATCTTAAAGCGTCATGATGAAACAATGATTTCAATTGATTACTAGTGGATAAAGAAGTCACTGTGTAAACCCATCAAGTGTAATTGAGCCTCAGCCCTTCTCCACCGCGCTACCATGGCTTCGGTTGCGCCGAGCAGAAGACGTCATGGGAATTCAGTTTCAGGCCATGCAACAAAATGCCTCTTTTTCTTTCTCGTCCACCGTGTGTCATTTCATCTGCGGTGTGACTCCGGAGAGACATGCTCAAAATTGGGTCTTTCAAAGTAAGGAAAAGAAGGGGAAAAGGGAGGGAGAGAGAGAGAGTGAGATGAAGAAAAGGAGGGAGAGAGTGAGAGAAAACAGATGAAACGAGGGCTGTTCTCCCCAGAGGGAGTGGAGCAGAATGGAGAAACTGAAGGATTGTGTTCCCTGTTTGTGAATGGAGCGGAGAGGAGCGGAGAGGAGCGGTAGGTAGCAGAGAGGAGAGCTCGCATTGATCAGCTATGGTTCCTATTTCTGGAATAGTGCGTCTTGCAGCCCTGTCCATTGTTTTTATAAAGCCTTCAAGAAACTTCAAACCCACAGAGTCGCCACTTTAAATGGAAAAATAATCTTCGTTCACTTGTTTTGACACAATTACCCGTGGAATTTAGGTCAGATACGTTAAATAAAAAGGGACAGACAGGTCACTGAGAAAGACAGAGTGTTACTCACCGCTCCGTATAGATCTCCTTTCTTGCTGATTGCCAGGTAGTGGTTGCTGCTGAGGCCCCTGATGGCCACCACTCCCACATCCACTGATTTGATCTCCAGAATAACTGTGGGGACAGAGAGACAAAATATGTCAAACCTTTGTATGGTTCACTTCCTCAGATAGTGTTACATTTTATTTAGCTGATATTAGATCCTGCAGAGACTATTTATAGAAGAAAAATAAGGCCCCTTGAGAGTTTTTCAGACCTCTTTGATTTGCTTATGACTCTGCAAGCAGAAATTTCTTTTTCCTAGAAGAACCAACAAGTGTAATGAGGAAATGACTCAATTAAATTGCTTTGACACTGACTAACAGACCGTAGTTGGCATTATGCAGAAGTAATATTAGCTTGAAATGTTAAATGTTTGGATTTAAATTTCTCACCAGGCTACTATAATGTTATAGATCATGAAAACTAAGAAAAACTCGAATTATCTTCATTTCTTCCTCACAAGTGAAGCCCAGTCTCGTGTACCTCTTTTTTTTTTTCTTCTTCACTATGTGACAGACCTCAGGCCGGCCTCTTGCCCCCTGCTCATTTGCTGGTTTGCTTGTGGGCTGCATGCCCTGGGACCGAGGTGTAAGCCAGGAAAAAAACATTTCTGCATTCTGTGTTTGTTTTTCTGACCAGGGGAGCACAGGCAGGCACACGGACAGAACGGAGAGAGGCTTTCTGGCTGCCAGGCTGGCAAGAGGTCAAGGCGTCCGTATCGTTTTTCAAGCCTGAACCAATTACTGGTTTAAGCTGTGGTCGCCGGCCCTTTCTTCTCTCATCCTTAAGTCAGTTACACCAAGCCATAAAACTATCAGGGGTTTGAGAGGATTAGCTGAAGGGGCCGGTAGAAAGTGAAGCCCTTTTGCAGGAATAGTTAGAAGGACAGAGTAAGAGACAGAGGTGGTCTATGTCAGAGGTCTATTTCACAAATTTGAATTGCCACTAATAGGAGAAGCAGAACCCCTCAATTTGTCCTCTTATATGAATAATATTTGTCTTTTTACCGCCTTCTGCTTTCCCTGCTCTCATCCCTCCTCTTTCGAGATTTGCAACGTCCTGCAGCCCTGGTGTGTTTCTCTCATAGCCCGAATTAAGAGGATGACATTTTAAGAGCTTTTCTCTGTCTGCATTTACATGTGTATTACTTGAAAACCACAGTATGTGTCACTGTCGTCTCCCAGCATTTCTTAAATGCTATTACTTTGCAAATAGCAGCGGCAGACTGTTTTCCATTTGGAGGCGAAGAAGTGCATAAAAATTGACTTGATGTTCTGCAGTGACAGTCTTCTCTTGTGTGCATGTTTACGTTGCTTCTTTTTTATTGTTTTTGGCCATGTGTCTGTTTGCACTTGTTTGTACTTGGCTGAAGCATTTATCTATCTCCGCAGTACTCTCATTTTGGTCAATAAGGCATCCTAAAACTTCCAAACTTAAACAAGATTTCTCGTCGCTCCTGGTGCATCATGCTGGCATGCTATGTTAAGTCCATTACTCACCCAGACGTGTACCGCAACACAACACTGATCTATCAGGTTCAAAATGTTCCATCTCGCTGCTCCACAGCTGACATTTCTAAGCTGTGAGGCATAAAAAAAAAAATAAAAAAATCTGCGCTAAAGGCCGGTCCACCTGTTCAAACCCTTTTCCCTCCTCCTGTTTGATGTGGTTTGTCAAAAACCAAAAGCACGGGGCTTTTTTATGGCCCCTTTACCAGTTACCAGAAGCAGCCCCTTTGCGAGTTAAAAAGCCTGGCTGCAACAAAAGGCTTGGATTGCAGCAGCACAGTTTATGGCAAGGAAAGGGAGAAAAACAGGACCTGAGCTTGTGTAACAGACACACACGTTCGGTTTTTGCGATGAACACTCCGCAGTAAGCTTCAGCCTCTTCTAGTTCTTACCTTCAAAACTTTATTACATTATTCTACTCTCTAATTCAACACCTCATCTTATTTGTGTCTTGAGGTTGTTTATGTATATTTCTCCTTTCTCATTTTTTCCCCTCCCCATGCCACCTGGATCTGAGCCCGACATCTTTACTATGAATTTATGTTATTAAGTTTTATGATCCAACGCTGAAAGCACAAATAGCACAGGGTTTACTTAATTTAAACGGCATGGACATTTGCCGCTATCAACATTTTTTAAGGAACTACCACCAGGGCAAACACCTGTGTGTAACAGGGCAACACTATGAATTTCGTGACGGCAAGCCAAAACGGTCTTTGCCAGTCAAACCCAAGCCGTAACACTGACGGGAGAAGTTCAAATAAACAAAACCTGGCCTTTAAACAAGAGAGAAACTGTTCATTAACCACTTCGTAAAGACCATTACGATGTTTAATGGGTTTTCTAGCCAAATCTTTTTTAGCTCCACTGTGTCTCGGGTCAAAGCTGTAGTGTTTGATTTTTATGGTAATAGTATCAGCTGATTGTGATTTTTGGTGTTGGTTGAGTTTATGCTTGTCATGTCAAATCCACATTTCCAGTTTTCAGCGTGATCTAGCACACATTTCATGGATATTTCCGTCCATCATCATTAACCAAGTATTTGAATTTGAACAGCAATTTGTGCTAATTCTCCAGTAAACTGTCACGAAACCGCTGCGGAAGAAGAAAGTGAAATGGTGAAATCGAAAGAGCGCCAGTCAAACTTCAAACAAAGCGGTGGAAAACAATTTAGAAAACACAATAACGTACGCGTCAGTCTGTGGCGACGAACGTTTGTTTCCTCGTCCCAGACTGTTGTGTAGATTCTGACTTTAGTAACACAATCATCGCTCAGGAAGATCAGCTCAGTCATATACGTATATTAAAAGCCTCACAAACGCACACACACGGACACACACTTGCGCAGACCTCCCGTCGACCCCTGTCTGGCCCCCTTGGAAACATGGTCAGGGAGACTCCAACTGAACCTAAAGGTTAAGGGAGGTTGTGAAAATGTTTCCACTGTTTATCCAGGGGCTTTTTTTGAAGATTATACTGCGGTTGTTCACTTTGTGACCTCGACACGGTGACCAGCTGTGAGTGGGTCTGCTGCGGGCCCACAGCCTGGAGAGGTCTCGCTCTGTATTGTGAAATATTGTCACTTGTGGACTAGTTTGTGTCATGAACTCCCCGTTGTGAGAGGAATGGAACTGGTTTGGGTTCTTTTATTCTACGTCCAATACTCAGATATTTGGACGAACCCCTGCACTCCCAGTGTTTTTCCTGCAGGCACTAATTCTCTCGCTGTTTTTGGACGTCGTATACAAATTTAACGTCCGTGAAACAAAAACATGCAACAACAACCAAAAAAATGATAATGCAAAAACAACAACTTTTAAGATTTAATAACAGATTTCCACGAGTTTCGGACAAAACACTGAGATCCTTTTTCTCTTTGAGGCAAGCACTAGAGTGACAGACGATGTCTTGTATTCACTGTGACATGAGAGTTTACGTCCGTGTAACCACCGAAGACTCAAAAGGGGAAGGGAAAAAAAGATACAATGGAATAGAGGAATTCAAAGAGAAAAAAAAAAAAAAGGACCACCAAAGTGCTTAAATCAGATATGAATTAAAAATATGAAACTACTCTGATCTATTAGGGCATACAGTACATTTATTTTAGTGGCTACAGGATTGAGGCCACACACGGTTTTTAAAAGGATTAAACAATTTGCATTTCGAGTCAAGTTGAATATTTCCTGCTCTTTATGAAGTCTGAGAAAGAACAAACATCTCTCGACTGGGAACATTGCTTGTCGAGAGCTGGTGAAGATGTTTGGTTGGAGTAGAAACGGCTGTTTTTTATGTATTTTATTGGTTTAGACTGACGTGGTTGACAACAGTATCATCCTGTGCTAAGTGGCCACATCAAAGCTCGCTTGGCAGATGCGTTTGAGAAAACAGAGGACTTGTTCTGGCAAAATTTTTCTACAAATACAATTTTGGTAAACTGATTTTATTTATTTATTTTAGTCAAAATTTATTTTGTGGAGATACAACTTCTAGGTTATAAGTCGAATTAAAGAGATAATGGGGTTTGGCCGCTGTGCGTGTTGTCTTCATCAGTGCGAATGTTCTGTTTTGACCTGGACTCGCTGTATTATTTAGCTTATTGTTGCTCCCATAATGGTTTTATTTCCTCTCTTGACAGGAACACTCGCATAACTGAGCACTGTCGAACGTGTTTGTGATTTCAACACGAAAAGAAAACCAAACCCAGATCATTCTGAGTGAAATCGCTTTCTTTAAAACACCAACAGACAGATAGCACTAACTTTCGTTGGTGCGGCTCATCATTAGTACCCAAGGAATTTGAGATCACGGCAAGTTAAGTTATGTCACAGACATTCAAGAGCAGCTGGGAGGAAACCAGAAGAAATTCGCAGAGATGTTAATGGTGATTTTGATTGAGAGGAGAAATAGATTAAATCTAACCACCTGAGAAACTGTGATTCCTTTAACATTGTTGCCTTTGTAATCCGATAAAGTGCCCAAGCTGTGAGTTTCTGTCAAAACATTTCACAGGAGTTATGTTTTCGGGTAAAGCGCCGCGACGGTTGTCTGCATTTCACACATTTTTCATTTACAGTTCAGCTGCCAGAGCGATGTTGCCCAACTGTTGTGGCTTGACTTGTCACCGATGGACTTTCAGCTTTAGAAATCTTGTTATTTTACACCACAAATATTATGCACGGACATGCACAAACATTATTTAGTTTGTCACATTCTCTCTCAGTTTCGCCGCTTTCACTTTCTTTGTGTCTCCCTGCACATTCGTTAATGTTGAACACGCGCACATAGAGTAATTATCCGGCATTCCTTACTGCTCTGTTCAAACAGCCAGACTGTCCAGATGCCTCTGTGGACTCGACTCGTAGCTCTCTGCTCTACCTTTGATGACTCCATTTCATGCAGTGTGTGTGTGTTTGTGTGCGTAGCAGGGTTAGGGGTGAGCATGGAGGAGAGCAGGAACATGAGGTGTGTGTGTATTTGGTTGGGGGCTTTTCCTAAAGCACGTGGTCTCTGTATGGCAGCAGCCCTGGATGTTATCTGTCACAGATGCTTTTCTTCACCTCCCACTGCTTTACTGGCCATTAATTCAGCCTGTTCACAGGCACCGGCCTAACACCAAAATGACACTTTCAGTATTAAGCTTCGGGTGCATTTTTCAGCATAGTTGCCGGCACAGAGAAAAAAATGTAAAGTATAATTTAGTACACTTTATTTGCTTGATGTTGAAGATGTTAAAAAAAAGAAAATTTTAATTTCCAAAGCTCAATGTGACAAAGAAAAGAACAAAACTCCTCACATTTTAGGAGTTGGAAGCAAACAATTAAATATTTCTGTCCGAGCTTTGATTTAGATATCCATTCAAGGTCATGAGTGGAATGGATATCATTCTTATGTCTCATACCGTAAGTTCATTAATCAACTAAATCAGATGGCTAATCGTTTTATCTCTAAGAAAGTGTGAGAGTTTAATGGACCGCTTAGAGTACTACGACGAGAAGGACAACGCCTGAAAAGCTTCTAGATCGGACTGAATTGTATTTTTCTAATCTGACTTTACGTTTTGGATTGATTTTAGCTTCCCTTGAAATTTTTCCTCTGATCTATTTGTGTCTGTAGTGAAATAAGTACTAGTTTTGGTTAAAGATCTACTGAGATGAGTGTGTTGCTGACGTGCCGAATAGTGCAATTTCCCGTTATGTAAATGATGCTAACAAGTTCCCATCACTGTTTATCCCAAAGTGAACTTTGCAGTAATTTGTTATTTAGACTGTTGGGCTGCTGTTAGGACATCACCGAAATGAGCTGTGCTGAATGGGTAACATGTTTGAATTACTTCGAGCTAACCTCCCGTTCTTTTATATGTTTTTCCATCTATGCTTGCACCCTAAAGGAATCCTCCACATAACATACCCAATGAAAGGGGCCGTCCATCAACGCAGAGATGTCAAACTTAAGAGTCTTTGCGGACAATAACCAACTCTTCGTGTTAGCATTTTTTTCTCTACAGAGAGCTAAAACGCACCAAAGTATCAGAAGATCTTACAGAAAACATGATTTGCAGCTGAAAGACTTTTGTTTAAGGTGGTGCCTGACTGGTTGAGTTTGTGGCGGCACTGCCTCAGTCTGCCTGCAGAAATCTGGCTCTTATTTCAGTCTCGTTGTAGCTGACACATTAATCGACAAGGGAGTGAATTTATGGGGAAAATATCAAGCGCTGATGACAGGAAGTATGTAAACAGTGATGGAAAAATGAGACAGATCCTGTCATTGTCTTCAGTGATGCTTGGCAACAACACTCGGTGGAAAAACAGCTCTTTAAAACTGAAGAAATATCCTTACTGATATCTTGATGGGAGGCTTTTATTAAATGCAGAGGCGTGTGAGTCAGCATTTTTTTTGAAACATCCACACACATGCTCCAAAAATGACCCTGTGTGAGTAGTAATGAGGTTAAAGGTCACCTGCACATCTTGACTTTCACACTGAACTGTGCGTTGGCCAGAAGGAGATCCTTGTAGATTGCAGAGATAGTAGTCGCTATGTTTTTTTTTTTTTTTATTACAGCTACATGATGTGATTTTTAAAATTGCAACACATTTTAAATTGCCTAAATAGTTCAACTTTTGGTCAGTAGAAAAGGTCAATGGAGATCAATGGCAGCTATGGGAGCCAAACGTTTCAGAAACTGATGTTGTTTTACATACAAGAACTATCGTTTTATAACTATAGTTATTCACAATAACATTTAGACCATTCATGAATGACGCTAAACATCTGCACCTCTTGCAATAATACAGGCCAGAGATTTTATTATGTAACAACTGCTTTGTTAGTTGCCAAAATTATCAGTGCTTTGATTTAATATCATTATCCACTTAATAATTTCACAAGGTACAAGACAAAGCCATCTATCGGCTACAGTAACACTGCTGTTATTTAAGACAATAAGTATAATGTAATGTTTCTACAGGGCATCGACAGCTTACAGTTAAAGGAGTCATGATTCAGAACTGACTTTGATCCAGACTCCTGCCTCATTTGAACGACATAACGCAGGGACCAAAATGATTTCATTGATCTTGCTTGTTTATACATGGAGATTGTTTCCTTCAGGATCTGACAGTTTGAGTAAGTGAAGAGTTTTGACAAAGTTATCATCACTCATTACCTTAAATGGTTTTCCATTATTTTAGTTTACAACCAAGCATTAGCTCTCTTAATAATGTTCTGTTTGTTTCTCCCATGAGCAACGTTAAAGTTAGTGAAGTCGGAGGGAAGGTCAATAGTAGGGAGTAAAAGTATAGAAGTGTGCAGGCAGTATATGTTTATTGTGTACATTCAGAGTACAGCTGAATGTAATTGTTGATGGTAAACGCTTGGCTTTAAGAGCGCTCGATTCAGTATTTCCTGAACAAGCTCCTGCAGTGACGTTTGCACGGCCCTTTTATTTATGGCTGCTGGAGAGAGGAGTCCATGAAGATGTCAGAGTAACTTTAAATGAAAAGCAACGCTGACACTAACCTCTACTGCATCCAGCACCTCCTCATAACTCTCTTTTATGGGCCACACTGTTACCTTTTCCCACGAGAAACCTAAACTCGCTCATCAAGCAGCGAAACGGGGAGACTTGCGGCAAAATAGGGACATCCAAAAACAGAAAAGGAAAAAACCTGGGACTGATTTCAAGATAAAGATTAAAAAATGCAGGAGCGCTTGCTGCACCTTTGTTTTGTGTCAGCATTGCTGAGTCACTGGAGGTTTATGAGACAGAGGACAAGGATAAACTGTTGTAGTTTTAAAGAAAGTCAAAATCTGTCTGTATTTACTAAAAGAGAAAGTGAATGAAAGAGACTGAGGTATTTATTGATACGTTTTGCTTTTTTGTGTAACTACAAAAATTCAATTTCACTCAATTTTGAGTGAAATTGTCCCAAAAGTAGTGAAAAAAACTGCCTGTTCAGTAAATAATCTGAACAGGAATTTTCAAGAACTGGTTGTGATTTCCTTCAATTATTGTGCACAGTCTGGCTTATTTGTCTGGACTCCTGAAATTGTCTTGAAAGATGTTGATTTGTACTGGGAGCCTGGAACGTCATTACAGCACCGGGTTTTTTTTTTTTTTGTCTTCTAAACCCACATTTTTGTCGACACACACATCACTCATTGCAAATTAGTCTCGCAAACTTGTGAATGTTCAAGTTGCGACCCCTCAGCTGCACAACACTAACAACAGCAGAATAACAGAAGAGCCAAAAGCGATGCCCTTTGTGTAGCGCTGACCTTTCCACTAACAAAGCTTCCTGACTTGGGTCAATAGTTAGAGGTCAAACCAGAGGGGGGAAGGCCTGTGTAATTAGCCTGGACACGGAAAACCTGCACTAAATCAGAATAATGTTCAGTGTATTAGACTCTCCGTGAATTGTGGTTTGTTAGCGTCATCCATGTCGCTGATCAATGTCTGATTAATGTTAGTAAGTGTGTGTGGTAGCTTTCACAATCCGGGTGGCCACAGTGAGAATCAAAGCTCCGACTGTAGTCGTGTTGGCACCATTCAATGGTAATGGAGCTACAGATGAGCACAAGTCTGCGGTCCAACTGCAAACACATGTCCATTTGTTTCATTGCTATATTGATTTGTTTGTAACCAAGATGTGACAAGATGTGGTCAACATGGCGGGAAGAAAACAAGGACACTTTTGTTGCTTATGGTCAGTTGGCAGGATCAATGCTAATCACATGGCAGCCGCGCAAGATTTCCAAACCGAGACCGGAGCGCCTCGTTTTGAAGGCCTTATGAGGTGAGATGGATAGATGGGCTTTGAGCACACGCTCGCAAATAGACAAACAGACATGCACTGGTGAGCATAAATTAACAATACATGCCTCAGAACTTGAGGGATGTACCAACCTCAAGTTTGACAAGATGATTAGAAATGCTCGGCAGTGGAAGAGAGCCTCGACCCCGGAGCTGGAGCTAAAACTTCTTCATCACCTCTGACATTGTCTAATGACACTCATTTGCAATCTGACCTCCTGAACATTACCAGACTACTAGAGCATGATAAACACTGCAGTTCCCCACCCTAGTTTTTTTATGTAATGCTTTCCTAAAAGACCTACTTTTTGACAAATAAGGTCTTGGGTCAACATATACACCTGAGTTAGCTCAAACTTCAATGCACAGTGTTATTTATTACATGATTTTATGATATAGTATGTTACATGCAAGAGAAACCCTGCAAGCTGTCTTTGAATTATCTCAAAAGAGCCATGTGTTTCTAATGAGCTTGGGCCAGAAACATGCATCAAAGAACTAATTTGTCCAAAAAAGTCTGCGTGTAGCTTTGAAGCGGTTGTTTTGGTTCTATCGACTCTATAACTATCACGCTATATGTATGAACAGTGTTATAATCAGAAATCTAAAAATAAACACAGTGTGCTCAAAAGTTTGATATGCGCACTGGAAATCCACTCATGATGAGGAGCAGTCATGCTAAATAAAAAAAAAACGGGCCTTGTATGTCAAAAACCACATCCATGTTCACAGTTAGAGGACGAGGATTTAATTATGTTCTGTTTGGTTTTGTTTGAAGGGAACAATTTGTTCTTTGCTTATTTCCGAGCAGAGGTTGTGCATTACGGTGAGAGTATACAACGCTCTTACGTGCATGCTATATGCGAACAAGCGTGTGGACGTGCAGTATGGCCTGATGATGTGCAGACACACGCATTATTTAATCATCATTTCATCGCAGCTAAATCACTCGCCCCTCGTCTCTTAATCTGAAACACGTTCAACATCTGCACTTGCTCTCAGGTAGATATAGATTCATGCTTACTTAAGATGCTGCCAACACTCAGCGTGGCCAACGCAGCCACGTCGTCACACTTAGATTTCTTTTCCCCCTCTGGAAAGTTCTCACCTATTTCCCAACATAATCAAGTGGCAAGAGGTGTTGAAAATGATGGATTGTGCCTCTAATGCCACGACCCGATGCCATTATAGTTAGTGACACGTTGCACCCTAATGGTTGAACTTTTTCTGTGCACGCATGTGTGTGTGTGTACATGTGCATATGTGTGTTAGAGGCAAGGGGAGGGAGGAAGAGACGCTAATTGAAATTCCTTCAGCCATGTCTGGCAGAGCCTTGGTGTCTGAGTGACACACACACACACACACACACGCGCACACACACATATTCACACTGGCCCTGGCCCTAATAAAAGTGGGCTTTGCCATATGGAGGCCATGTGCAAGACTGGCCTCTCTGTGCTCTAGCGTGTGTGTGTGTGTGTGTGTGCATGCTCAGCAGGAGAGGCTTGTACTGCACCACAGACAGATGCATGCAAACCTATGACATGTGTATGAAGGTGTGTGAGTGTTGAAGACCTATTTACAAAGATCACATTCCCAGACACACAATCTTGTCAGGCTGTGACAGAATCAGAAAGATGCAGTAGACGTTGTGCAGCGAGAGCCTGTTTTATAAGTGATTAGCTCGCGCTTCAGACGTCGCCTATCTAATTCTGCGAACAAGCAGGGAAACTCTGGGCAGGTAAATGTGGAAGTAATGTTCTGCTCTCTCTCAACAACTACTGTCAATGCGGCCTCAGGCAGCGCAGTTATTCTGTGCTGCTCACAAGCCAGAGGACTGTGGCAGTCTTGGAGAACTTCCAGATGTGTTTAACTGGGAGATAAAGATGTGGACTACAGAATGATAACAGCTGATTTTCTGTTCTGGATCAGTCATAACTGATTCTGACGAGCCTTTAAATTCTTAAAAGCATTTATATCTACATGTTTGTTGAGATTTGCAAACTGTATCGTCACTGAAGTACAGTTCGACTTGCCATAATCATCTTAAGTGATATTTTATTGCACTACAACTTGCATTGAATTTTCCCGTGATTAAGTCAATCAAACACTTTCCTTTATCACAAACCACAGCTGTGGTACTTAAAAGTGCTTTAAAAGTACCAGCAGAGCTTCTTGGTGCCGAGCAGTGAACAAATAAGAACTAAGACTCACTCAAAAAAGTGAGTGTAACTGTGTGAACGTGAGGCTGAGTGGCGCTGACAAACGAGCATGTGTGCTCAGTGACCCTTCTTAGGATAAATAAAGGTTAAAATCATACTTCTCAGCCCGCATAATGCACCAGCAAAAGGAGCAGGAATTGCATGGTTATTACTTTACATTTGAGTCAGTATAACCTCATACTTAGCATATGCCCACTGCTATTAGAGCAGCAACACAATGGCAGTAAGGAAGGAGCGTACTTGTGTCTGTCCGCAGGGTTTTTGGTAATAGCTGTGTTTTAGATATTTCCTCAAAGAGGAAGAACTTTCTCTGGGCAATTTCTAATTGATTCCAGTGCATCATTTCTCTTTTTTAACTGCCTGCCTTACTTGTTTTGTTTTTTTTCTCCTCTTCTGCTCTTCTTGTGTCATGCTCGCCTTTCCGAACTCTTTGTAGTCAGGCAAGTGTGCCTGCCTCTACACATGGTGAAAAGACTGGGAACGCGCAGCTCTTTTTATTTGCTCTCTTGCCCAGTCACCTGTCTTAATTTGCACGGTTGCCCAGAAAAGAAACATCAGTCTTCGTAGGTAAACACACAAGATGGAGTGAGAGATAACGCGTGCGTCTTTTACGATTGCATCTTCACTGAGAGATAGTGGGGCCTTTTGCTGCTCTTGGATCACATTTTACTGCTAAATGTCTCAGCCAAAAGAAAGTAAATTGTGTTACAGCTGATTCTTTTGATACTGTCAAGGCCACATAAGTAATACAGGAACTTCAATATCTAGGGAAAGTATTAAAAAAACGATTTGTAATTCTCCCAAGTTTCTATTTCTGAGGTTAAATCTAACATATTAAAAGATAAAAGGGGGTCAGACTTACTGTATGGATCGTCTTCGCTTTTGGTGCCATTAACCTTCCCTTCCCCATCGATGCGAAGGAAGAATTTCTGGTAGGAGAACAGTTTCCTCCTGCGCACATCTCCTTGTAGATGTTTGTAGCTGCTCCGCACGTGACGGCCGACGACCGTCGCGGACGACGATGACACATTGGTCGCCCGTGGCAACCTCGCGGAGGATGCGTGAAGCGGCGTGGGTGATGAGGAAGGTGACGGATGTGAGATGGAGAAGTGAGGAGAAGTCTCCCCCGGTGCATTCTGCTTCTTTTCCGAGTCTATGGATGAAGCGGACAGTGGTGAGGACGAGGAGGGTCCGAGCAGGAGAAGCAGGAGTAGCAACGTGAAGGAAAGGAGGAATGAAGGAGCTCTGCGGCGGGGGCAGGAGGAGAACCAGGCGACCGGTGCACCTTGTGTCACTGTCCATCTACACATGGTAGTGGAGCTGGGAGAGCTATGGAGGTGCTCAGGGGCTGGGGCATGCTGAGCTGGGTGCAGGGAGAGGGAGCAAGAGTGGGAGAAACCCCCCCTGACCGACCTCCTTTGTCTGGGAACCCACAACCTCGCCCGGACTGTAGGCGTTAAAACCTGGGGAGAAGACAGTATGGCTGCAGACGGGCCGATTTTTGGTAGCAGATTTAGAGTTATCGGCAATATTAATGGCAGTGGTGATGGTGGAGCCCGCCGTCCTGTGGCTGACTCCGCTGTAGTTCCTGGTGCTGTTTATTCCTCAGAAGTGCCACAGGAATGCATCAACATCCATAACTCAGATCACCTCACAACGAGACCTACGGGGGGGCTCTCCTCGAGGACCTCTCACCTCCCTCTTCTCCTCCCGAGACTGCCGCTCTTTGCTCCCGGTTGCTCACACAAACACACGCTTAAAATCCTAAAGTTTTAAACGTACACCCTCGTTCTCACATCCAAGCGCACATTATCAGTTCATTCATATAAGCTACTAAAACCCACTCCACACACACGCACGTGTCCCAGACAATTTATCTCCTTCAGTCCAGGGATGAGGATAACAGGAATGCAGTAAGAGGTGGTTAAATAAAAGATGTCAAAGTGCTTAGTACGAAGTGAATAAATAAAAAAAACAGGAAGCCAAAAATGGATTAACGCTGCTTCTGATTAAATGTCCAGAGAAATCCACGCAAGGCAGAACACACAAAAAAAAAAAATAGTCACAGAATCCCGACTTTCTTCTTCTCTTCAGTCTTTGTTGCTCTTGTTTTGTCTGAGCTGGTTTGAAGTTACTTGAGTGTGTAACTGAGCCCGCGAGCTCCCGTCTTTTTCCCCTTCTCTCGTTGTGCGTCTGTCAGTGAGCTGAGCTCCCTGTCTGTCCTCTGTCCTTGCCTCTCAGAGTCTGAATGCTGGAGCGGTGCGTTGCCTCTCCTCTTTCCTCCCGTGTGTGGCTCTCTCTCCTTTGGCCCCCTCCCTCTTTCCTTTGCCTCTCCCTCTCTCCTATCTCTATCAGCAGTGCTCTCCCTGGTTATCTGGAGTTTCTCTGAGGTGACTGAATCTTGTCTTTCCTTTCACCTTATTTATCTCCTGCAGTTCCCCCAGATGTCATCTCTTAGCGTAATTGGATGTCTATTAAAACCACTTGGCTTTGAAGAACTGCGTGCGTTTGTGTGAGTGTGCGTGTGTGTCTGCACATGTAAATGTGTGTGTGTGTGTGCGCGAGCGTGCGGGAGAGTGGGGTGTGGGATGCAGTGGTCTGTCCCACCCCGTTTTCTCTTTCCCTCCCTCTCCCCCACTTCTGTCTCCTCCCATTTCCAGACCAAACCCCAGCAGTTGAGCAGAGCAGGTCAGAAAGATGGAAAGAAAAGTCTCCCTTCATCTCTTCCTCTCTCCATTTGCAGCATTGTCGTGTCCGTCATCCTTGGGTTTTTGTCCTATCAGGGCTGGGTATTGGTTGCAAAAATATTTCAATACGAGGCCTGATGAGTTCTGTACTTATGGAACTAAATTAATACCTTTTCATACATTTCTTTAATATTAAATTTGAAACAAAGCATCAACAATGTAATGACCGAATATGACTGTCTTGTCTTTCCTGACAAATCGAACTTTGGCCAGTTTATGAGTTATAGCCAAATGACGAAGCCAAATATGTGAAAAACAAATTAGATCTTCCACTCTGGCTCTTCTCATGTAGTGTTTAGACAACATAAAAAAAATTATTGTCCCTTCCATGACACACAATTGCCTGGAAATGTTAAACTGTTTCTTTTTCTTATTTGAAAATCCACCAAGACGTTTTGAGCCGAATCCCCTTTTCCCCCCCGAGCTGTTTTGACAAGTAGTATCCAGGGATTGCTTTACCTTGATCATTTAGAGTTTGGTCTTCAGATAAACATCTCTGTGTGTTTTGGATGAAGGTGGTACCTTACGTGCGTTGCTGTGTTTCACCTTTCAAGAATCTAGGTCCACTGTCTGGTTTCGGTATTGTTTAATTTCCTTTTCACATTGTCAGACAACAGCCATATCTCCTCTCTCGTCTTCCATGGTAAACTGCAGACAGGTTTGAGTTATTATGTTGCTTCTACCCATTTGGTTTGTGCATTAGTACATTTCCAAACCATTCTGTTTGCGGATAGGAATAACCATCTAAAAAAAAACAAAACTAAAAAAAACTGTGCACTTAGTCAGCTAGTATTTGCCTCTGCGGGGGTAACTCTGACTGAGAATAGACAGATGTTGGTTCCTGCCAACAATCTGTCATTCATGTCAGCTTTATTTCTAGTTCCCGCTGAGGGCCCGACTTTGCAGATGTTAAAGATTGATTTGACGGTTTGTTTTGGTGAAAACCAACCACTGTACAAAACGCTGTAGTAGAATGATGATCAATCATTGTTCTTATTCTTATGTAAGAGATACAAAATACTGCGTGTGCTCAACAAAGTGGTTTTGCCTTTTCTCTAGGCTAAATATGTCATTGTCTGAAAAATAGAAATGCAACTAATTATAAGCTGTCATAAGACAATCTGATTTTGTCTGGAAGAATTGACAGTTTGGTGGGAAAAAAAAAATGTTTTTAAAGTTTTAAAGCTCAAAAAGACGTCTTCAGGGTGCTTGTTTGTCAGCAAACCAAACGGCAGTTCAAAATCTACAGATATGCAATTGAATTAGTTTGGAAAGATAACTTAAAACTATTAGTCACTTATTAGAGTAGCTTATATGCACTCTACACACAGTATGTTCACATCATTAACCTTTAACATGTCATGTTGGCAACATTCAGCACCGCGGACAGCACTTTACAACGTGGTCCTCCAACATGCTAATGCTGTAATTGAGAATCTTTGTCTTACAGTAAAATGTAGGATGTGTTTTACTTGGTGTCTTGCCCAGTTTTTGTGTCTGTTGAGGATAGTAACTGGAGTACAGACAAAAAAAAAAGCTGGAAGTAGATGAACAAAGCCCAGCAGTGTGCCAAGTAATAAAAATAATGAAAAGATTAATTTATATACAATCATACAATTATAAAGTGTTAAACCAAGCAGTTTAAATGCATCACATTGCGCTTTAAAATCCAAAAAGGAACAAAAATAAAGGAAAGATAATGAAAAAACTCTGTCTAAATTCTTGTTTGTACTGTTATTAAGGTCAGTATGTGGCAGTGGCATCCTAGGTCAGCCTTGAGGATAATGTTGATTATAGAAGCTCATTCTGAACACATTCATAAACACTGAACTAAACCTGCTGCTGTAACTGAATGAACTGGCCATTGTGAAGCAAACGGAGGGGGAAATTCTCTGGGAAAAAAAAAAATGAAAAAATCAACGAGTGAGAAAACGAGACAGGAAAATTGTCAAACTATAGAGCAATGAGGAGAAAAAACATCTGGTCAGTGGCTCTGTGGCTTGAATTTGGGGTGTAGATTGACAACACACACACAACAGAGGATGTCACTGACCCTTCTTTCATTGCATTGAGGTTTTCAGACTGTGTAATCATCGCTCCGTGGTCATGGTAAGCACAAATTACTATTGAACTTATAATCAGTCACTGATCAATTTCTGACTGATCTCTTCATTGCGTTGCCCTGCAGACTTGTTGTTCTGTGTAGGTCCTTAACAAGACTCAGATGTTGGAAGTCAGTTGTCCATGAGGGGAAAAAATGTTTCGTCACACCAGAAAACAATTTGTTGGATTCAGTGAAGCGCCACACATTGGGCTTTTTTTTTTTTTTGATCTTCTGAGGAAAGCTGTGGGGGCTTCCCTCTCTGGAATAGATCATTCAAGTGTTGTTTACCTAAGCAACACTTGTTTTCAAAAATGTGTTTTTTTGACTAAGTACAGTTCATTTTAGATTTGTAGATAATGTGACACCAAATTTTTTTTTTTAAAAACTACAAAAATGAATTTACGTTATCAGAAGTTGTTTCCTATTTTTAGGTCAAAATATTAAAGTGCATCCTGAAGATGAATAGTTTCATTTAGATGTGGGCATATTTCTCTAAATCTTTTTATTTATTTTTTTTACCCCTTCCCCTTAGGATAGAAATGAGTCAGTCTCATTGTCTCGTGGTTGTGGCTTAAACCAGCGTTGCAATCTGAGGCCACACTTCAAAGTCCTGCTGAGTGGTCGTGGTGATCCAGGGTCAGCACCCAAATCAAAAGCCCGTGATCTTCTTCATTCCTTAAGACCTCCGCAAGATTTTAGATCAGTAAGTGACGGCGGCATTGCGGGCTCGAGCCCAGATGAGTTGACACTGGTCCCCCTCTGGCTCTGCTGGTCATGCCTTGGATAAGTCTTGATTGCTCATGCCTAGGAGGAGAAAGCCATTAGGGACCAGCAGTTTGGCTCAGTGCTTCTAATTGTTTCATTGCGGTTGAGCTGGTGGCTTTGAACACATTATGGTCTTCAAACCAGCTCGGCAAAAATGGCCCTGGCAGTTAACTTTAATTACAGACACATTAAAGCACTTACAGGCAAAAAAAAGGAGGCCTTACGATAAGCTAACATACAGATAAACTACAGTTACGGCCAAGCTGCTGAATCTCGTGAATGCAAACCATCAGTGACAACCTTAATAATCCCGAGCACTTTGATTGCAAAGAATGTCACCATTTTAAGCGAATCCGCGTTCAGTCCTTTTAAAGCTCTGTCTTTTCCCCCCTGGAGTGCATTATTTTTTTGTCATCCATCTGGAATGCACTACATACTCTTAAAATGGAAATGAACACGGATCAGCGTGTCAACAGAAGCAATAAGAGAAACATGAATAAACACCTCTTCAGAAGGTTGCCAGACTCCTGAGCAAAAAGACACGACCTCCAGATCGCATAAACAAAGATGTTCTGAGATGGTGACATGGAACAATAAGACCAGAGCTTTGCTTTAAGGGTGTTTTATGGTTGAGACACCGCAGTATTTCCGATGGTCTCCTCATGCTAATTTTGGAGAAAAAAAAATGAAAAAGTTTTGAATCATGAGCAAGACTTTCCCGAAGCTACAAATAACACACAAGGCAGCACTGTCTTCAGCTAATAATTTATTTTCGTTAATGTCAGATTGTCACACATGGTTGGCCAATCTGGTTTCTGTCTTTTACTGTCGTTTACTGGAATCTTTTACTGTTTAGAAATTAAATTATTCGAATGAGTCACTCTTGAGTAGTTTCTTGTTGGGGGGGGACCATTTTTGTTGCGATGGAGGGCCGAAACAATTTCTTCAGGTGACTCTTAAACTAGGTGGGTGACTAAGCAGTTACTAAGCAGTTACAAACAACTAAAGGAGCGGTTTAGTACAAAACATGAATGCCACGCTCAAAAGCTATGACTCAGTATGAAGTCATAACAGTGCTAATTATACATATGAAGGAAAGTGTGGCCATATTTTGCTTTTTAGACACCGAACATCACATCTGCGAAACAGACAAACCCTCTGACATCTGCCTCACAGATACATCCATACACCAGCAGCATCGGTGCCATAATGAGCCATACAGTCAAACAAACACCGCTCAGAAATATTAACTTCACAGAGCCCATAGGAAGTGTGTGCAGCCGGTGTTGATTTTATTAATGACTGTGGAGCTCCTCAATCGGAAGTATTTGTTGCTTCTTTTGTGTGTTGGCTCGGTGAGGTCAGTATAAACTAACATCATCATTAACGTTTAATGTGGTTCAGGATAAAGAATTATTGTCAGTGGAAACAAGGCAGTCAGAGACTTTAAATAGATGAAACTGCTCCTGTTTTTTTTTTTTATAGCAAGAAGCCGTTTAAGCAAAGAGTGCACTGTTCATCGGCCCAAGTTGATCCCATCTTACGTCATAAAATCTCATGAGATACGTCTGCACCTAGTTTCATACTTAATTTGTCTCCTATCTGCTTAGATTACAAACTATGATTCCCTGTATCAGCTGGTGCCGGGTCTAGGATTAAGTTTACATTTTGAAATGTAAACCCAAAGTTTGAAACGTTGCCCAGTGCACCGCTGACAGCTTCTTCTAATTCGTCTTCATCTACGAGGTGAAACAACTTCCATATTTTAATAATGCTAACTACATGGAAGTCATTACTGTGCGGCCCAAGCAGGAGACGAAAAAGCAGGAATGTTAAACTCAACCGTCACTGGAATTCTGATGCTCATGATGCATAAGCTTTGCTGAGGATGCTATTGTTTGTCACTTGGCTGGCCTTTAAGCCACCTAAGTCGCTGAAATGAACTCGGTGATCCGAGGCTTCGTTTATACAGGCGCTGTTACATGCGCTCGAAACGTGAATGGAAATATGTAAGCCCCCATTTCCCCGCGGAAAAGTTGAGACTGAGCTGACATTTTGGAGGCTGAGGAAAATGGCGGCACAGAACATGACGGTGCACACCATCAGAGAACTCCCAGCAACTAAATGTAACGTCTTCTCACTTCACCTGTGTCTGGACCAAAAAGTTGCATGTCTTTATAGTTGAATATAATAACTTACTGTGTTATAAATCCCTAGATGTGTGCTAATTATAATATTTTTGTATAAAATGCTGTGTTGGCTAGATCCGTGCACCTGTCCATCTGTAAACCTGTTTGACCAAAGCCCAGTGGAGGTGCATGGTCTTCACTGAAATATTGATGCGGGGACTGGGAGTGTTGGTTCCGGGTGAATAATGCAACAGGTGGATTAGTTCTCGTTTCAGAGAAAGCGAGTGGATGGATAAATTAATCATTATAGCTGCGGCCATCCAGCTTTCAGAAAGAATTAGAGGCGAAAAATGGAAAAGGTGATCAGTTGAACATTACAGGAATAACATAAATAAATGACTATAAATAAATTGTTTGTAGTTTCCTAATTTGGGGGGATAAAATTAATATGAATCATTCCTTCCAGGTTTTATTGACAACATATGAGGGACTCCAGTAAGCACCTTTTTCACAAGAGTAATGAAGAGTGATATTCAACATGAACTGGCACATCTGTCACAGCCCAGACAAGTATGTAGTTAAAGGAAAGGTATACAAGACGAGTGAGGAGGGGGAGGATTTTGGGACTGAGAAGGGGGGTGAAGACGAGCCTGAGGAAGAGAGATGTAATTGTCTGTGATGATTGATGATTCTCATGGCTTTCTTGTTTATTCCACAAGCCAAGAAGTTGAAAGCAGAGTCAGGCCTGTGACCAATCAGTGGTTATCGTTAAAAGGCGAGATGAGTGCCAGAACCAATCAAATGCTAGTTGAGTAGAAGGTGGGACAAGACAGATGAGGTGTTTTGAGTCTGTAGTTTTCTTACATATGTATTCACAGCTTTGTTAATGTAATTTTTTGTCAGATGCAGTAGTGTATAGTGCCGTACTTATAAACTTATGTGTTTAACCCCATTAGTAACACACTCAATAGAAGGTAATGGTGGCCCACCACTTTATGTTGGTTGAGACTGAAAATCTCAGCTATTTTTTATATTTTGATTTCAATTTAAATTAAGTTTATTGCTTAATTTGCTCATTTTGGCACCAACACTGATAAACATTATACCAGTTACATATCAGCATTTATTTGGGATTTTTCCACTGTTAATCGTGCTGAAATGTGCTGTGAGCAGCCACCATCAGTTGAACCATCAGTTTATACTTGAAGTATTTTTCCACTGCACCACACAGAAAGTACTTTCCTTCCTTCTACTAATGAAGCGTTGCTAAGTCCTATAAATCCTTTAAAATAAAAGATCTTCCTGATACAGTTAGATGGGAGTCAAATCCAAACCCCAGAGATTCAGATAAGAGCTACAAAGGTACTGGAAGCTAAACCTGGATTTCTCCGCTGCAGTTTAGGCACTGAGGACAGGGGAGAAGAGCGTCATCGGCTGGTTAGCGTTGGCGGTGTGGCTGTCCCATGCTGTGTCTTAATGAGCTTTGTGAGCTTGTCAGCATCCTGTGATCAGCATTGGACTCTAAGCATCAAAACTGTGTACATACGTCCTACCGTTTGGTACTGAACTCTTATTTTTGTCTGTTTTGACACATAAATACATCCTGTTCTGTGAAAGTAGAGATTGTTTCTCCAGGTATAATCTCGGCCACCGTGCTCCAAGTAGCCAGAATTCCTCTGTACGGGACACATCTGAGTGACTGCCATGATGTGCAGTGTTGCGTCAGGCAGGAGGTAAAATGGAGGCCAGGTGTGTGTGTGTGTGTTTGTGTGTTCAAGTGTTATTTGCCCAAAATGCTCCCAGACCTTTCAAACACGGGAGGAATCTCCCGCTTTAGACAACACTGTGTTTTATTTTTACCTTGATGCTTTCAAAAAAAATGCACGCATCTCCTACCCTCTACACTGACTGACGCATAAACACACCTTTGTGTAAAGGTCAGATGAGGGTGAGACGTCAGAGGAAAGAGTGAGACATGGGAAGTTCATCAGCTCCTTCCTAGTGTTACAGAGGATTTTGTAACCTCCCACACCAGGGTGTAACACACACACACCCCTCCGCCACTCTCGTCCATTACTTTGGCCATAGTTGGAACCAGACACCTGTCTTGTTCCATGTGCCAAGGTAGGATTTCAGGTGTCAGGTTTAAATGAGCCACCAACCACCCTCCTCTCTCCCTTTTTTTTAACCTCTCTGCACACACTCAGTCAGCAGGTGGCCAGTGTACCCGTGGCCAGTGTACCTGTAGCTTTATCCTCTACATATAAGAAAGTATGGCGGGTGGAGACGACCCACCTCGCCTGTATAACACGTTAGCGAGTATGGAGAGATGTGACAGCAGTTGAAAGGCAGTTCTGTCTGGTCTCTGATGAGAGAACAAACTGGGGCAGACAAAACCCTGTGATGTGGTGAAGCCATCCAGCCATCCCCAGGTACACAGGTAGACAATAGAGAGCCAATTCAAAGCCCTGCGAAATGCATTCTGTCTAGACACGCGAACAAACCAAAGCAAAAAGAGTCCATACAGAGAAGATGAAGACATTCCTTAGTAGGTTAAGACAAGAACAAAAAAAAAAAATAAAAAAAATGTTAAGCTGAAGATGTTTTGAAAGTACTTTGAAGAACTTGAAATGCACTTGAATTAACATGTTAAGTACTTGTCTGTGTAGTGAGCACTCTACTTTCAAGATCAATCAAGCAAGATTGTTTTACAGTTCTCTTTTGTGTATAGAGTGTGTTTTTAAAGACGTACTCTCTGTTTTCCCAGGCGCAGAGACAACTCCAAGCCCGGAGCGGTTTTCCTTCTGTTCATTCATGTAAAATTTGCTAAAAGCGTACAACATAGCATACGGTTATTACGTACTTGTGTGGCAATTAATATCTGCTAGCTAGTAGTATGAATATTATAATCCTTTTAAAAATAATACTTACCGTATTTTCCAGACTATAAGGCGCACCTGAATATAAGCCGCAGCAGCAAAATTTTGGGGAAACTACAGATTGTTCCATATATAAGCCGCACCCGACTATAAGCCGCACCCAACTATAAACCGCTGGTGTTTTAATGTTTAATTACCGTAAGAGTTTCTTCTACCACGGAGGGGATTGTCGGGACAGAAATGACTGTTTGGAAACGCAAAGCGTCCCATTTATTTACATTTGACAAACATAAATCTTTCGATCAATCAAACAAAAAATCAATCGATCAAACTTTCACATCTTTGACATTACAAACAGCATTCGTGCAGTGCACAAATAATACAACGGTGCACTCCTAGCGCACTTCCTGCAGTCATAGTACCGTAGTAGTGCAGTATAACAAAAAACAAAGCTTACAACGCTTGACGAGGCAATAACGTTAAATGGCTAAATTTAATTCGTTTTTAAAAGTGCTTGCCTGTAACACGGCAGCAAAAGTGCAGTAACCCGGCTGCTCAACAAAATAACCAGCATCTTTTTCCAAAACAGCCAACACAGCAGTAAAGGTGCAGTAACACGGTTTACTGTATCAAAATATCCAGCCTACTGTACCAGAAATGTCAGTTCTTAATCCTCGTGTCATCGTCTATGACATGATAGTGCGCCCCTGGTGACCGTTAGCTGTAAAAATCCATCCGCCGTTGTATAAGCCGCAGGGTCCAAAGCAAGTGACAAAAGTAGCGGCTTATAGTCCGGAATTTACGGTAAGTGAATTCAGGGTGTTTTATGGTTGAGTCACCACAGTATTTCCGGAAAATTCATAATTTTCATTTGGTTGGTCCATCCAAGCATTTTATGTTATTGTAACTGCTACTGATTGGGTCGTGACAAAATGGGTGTTCGTCCGCTTGGGCTGTGATAGTATTTGTATTTGTTTTGTGATAGTATCTGTTAGTGGAGTGTGACACATGATTAGTAACTTATTGTTGAGAGAGCATTATTTAGATTTTTCTTTTTTTTTCTTCCTTTTTTTTGCGGACACGCTCTTGTTTTGAGGTAAACAGGCTAGACTAAAAATGTTTGTGGCGTCCCCGGTGAGGTGTAGCAGCAGATTCTTTTAGGGAGTCTGTTGTAAAGGCTTGTTGGTGGGACGGAGAAAAGTGTTTAGAGCATTTGGCTCGGGATCACATCCAAGGTTTCCTGGGGTTCGCTGCTTGTATGCAGTTGCCTTCCAGTGGCGCCGGATTACAGTGAATAAATATAAATCACAAGGATCTGTCCGAACACTAGGGTTGTGTTTAGCCAGTTGGTTAATACTAGGTAGTACAGGATGGGGAGATACCATTCTTTTTTGTAAAGTTAACCACAATTTTGTTATCTAGGTTGCCAGATTTTGTTGGTAATGGATAACAGTGTACGAGAATTCATTCAATCTCCCCCTGAAGAGTTGCTGGAGCAATGTACAAAGGAGCAACTGATCATCATTACTCTGTGGCTGCTGATCCAAAACGAAAGAAGGATACCCTGAATGTTTGAATAGACTACAATCGAAGGCTTTAATTTCTGCCTTAATGTGTTTTTTTATAGAGATGCCTGTAGATAACTGTGGCTGGAACCTGGAAAAAACTACAGGACCATGGCATTAAGCCTTACGTCAATCCCCGTCAAATTTGATATAGATATAGCTATTATTTTAAACGTGTTTATCAAAGATATGTCAAGACATTTCCAAAATTGGCCATTTGGAGACTCCAGACAGCCTCTCAATTGTACCTGCAGGATGAATCATTAATATTTTTTTATCGTCTTTGAGAAGTTTACTAAATACAGTTAACAACACCCACAAAACATTGCACCCTACATGCGAATAGGGTGCAAGATGTATATAGAAAATGCTTAAACATAGAATTTGTGATTATTTGATCACAGAACTACTGTAGCATGTAGCATAGTGTGTAATCTACAAAAAAACCCTACAGTCAAAATATCATTTCTCTTTCTTTGGTAGACACATGATCTGTTTAGACATTCACATTAACATCTGTACTGTATTGTCCCTCACTCACGGCTAATAGATCACATAGGTTCACCGTTTGTCTTAATTAACTGTCTTGCAAGTTTTTACAAAGCTAATGTGAACACCTGTGATCATGTGCTCAAAGTCACTTTGATTCCACACTGAGGCTCACGACAGCAAATGCATCTACAGCAGTCAGAAGAAGCAGCACACACAGAAAACACACATATGAACCTGCGGTTTTTTTAAAACCACAACAAACACTTACTCCAGGACTAATTCCATGTCTGTATGTAGTATTTTCTCCTGTTTACACTCTCCAGTAATGATAGGGCCATTAGACATGAGACTTGGTCTCACATAAAAGGAGTCATCGCGCTTCATCATCACAGTGGTCTGTTGCTTCTAATGAGGAGGGAGTGAGGCTGGGCTTCCCCTTGTCTAGCTGCTGATGTCTTGACTCATGGATTGGTGTTGTCCCTCACATGCTCTGACTGCAGGTGAATCCCACAATACCCTGTTTCAAGAGCACCAAAAGTGCCCAAAAATAAAATCTGAAGGGTCCAGAGATGAATGCTAAATTAGAAAAGTAGATGAAATACATTGGAAAATAAAGTAATGTGGATTTTCCAGGGTTAGTATAATTAGTATTAGGCTTTGTTTTAAAGTGTAACACAAGACACAAATGTTGGGTACCGTTGCTCATTGAGATATACATCATAGTGCACACATACAATGCATCAAATACAGGTTTCACTATTTTTTATTGTCAATTAAACCCACGGAAATACCAAAACTTAGAATGAAGTGATCCTTCTTACCCTTTTTGTCCGTCCAAATATAGTTGTGTAGTATTCCTTTGTGCCGTAGAGCTATATTTTTAACCATTTGTGGTATTTCTACAATAGTTTGCCTCTAATTGGCACATCCTGCTTTGCCTTTGTCCAGTTCTTTTTCCCCGTTGTCATACTTTTTAGATTCAATCAGCTTTCCGAGCTACAGATCCAATCAGCATGAGCGCTCTCATGGTTGGAGCTTCTTTCATGTTTTGGATCTCCCTCACACAGTGGTGCCAGATACAACGGATGGTTTTCCAACCTAAAAGCTGTTAAAAAACCGCCAAAACGCACACAAAACCATCCAAAGTATTAGATCGGTATTTTGATTAGTACTTTGACCACCCTGGTTGCTTACACTAGAGTAGTCTAGTAAATTTGGAAGTGGAAAATCTTTCTTAACTCAGCCCTAGTGTGTCGTTTATTTTGTGATTATACTATATACACTGCTGGAAATCTCCAACAAATACACACTTTACTTACTTAAATGTGTGACTACATCTATCAAGCTGTCAGCACCCTACATAGTTATGAAAAGTTGTAGTCTGTAGGTTAGACTCTAACTCGACCACATCTGTTGTCTGTGAAGGAATAGTCTATTCTGACCTAAGGAAATGGTACGAAAGGGTATTCCTTTAATAATACCATACCCTAAGCTATTTCAGATCTGGATGTTCTCGTCCAGATATGACAGTGACATACAGTGTTTGGAGCTATGTGTGAATATCAAAGGGGCTTTTCATATGGTGGCCAGTGCAACTGGCATGTTAATTTCCCTATCGTCACTATAAATATATGTCAACTTTGGCCAAGTTACTCATATGGAGGCAACAAAACATATTTGACACTGTGGTTGCTGGATTGTCTGTCCGTCTGTCCGCCTTTCTCCCTCACACACACACACACACTCAGTCGGCAAGAGTCTTTTGCAGTTTGTAGAAAAGAAAAAGGAAAAAAAGAAGTGTCTGCTGTGCCAAGGCCAACTCCCTCATATGGAGGCAACAACACAATGAGATCTTTGATGTTTTGGATGCAGACCCGACTCAGTCCACATGTTTCCCAAAGAGATGATTAATGCCTTATAGAATAGAAAAGGATTAACAAGAATCGCTGCAGTGCGGGTCATGAACCTTCTGCACGACAGACAAACATGTTGTGTTGCATTTGTTTGTTTAGTGGTTTGGTTTGTCGGTTGTGTCTGCGATTCTGACGGGTGACGAGAAAAGTTGGGAGCATCCAGAGAGAGAAACGGCGCGGTGTTGTGGAGCTTGTATTTATGTATTTGTGTGTTGCGTACATGTCGTATGAATCCTGGTTGGAAGTAATAGGCCACGTTACTTATTGTGTAACTTCTTGAGTTCAGGTTCTTTCCCGTTTGCCTCTGTCTGTTCCTTAAGCACTGTCAAAACTAAGTACTTGTATTCATTCATCCATTTATATTTTTATTTAGTAATCTGAAGTTTTCCTCTCGTCCACAAAACGTCTGTAGATTGCATGTCATATCACTGGTATCATCATTTTTACAGCTTTGTAGAAATTACAGTTGAAATAGCAGAGGACCTTCCAACATCTACTTTTTAGACTAGGGCAGTTGCTGCAATAATCAGATTCCCTCAATGTATTCCTCTTTTCTCTGTGGATTGTACAGGATTGAGAAGAAAGCAGGCGACTACAACATATATTCTCGACCCTTAAAAATCAGCCTCAAGCAGATAATGGAGGAAATAGCATACCGCTTCCTCAATCCCCTACATCAGCTCCACACATTCTGTTAAGATGTGGCAAGATAACAATAAAGCAACGCAGGCTGGATGCAGTCAGCGGTGTATCTTTGATGTGATCTGTCCAGCATCTGCTGTAAGTAAGGCATATCATCAGTAGACCAACAAGCCAGCATTGGCTTCACATCTTTTTTAGTCATGCGACTGAGTGACTGAGCCAGCTGAGCCAGCTACGAAGTTAAACTGTGTCACCATTAACCACCTGCTGCTGTTATGGACAGGTCTTATATTCACCCAACACACTCTGCAGAAGTGGTTTCCTTCATTTTCTACTCTGTTGTGTAATTTTCCAGCAGCTCAGCTGACTCAACAGGAACCCTTGTAATCCTGCTGCCTTGAGACTTTGCATTTTCACAGTTATATAGCCGGCCTCTAGGGAAGGCAGTGTTTCCTGTAAATGCATGAGCAAGCTGTGAGAAACGCGTACAAATTGCGTAAAAGTGCTTGCATGTGCACGGGTAAGTGTTTGCTTTGGTTTTGTTATTGAATTCTGCATTAAAGTTTGCACTAACAACATAAAAAAGAACAGACTTACTGGATAGATTTCAGTCACTTGGGTTCTTTTTGATGTGATTGTTATTGGAGCAGAAAAACTAAATAGAAACTAATGTCAGCTGCTTCCTTAAATAAGAAATAGAGTTTAACCAAACTTACAGTCTTCCTACCTTCAAGACATTTGTCCTTATACGCATTCACCTGAGGAGGGAAGTTGTGTGGAGTCAGGTGGAGGTGAATGTTGTGGTGGGTCAAAAATTTGCCTTCTAGCCTGGCTTGGCCACGTGCCTCATTATTGTGCAGGACTGCGTGGAACTTTTATATAAACGTGACTTCGCATTACATGTAGGCTCTTGCCAAATTAGTTCAAACGGTGTATGTTCAAAAGTATCAATGCATTTCGCGTCAGCCAGACTTGTTTAGCCAGAGCTAAGTTGGTGATTAACCATGACGATTGAGGTACGGCAACTAGGATTATTATATAAAGGTTTAGGAGTAAAGTTTCAGATACTTCAGATAAAATGAGGAAGAAATACAGTCTAAAAAGGAAGGATTTATGCCAGGGATACACATAGATTAATGTCAGTGCGGCTGTTATCTACTTTGTGGAGCGGTGAGAGAAGAGAAAAGACTGGAGAACTGAAGATTTACGTCATACGCACACGTAACAGTGTTTATGTAATTACCGTCACTGCCAAAAGGTTGGGCCTTCCAGGTTTTACAATTACCACATTTTCACTTCTAATACCACCCTCATGCTTGAAGTTGCATCATCTCAGGAGTGCTTTATTTACAACTTCCGACCTGTAGAAAGAAATATTCACCAGTCCAACTTTGCTGTTTCGCATGATACGAGATGTGTGTCCCCAAAATGTTTGAACTTTTGTTCCAAGATGTTTTAATGCAGGTTTATTTTCCCAATGACCTGTTGATATGATGAAATAAATATTTAATATAATTTATTGAATGATTTGAAAGAAAAACCAACAAGTCTTTGAACAGAAGAAGCTCCACAGAGCGAGGTCTTAGTGTTGGATTCAGTCTTCACAAGCTTTCCCAATCTACCTACGTCTTTAATGCAGCTGGTTTCTTCCTCTCAACACCTAATTCTTCTTTCCGAACCAGAGCTATATTACACACATGTAGAAACATCATTCCCTCACTCCTTTTTGATCTTTTTTTTGTCTGTTCGTGAGCTGTCTTCCTCTCTGGTTTTCATTCATCTAAATAGGGAACACAGAACACGCTGGAAATTAATTATTTGAACTCTAGCAGACATTAGATTTTATTTCCCATGCATGATCTTTTACATCTAGAAGGCATGTGTTTACTGTTAACCGATTTTATTAACTCTTAGTCTTTTATACGATTGGTAGCTGAATAATGAACATTGATGGATAACATTTGCTTTTCAAGAGGCAACAACATAATCTAAGAAATAAAATTACTGGAACAGTTAGTCGTTTTCCCGCTGAGCCTAAAACAAACACGCGTGATTCAGTGACTACTCAGCCTTTTCACTGACGCGGATTACGGTACCCTGTCCCGTGGGTTGCTGATTTGAAACCTCACTATATCGTGTCTGGTTATGGGTGTAATCTTGTACCTGACATTGACCGGTCCACTGCGCCAAGACAAGACATCCGCTGACACAGTAGGGACCTGGAAAACGGTCCACTGAAACTTCATCCATAACAGAGTTCTCACATTTCAGACTTCTTTCACCTCTCGAAGATGACGGACAGCTGTGCTTCTGATTGGATTTATTCACGTAACACGCATGTGAAATTTATTAATAGCATTACATTTAGATTGAACACTGTATAACTGTTTACAATCCCAGATGGCGATCATTCAAATGGGGCATTCATGGAGGGAGATTGAAACAGAGAAGGCTCTAGAGAGCTTTCCTCTAACACCACACCTGCACAAAATGCTGCACATTTACATCAAATATTCAATAATCTAACCTGTCAGTTGTGTTCCTAGATGCAGCAACACACCATCATTTAAGGTTTGTTTTTGTTTGCTGTGCAGCAAAAGGGCTAAAAGATTTGTTACTGAATCGTGCCTGAGGGCCAATCTTGAAAAGTCACTTCATCCTTCCTGTCACTGAATGTTGTGAAGCCGTCCTCCAAAAAGATATCCCAACATCAGTCGAGAAAACTCCACAAAATAAAATGTTGATATCGAAGACACAACTCCGTAGGGTCTGTAATAATTAGCCCAAATAGAGTCATGTCCATTAGCTGTAAAGGGGGAGCAGTGGGAACTGTAAAATGTAATGTGCATATATATTAGAACAAATTACGCAGCATGACTTGATTTTGAATTTTAAACATCTGTTGCTTTAAACCAAAAGACATGCTCACCCATATCTCAACACAGCCAAAAGGTCGGCTGTTGTTGAGACTATAGTTTAGGCTTATCCTATTCACATTCAGTGTCTCCAGATGATTTTATTACATGGGAATCACAAATCCAGCCTCCTCTTGGTAAATACAAAGGAGTAATATAGGGTTCAATGTCTAAAAATTACCTAATAATATGTAGACAAGATGAGCTGGGGATTGAGCGCTAACCCACCTGACAACCACCTGTAGCTCAGGGACAAATGTTCATTGATATATTAGGTGTCCCATCTCACAGTAATTATGAGATTTACTTTTTGAGAAGGATGCAATATTATGCAGCTTCTTCACGAATATTTCACTTTTAAAAGGTACTGTTTTTTAGAGACGGCTGAAGTGAATTTCAAATCAGCTGTAAAGCCTTAAATATATTTTTTGATTAAAATTAATAAACAGTTTGGTGTAGCCATCTGGAATCTGTATGTCAACTCATTTCAGCATGTAAGTAGAGAGGGTTATACCTATATCCTTTTTGTAGGAAAGGTAACCTACAGCTAGCTAACTTTTCATTTCTTTCACGTTGCTGAAAACTGTAATCTAGTTTCACCAGTTGGTGTTGAATAATTAGAAATGACTCGAAAACTCTACTTCCCAGCATTTGTTCCAGCATTAACCCGACAGATGCAGTGATCCTCTTGGTGGTAAATCTGTCAATACGTCTGACGTTATATACGTCCGTCCCACACATCTAGCATAGCCAGCCAAAAGCGTGAAATCAAGAGGAGTCCTCTTGATGTTGGTGGAAAAAAAGTTCAGAGGATATACAATTCTGATTTTGCTTCTTTTGCCCCAGTTATGGCCGGTAAACCAAGATACATTCCTTCACGTCGTTTAAAACAAAAGCCACTGGAGTAGTTTGAGTTCTTGAAGACTTTTCACCACTAAAACAAGTGGTATCTTCGGTTATAAAAGACTCCCCACCAGTGACAACAAACAAAGTACATAATTTCAACAACTGTCTTCTTATCAGTACTTAATTCATATAATGTATGTACTAGTCAGTGTTTTGATCACATTTGAGAGATACAGATTGCTGTGAATGTTGCCCTGGTGTATACATAACAGATTATGTAATTAGGAGATGATGAGACATTTCCTGTGCCTTCACGTCTTTACCTGAGGAAAACTATCTCCTACTTTTCTGTAGATATTTCTGTACTCGAGCAGTCATTGTGAAGACTGCTTTTCACAAAGTAACAGCAGTTTTACTTTGCCAATTCTTACCACTCAAACCACCTTAGTTCAGATTGTTGCTTTTAAATCACACAAACAAGTCTTTAGATTTTTTTTTTTAGATCTTACCTTTGAATACTGCAGGGATCCTCCTGAAGTGTAGTAGAAAACAGAGAAGAGGGAAAAAAAAATGTTGAAGGCTGCTGGCTGCAAACTAATCAATGAGCTAAAGCTTTTAGGGATGTCAGCTCTCAGGGCACCGTGCGTTAAAAGGGGGAGTATTGAGATGGGTGGGTGGGCTATGATATATGAAACAACCTCCGATGTCAGGACAACAATTTGTCTGGGAGATAAAGAGAAGTGGTGAAGCTGTTATCTAAGAAAGATGGAGAGAGAAAAATAGAGAGGGAGGGCAAATGCAACAAATACATCACCACTGGGATACATTATAGGATACCCTCCAGACGGTATTAGTTCTTTGTCGGCGAGGTAGAAAATCCAAGCTTTGTCAAAACGTTATACTTTCAGTTTGTTTCTCTTGTTACTGTTTTATCATTCTGATTAATGGCGGTTGCTCTCCGGTGCTGTGCAGAGTTTCGAGATCTGAGATTAAACTCCGTTTTTTTTTGATAGATTAAGTATCAGCTTATTCTTGGTGTCCAAGTGTTGCAACACCGTGGCGCTCAAGCATTTCTTCATTTGTCACTCCCTTCACAGAGCAGGGAGATCTTGTAAAAGTCCAGCTGTGAAGACAAATTCCAGAGCTTCCAGGAAAAAATGCTATCAGACAGCATTAGCCCAAATAACATCGCTGATTAATCATTTACTAACCGGCTCTGACGTCGCCTCTTATGAGAGACATCCAAAGGCTAAGGCATTACTCACGCCGCCTGTTGTTTCTGGTTGCATACACTCGTCGGGCTGCGCACACACACACGTACGTGCAACAGAAATAAGATTTACACAGGCACGTACAGAGCAACGATAACACCACTTAGTACATGTGTGCCTGCCGCTCTCATGCTCTTTTGGCCTGTTACCTGACTGCTGCTCGCGGACCAAGTTTGGTTTGTAATTCAACCCCTCTCTGCGAAGGAACATTTGACAAGCAGAGCTCCAGCAGGTGACAGAGACAGAGAGCGCAGTGTGGACACACACACAAAAAAAAAAACGAATCTGAAGCGTGTTGTCTTTTTCCCACTGAGAAATTAACCTTAGCCCAGATAAACGGTGATTAATTTAAGTGATCAGAAACACATGGTTAAACTGCTGGAAGGCTCTGATGAGAAGTGAATCTAAGGGCCAGATACTCTAGATCTGATTCATTACTGAACGCACATGTAGATTCATGGCCTCATCGACATCAGCGGATCAAAGTATCAACAGATTGGATTACCAGACTTACAGTAATGATGATTACTTTTTACAACAAGACGGGGGATAAGACGGAGAATTTGATATCTCTGCCTCGGTAATCCTTTGTACGATGACAACATTATTTTCGTGCTGGTGTCTCCCTCATTACAGTAAACCAGAACACATGTACGTGGTGTCGTTTGTTTGTTCTTGGAATTAAAGACCTGTCATTTAGTGACACTTAGGCCTCCCCAGGCCAAGACACACACAAAGAGAGATGTCTGTTCTATAATAAAAGTAAATGAATCATTGTAATTATTGTCAGACGGGTGCTGGGAGGGAGTACCTCGGAGGCCAACATTATAAAGTCATGTAAACATGGGCATTGCTTTAGTTTCAGAGCCAGCTGTGTGCGTATGGAGAATTAAAATAACGTCGCTTAGGTGGTGAAGTGCCCTCAGCACAGGTGTCATGCAAGTACAGATTATTTTGAATTCATGCAAGCTGTAATTATCTCAACTATGTGGTCGGCGCTCCATGAACGTCTTTAGATATTTGATGGCCTACCTGGTAACATATAAGCTGGAATACTTATTCAAAAGGAACGCAAGTGACACTGGCCAAGTTGAATCGGCTCCAAATTATGTTTTTAATTTTTGGTGCTGTGGTTGGTTAAAACGCAACTGCTGCGAAAGCATTTGTCCAAGAGGAGACTAATCAGTGTCAGGAGAAATAACATGGATGAGCCGTGAATCATGGGGAAAAATACAAAAGCTGATTAGAAACTGATCTAATCTGAACTCTGAATTTTAAGCAGCGGTTCAGTCGGCTTGTATGAAGTTGCCGCACAGAAAATGTTGTTTTTCAGGATTGTATTACCTTTATTCAACTAGCAACTGTCACTTTATGGGAGCAACAGCAACAAAACAATTTCCTTGAAGGATTAATAAAGTATTCTGATTCTGATTCTGATTCTGATAACGTCTTTGTTGTTTCTGTTGTGACTCCACTTTTGGTATTTCGGTATGTCACCTGTCACTGTGTGCTGCTTTCTTGAGATGTTAAAACACCTTCAGTCATTTGAGCCTGTGTCTCTCCCGTACAGGGTTTTATTCAAGGTGATTTCACATTTATTCATGGACACATGAATAAATGTGAAATCACCACTTTGGTCACATGGAAATGACACCACAATGTCAAAAGTCTTGCATCTAAAATCTCAACCATTTGAGAAATGTCACTGCAGTTCCCCTCAGCTCTGTGGATTTTTTTTTTTTAGTCCCCACGGAGCTCACTGTGTTGGTTTTCTGGCCCATAACTTAACTGTTTTGTTTCTCCCTCTCTGCTCTCATCAGCGTAGTTTCCAAATGCATTAGGCGTCTGTTTTCGGTTAAAAAAGATCTAAAGATAGACTGCACACTGCTTGCCTATCAACAAACAGTAGACAGACAGAAAATTAATGACAGGGTTGTAAACACGGAGGAGATTTTAGAAAGGTATTTAGGATTTGTTAGAGACCAAAGATAGAGAGCCAAATGATGAGTTAATGTTCTTCTAATAGCTAAAAATATTGCTCTGTAACTGCTGGGTGTGTCACTGGGAAATGCAATGGTTACATTACATTTTGTTTTTGTAGACCGCTATTGCAGATCTGAAGAGTAAAAATACGCGTTTATAATGACCGTGTCTTCATAATAGGATCGAAGTTTTTTGCCCCCTGATCCAATACCGATCTTTTAAGTCCTCTCCTTGTGATTTGATAATTTTTTGGCAGCTTTGACACCGGCCAACCGCAGTTAAAACAGAGGAGGATGAAGACGCGACGCTACAGGGACCATGGTTTTGATTTATGGCAGATATTAAATTGATAACTACAAATGATCTGGCCTGTGTGAAGCCTGATACCAATCTGATTTGATCTAAAAAAATAAATAAATGCCTAGATCGCCCTTGATGCTGATGTCTCCATACCGATCGAGACATCCCTACTTCATAAATGTACATTACTGAAACATTTCTATTTTTGCCAATCCAAGTAGATAGACTGCATACTGTTTTACAATAAGATTGTACCTTAGTTTGTGATAGATTTTATTAGCTGTTGCTACATTTCATGTGTAAAATCTTAACCAGGAAAAATTTAATATTTCTATTGGAATTATGGTAAAAAAAAAAAAACAAACAAACAAGGGAGCTGGCTGTAAATGTACAGTAAGTTTAGTTGCGAGGTTTTCAGCCTGCAGCGCTGATATCAGAGAATGTGAATCCCGTCTCCTCTGGCTGTGGAGTGTTTAGTCTGAGAGCTGCAATCCACCATCTGCTTTACAGCTGCCTGTCAGAGGCTCTAATTAGAACAATGATAATGTCCAATCATCTATGCTACATTAAGCTAACATCTAACAGAACCAATCAGGAGGTCAGAGAGCATGAGGACTCAAAGCTCATGAGAGGATCTGTTGCTGTCAGAGAGATAAATGAGTGGTTGAGTAGCTTTCTCTTTTATAACTTATAGCAAATAGAAACAAATCTGCAAAGTCAGACATTCTCTGAAATATCAAACGTCAGTTCTTCACATTTCTGTTGTTCTGAAATTTTAGATTTTAAAAAGCTAGATTTGCTTTTTAAGGCCTGGTCTCACCAAACAGACATTAAAAAAAATACCGGCAAAGAAGGCATCGCCTCACGTTACCTGTCTCTGGGCAACACTGCGCCGCACTTGAACTCACCACGCTACTACAGCCGGTGGCTAGATGGCACAAAAGGAAGAAAAATAACTCATCGTCATTCAAAAAGAACCACCAGAAAACCTAGCACTAGCGAGAAAGAGTCTCCCCCGAATCAAGCTGGTGAGTTAGTTTATTCATTCTGTGAAAATATTTGTGTACACTGATGGCCTTCAGATTTTGTCATCTGAAGAGCTGTCCAAAAAGTTTCAGCTGGTGCAAGAAAAAACCTCCAAAACTCTGGCAGCGTTATCGGTTCCAACTCGCTTTTGGTCCAAGCGACTAAATCTTTTTCCATTACTGTTTGCTTTTCCCCCGTAGCATTTTCAACAACTAGGCAACCAACGCTGTCCAGTGTGCTGTTCATCAGTGGTCATGTCATGCAATCTCAGTTGTGTTAGTATGACCAGAGAATTTATTTCTAAAACAGGATGTTTTTTTTTAAAAAAGGCCTCATTAAAACTTAAATGTATAATCTTAGTTTCTTTTTTTATAACTTTGATTTGGTCATAAGCTCAGACTGTGTGCTTCTTGCTATCTTTGTTCTTATTTTTTAAGATCCTTTTAGAAATATTTTAGCATATATATATATATATATATATATATATATATATATATACATAAAAAATGCAACAAAAATATATTTTGAAGTAGACTTTTCTCAAAATGTTCAGTCTTCCACTGATTCCTGTCCTTTCCTGGCCTATTCCCCTAACCCCCCAACATCAGTTACAGTATCTTTTTTTCTCCTCCTTCTCCTCCTCCTCCTCTTCCTCTTCATCCTTTCTCGCTCCCATGCCCCTCAGCCCTGACACCAGCCTCCCTTTGAAGTCCTCTTTTAAGAGCACAATTAACCCCCTCCTCCAGACACTGCACTCACTTCTCACCTTTTTAATAAGGCACTCATAGACAAGTGTCAGATCTTTTTTCTTTCTTTCTCTCTCACACACTCTGTCACACACACACCCACTTAGATCTACAGGTCCTTACAACACGCCTGTAAATTCTTTGTCACTTGCCTGCAAACTCGGAGACCCCTTCCTGTGTATACGCAGCGGTACTGTAAGTGTGTGTTTGTGAGAACGAGGCAGAGCTGGTTTCTGGTGGTTTGACTCAGTGTTAATGTTGTTTCCGGTGCTTTGATTCAGAGTGAATCAGTGGTGACTGGGGGTAAAAGAAGCCATTAAGGCAGTAGACCACCTAATTGTCGCTCCGCATGTGCTTTTGGTGCAGTTAAGTTCACCAGAACACAAAAATGTGTGTGGACGCACCAACCTTATCACAAATCAAATATTCTGCTACAACAGGATGCTCTCTCCTAACGTCTGCTGTCCACAAGACTTTAAAACCTGCGGAGATTTGCTCCTTTTCAGCCACAAGAGCTCAGCTTAGCTTCTTGAAAGGAAAGAGGTCGTGTCCATTCTCCTGAGCTTTGCCCCCATGCCGCCGCGATCTGTACATAGTCAGTGTTTCCTGTACTGGCTGTATATGTCGCCTTAGGCTCCTTGAGTAATTCAGTGCAGGTGAATCTGGCCTTTGTGACTCAGCCTATAGTACAAGGATGCTTCCTTCGTAATCCTAAAATCAGGGCACTGAAGTGATGCACAGTGTTGTGCAAACATATGAGGCACTACATTGCTTTCTAAGGCATCCCAGTGTTTCCCACAAAATTACATGAGACCCTGGCGTTTTGGTTTTTTGTTTGTGGGTATGGGGGCGTGTGGGGGCGTGAGGGGGTAGGTTCTTTCTACTGTTTCTAATTGTGATGCTACACCAACTATTTATGCAGTATATGACACAAAATATGAGCATGCGTTTTGTCCGTCTTTAAATTACCGTAATAATGCGCAAATTGGATTTAGCGACAAATAGCAGCAGTCTGTGCATTTTATCAGTTCATGTATAGGAATATTAAACATTAGGCTGTTGATACGTGGTATTCTATGGACGTATGTATGTAAGTTTAGATAAAGTATCAGTGGATAAATCTAATTCATAGATTTTCAATTTAACTTGGCTTGTTAGCGCTTATAAAGTTTAGCTAGTTACATCGTCTTCCAGGTTTTCAACAAATCTCTTCAACTAAATCTCCATGGTGTAAAAAATCAAAAGCACCAACGTCGAGTTTTAAAAAGGGGAGATACAACAACATAAATACATGAGTTGTACGTGTCTTTTTCTCTGTCATTTTAAATTCATTACAGAACAGGTGAGCGACCGGTGTGTGTGGAGGGTCTGGGGGGAGATGGCTTTGGGGAGGGGAGGGAGGGACAAACGCTTTTCGGGAGCAATAGGAAAACTAACGCAAGCACGATGTTGTTTGAAACGTGAAAAACTTTTTCCGATTCCTTATGAGACCATGGCGGAGTAGTAGCGGAGTAAGTTAGACCCTGGCAGGCCACCATAGTGTTAGCGTTGTATGGGAGACCCTGCATCTTAACTTCTTTGCACAGTGCATTACCTGATGACGAGAGAGAGATGAGAACAAAAACAAAACAAGGTAAACTGTTAAAAATGAGGCATTCAAAACCAAAATGACTACATCTGAAATAACACTTTGTCCCATTTGGCATTTATTAGGTTGAATACTAATGTCGGCTGTTACATCCAGGTCCCGGTTTCACAAACCTAGACTTTGACTATGGTTTAGATCCAACTAATATTCAAACTTCAGATAGAAAATCTTCTGTTCGACCAAGCTACCTTGTTTATTACGAATGGGATGCTTCGTTCAGAGATCGCATACGAAAATTTATCCCCCACTATGAGCCCATAGAGCTTTTGCATAAGCTTCCTTCTCCAGTCAACCCAGGTGACAGCAGTCGCGTGCAAGACTTCCGCTGACCCAGCCGACTCACTTCCTGTTGCTTCTCTGCACACATGAAAGGGATAAAATAATCTTGATCTTACGGCTCTGCTAGACTTTCCAAGTGGAAATGGAATAGATCAAATTCAGATAATGAAATGAATCATTTCTGTTTTGATGCCCGGAAAAATATATTTAACTTTAGCTTTTCAATAGGCATCACACGATGAATTCAAAAGTTACGGTTGTGCTTCATGATCCCTGCACAGTCCAGTGTCATTTCTCGGTGCCTGAGTGCTCGACTAATTAATAGGAATGCTTTGCATTCTGGGTAAAATACACTAAAAACAGACCAGCCCCAGGCCAACAATACACACAAGGTTACATACGTTCAGGTATAAAGTGTACATCTTTTCCCCAGTTAAATGTGTGCATCAAGGTTCAGAGTTCAGCAGCTTTAAGAGGAGTGACATGGGGCTAAGCCTGCTGGCTATTGAGTTAGATTGAGAGGATCTTCCATATGCAAACACAGGCGTGCTGTTTTCCTATAGAAACTTCCTCAGAAGCGTCGGCAGCTCAGTGTTGAGCTATTTAAGACCAGCAGGCCTTTGAGGAGGGAGGATTTTCCTTCTCTCTCTCCCTCCATCTCTCTCTTTCTGTCATTAATAATATGATATTGTCCCATCTGTCGGGGGAGCCAGCGTGGAGCACGTGTTTCCAGTTAGGCTCATCAGAACCTGATGTGGGGAGGCCGGAGCGAACGAGAGGGACTGGAACTGGGAAGCCTGGCCTAGAGTGGGAACGGCGGCACAGGGCAAGGTAATTAAATCACAGGGTCTCCGCTATTTCAGTGCACAGTTATACACTTAAGTGATACATTAAAATTCAAAATGTATGTTAGGGATAAAAACGGACCCATGGGAAAAAAAAGATAGCTCCAGCCTCAAATAGTCATTCTCCTGCTGGCACAATAATAAGTCAGAGTTGGTATCCTAACCACTTCCGCATGATTTAATATCAACGCACTGTACAAAACGTTTCTTTTTTCTTTTCCTTTTTTCATGTTTGCTTGCGCATATTTTTAACAACATACAAATGATCATGTAATTATGTTGTCTTGAATGATTGGTTTGGGTTTTAAAGTGTAGAGGCCCTGGGACACAAGTTAGTCAGCGGCCCTATTAACATATTTGCAAGATGCTTTAATGTAAAACATAAACAAGAAAACAGGCAGATCAAAGCCCTCGCCCTACCCACTGTTATTACCCCACCTCCAGACCGTATTGCTGCAATCATTCTTCGCTAAATCAGATGCAGGAATAAACATCTCTAGGGTTTGGATCTGCAGCCAAAACTCTTTCAGATCGGGGATCTCGTCCAACTATCCCACATCTATTACTGAGGAAAGCAACATGTTGGATCTGTGATTCAGCACATTGATAATAGGCGATCATACATGCACCAACTCCTTATATTTGCTGTAAAACTGATGATACATCTTGTGGCTTTTATTTTAAATCACGACTGACAGACGCACAAGTATTTAAACTGAGATGAATATGACCATGGCTTTTATGATCGTTCACTCTACTTCCAGTAGTTCAGTGCAGGACGTTGCAGCTGAAGCTCTCCTGTGGTTTGCTGTGTTGCGGTCTTCACAGTCATGAGTGTAACTGTATCTCGGTGACCTGGGCAACCGCCGCAGTCTGCGCTATGATGTCAGGGAATATCATCAGCATGCCCAGGGATGGTGCAGCGGTCGTAGGGGGAATACCACGCAATTTAACGAACCACATCTGCTATCATCACTGCGTATCGCCATCAGATCTCCTCTTTTTTTTTTCCAAAGGACCCAATTCTGTTTTCATCCAGTGTGAGAAACTAGAGAGCCGAAAAGCCGTAATCTGTGATGTAATCCTGGCGTACCACCTGGAGCGACGATCAAGACGAGGCAGGATTTTGTAAAAATGTTTGCAGTCGTTTAGTGGTGTAAAATATTTGTTTTCTCAAAGGAAATGTTCCAACATGCTGCTTTTCCAACTTTCTCAATTGATTCTCTATGGACCGTTGAGCCGGTCACAGAGTCTTTTATCGTTTCTGAAATGTTCACGTCGTCTATGAAGTCGGCAGACGCGGAAATTTTATATTGTGATGGTGCGGTTCGGTGGAGCTCACTGCGCTTCTCATACTAAAGATCAAATCAGGTCTCCATCCTGTCTTCTTACAATCTCACCCCCGTCATCATTTCTTTCCAGTAATGCCGAGGCATCTTTGCATTAACATCATCTTTTATCCATTAAACTTTGCTTCAAAGCACGTCTTACGAGGCCTTAAGGAAATAGCTCGAAGTTTTTGCATCAGTTTTATTTGGTTTGATTCCATTTGGTTTGCTTCACAGAGAAATACTTTTGAATGTTCTCCATCAAAGGACAGCGTTGTTGTCGAATTAAAATCTTGTTTTTCACCAGAAAACAAACACAAAAATGTATCAGGCGAAACCCCGGAGCACGCTGCAATTTAGTACCACACTTAGAATAGTTTGTGTTTCCTTTACTTTGCATACTACGTGTGCACGTGTTGGCGTGTTTGTGTCTATGTGCGCGCGCTTTCTCATGCATGAATGTGTGTGAGTGTGTTTGTGGGCCACAGTAGGCTGCGAGCGAGGTTACATCTTGCAGCAATTAAGCTGCATGCGTCTCCTACGCCCCTCCATTCGTCTACTGCAGGGTCTTATTTCAAGGCCAGCCTGCATTAGACAAACTGAGAACATTTGATGGCTTGGTGGCTGAACACAGCAACAACATGTTGCACACATCAGATAATTATTTGACAATAAAATGTGGTTGTATTAGAGAATATTGGCACATTACAAATGTTGACAAATGAGACGTGAAGCCGAAGGAAGCAAAAGGAGAGGAGGTGGAAAAACAGATACGTGAATTAAGAAAAGAGAGATCCACGGGTCAGTGACAATCACTCTGATGACAACACGACTTGGAGGTCGTTACCATGAACGAAATTACTGACATACCTTTAACTGTTTATAGGAGCCTGGATGCCAAATGCCAATTGTCCCTAGCATTACTGAGAGGCACAACTAAATGTCACAATTACTGAATTATTTTAACTGAACTCATCAGATTATCAACAAACAAATCATCGGTGGGAGACGCAGAGTCACATAAGTGTTGTTTATGGAGACAGCGAGTGTACCGAGAAGGACTGAGTTTCGTAGTGGAAACTGGTGTGAAGCAATCTCCTCACTGCAAGTAGACGATGGCCGCAGTAGAGTCAGTTATTCTACCTGTGAGGAGCTGCCAGTTAAACTCAGTAGATTACCTTGTTTACCAGTCTTTGCCAAATTTAAATCTGGTCTCAGATTAAATCACCTGAGTGGTTATGGATTACCAGGTGTTTGTGTTTTGATATTGTGTCTGACTCAAAAACACACACCCATCAGACATAACATTATGACCACCTTCCTAATATTGTGTAGGTCTCCCGTGTGCCTCCAGAACAGTTGTGACTCATCAGAGAATGGACATGGGTCTTCTGAGGGTGTCCTGTGGTGTCTGGCAACAGAGTGTCGTTAGTGGGGGCCTCTGTTGATCAGGCTTGTTCCAGTACATCTCACAGATACTTGATCAGTTTGGGATCTAGTGAATTTGGAGGCCAGGTCAACACCTTTTATGTTTTTTTAGTTGTTCCTAAACCGTTTTTGTGTGTGTGTCTGTGTCAGGCTGCATCCTGCTGGGGATGGCTGCTGCCATCAAGGAGCGTCATTGCTATGGGGTGGGGGTGTCTGGTCTGGTCTAGGTGGGTGCTACATGTCTAAGTAACATCCACATGAATGCCAGGTCCAAAAGTTTCCCAGCAGAACCTTGTATTGTCATAAAATGGGCAACGTTATTTACTTCTTCTTTCTCGTTTTAATGTTGTGGCTCATTGGTGTATTTACAGTATGTGTCCAAAAATAAGCGGACAATTTAGCACCACACCATTATGTGGTTGTTAAAATCTTACTTTAAACCATAAACATTAGTATGCCGCTCTAACAGCCTCCACAGCGCAGTTTTCTCCAGCTGTGAATGAAGTTCTGCTGCTGAAGCTGGACCTAAGAGAGTCACTCACAGCCCCTCCGCTGTTCTAATAGTGAGTGGCACATATCCGTAGCTGTTGTAGGATGTCATGGGGACGCTCTACGATCTGTATTCCTTCCCCCATGTTCAAATTTTCGCTGTTTTCTGGTTTGCAGCTGACATATTCGTATTCCTTGTCTTGATTAACATAAACCAGTCCAGGTGACTCAGGTTCAGACCACAAATCACAAAATGATAGCAGCTAAAAAAAAAGGAATTGGATTTTATTTCAAACATGAGGCTTGCTGATCAACGTGTGACTTCAATCAAAAGGTTTGTGCTGTACTAGACGTCAGTGGTTCAGAACAATCAAGTTTTCTACCAAAAGTACCAAAAGATCTACAGTCCTACTCAATAGGATCTTTTATTTATACCAATATCATTGGCTGTTGTTATTGTGATATAGTACTGACGTGCTGTGCAACCCTACACACACATTAACTAAAAGAAAAAGTTTGAAGCCTTGTAAAATCACAAACATTCAGTGCAGTGACACATGTGTTGCTGTGTACAAGTCTTTTCATGTACAGATGACAATCTGTATAGTTCCCATGGCGGCTGGGAAAAGCGAACCACAGTCAGCAGAGCGATGTTTGGTCTTTTTGATAGAACATTTTACTGTGGGTAAAACTAACCACAGCTTGATCAGCTGCAGCGTTTCAGCTGACAGCAGGCGGAAGAACCTCCAAGCTTTGCCGGTTTCCGGTTTGAGTTGCTGCAGTCGGTTCTGTCTCGCACCTGCTAACAAACACAACAATGTATGTCGATACATCCGTCTAGAAACGAGCCACAGTTACCTAAAGGAATTCCGGACCAGATGTCTTTATTACCAGCCAAAAATATTCGGAAACTCCTAATTAACACAACAACAGAAACACATACGCACTATTGGCAGATTCAAGTACTAATACTTCAGCAGATATCAGAGGCAAGCTCGCTGAGAGCAAGCACACCGCCTGTGACGCACGTTAGCAAGAAGCCATTCAATAATATTTACTGAGCACACAAACCCTGATTAGTCGGGAATACACTGCCTAAACAAATAGTGAGCAAAGACACGGATAGAGCGTTTAAAAAATGTTCTAACAGTAGCGAGGTGGCAGCTGAGACTGTGCTACTTTCCTGGTGCCGTTTTTAAATCGCAAGAGAGACACGATTGTCCAGAAAACTAGACTAAAACGCTGACCTCTTCATCAGCAGCTTCCTCTCCTCAACCTGCTCCTTCCAAGCTCTTGGCAGCTGATTCGAGTTTGTATGCTACTTCAGAAGAGTTTCTCGGTGGCGGATTAGTCATCCTTCCAGTGATTCAACATATACACTTGTCCCTCTCTCCTGTTCTGCTACTCCAGCTTCTCTGTGATTTTTCTCTTGGCCTCAGCCTCCTCTCATTTCCTCCCCAAATGTTCTGCTTCAGCCACAGTCTTCCTCTCCCGGGCTTTGACCTTCTGGTATGACTCCTCTGCGTCGTCTAAACTGTCTGCTAACCTTTTTTTTTTTTTTTTTTTAATTATTGTACGTAATTAGCATTTATTTTTTGGAAATCACTTCAAATGCTTTTTGGATTCCTGTGCTGCAAGCTGTGTGTTCCTTTTGGTGGAGTATCCAGCCACAGTATACCTGATTTATGCTTTGGTGTTCCCCAGGGTTCATTCCTGGGGCCCCTCATAATTTACCATTTTTTGGCATTACTTCAGATTAACGCCCTAAACTTTACCATGTTACTTTTATTAAAGCTTTTATTACAATGCCTCCTTTCTAAATTCGGGTTTTCTGGTTTTGAATACTTAAAGACATCTTTGCTTTGAACTAGGCCAGTCACTGTTAATTATTTTCACCATAAATTAATCTGCAGGTTTCCAATAAATAAATGATTTTTTTTAAACATAAAAATATTCTGTTTACTTTCATGGGAGACATAATGAAACAGCAGTTTTGTGTATATAGATAATATCAGGGGAAGTCTTTTTGCCAGCAAATTATTTGAAATTTAACAGATGAATATTCTGTTAACCCGCTGAGTGATCCATTTGGATACTCAGCTGTACAGTTAATCAAACAAGCAGATTTAAAAAAAAAAAAAAAAAAATGTGATACTTGCGTGTAACACTTGTTTTCCTGAAGAAACATAATCCTGATTAATAACAGTGAAATGTCAATTAATAATTAAAATTACAACAAAAAGAAAAAAGAAAGGTCCCATGTTTGACCGCCCTCGTCAAATCTGATCACATTAAACATTTCAGTGTGGCCGAGCGGATTTCATCCTGCCACTCACATTCTCCAGACTTTGATATTTTACTGCATCCCAGGATGCTTGACAAATACAGGCCCTAACTGGATTAGGATCACAGCCCTAGATCTCTCTCCACTAAACCCCGAGGCCAAGGGCAGACCGTGTGGGAAAGCAAGATTGACAGGAAGTCGTTGGGTAAAGGCAGAGGTGTGTATGTGTGTTTTCTTCCGTGCACACGTGTGTGTTTGCCCAGCGGGCAGAACACAGGGCCAGGGCAGGAAACGAAGTGGTTGTGCCACCGGTTAGAGGAAACAGAACGGCAGATAAATTACTCTGAGTCGGGCTGGCAGGACTTCTGAGAGCCGGAGCTGAGTGGACATTGAGGGAGGACAGAGTGTTGACATGTAGGATGGTGTGCCTAACCCAACAGGAAAACAAATTCATCTGATGTTTTTTTTTTTTATTCGCAGAGTATTTTAATCTCCGAAGCGTGAACCCTGCCCGATTTTGGAGGACTGTCAAGGAAATGCATGTGCAGAAAGATTTTTAATTTATCTAACGTTGAGTCACAATGAGCTACTGAAACAGCTTCAGTGCAACTTGTCGTGAATGTTGTAAGTCTAGAGTGATAAAGCGTCCAAAATATATCCCCTTGTGTATATTTCTCCGGTCATTTATTTAACTTTTTCTTGTAATTATTTCACATGTGTAAAACATGTGAGTGGGGACCACCGCATAGAGAGAAAAGAAACCCAACGTTGGCAAAGGATGCCATCTGGTGGACATGTATCGCCAGTCCAACAGTCACAAGTACGTTTGAGTAAATGTGTCTCTCTGACTCCATGATGAACAAAGAAACTTGGCAGATTCTGTCAGTGCTGACGGACGTGCCCGTTTGTTGTTACTGTCTCCATCTGAATCATGTGTTGCTACTCATTTGTCCAGAAAGACTAGTAGTTGAGAGCTGGTATTTTTCCTCAGGATATTGAAGTTGGCAGATGAAGAAAATATTTAGGTAGAAAACAGATGAAAGCTGTGTGTTTGGTTTTTCTGAATTAACTAAAATCTTCAAAACCTCAAGAGAAGCTATTTGAGAGTTTGATTCCTGACAGCAAACAATGTCCCAGCGTTTTTTTTTTTTAGTGTAGTTTCATTTTGTTCTGAGTCTGAGACACTGGGATAAACTTTAAATAACGTAGAAGGGGCTTTTATTTTATCAGTATTTAGATATTGTTTACACGGAGAGACCATCAATGGAAAATTATGACATTCCTTCTCTTTAATTCACAGATTTGTGTTCATGACAACTTCTCAGAATGACGACATAATGTTTTCATTCAGAAAAACGGGGCAAATATTTAATTCTCAAGTGAATACACTACTTTTTGGAGGTATCAGTGTTGTTTTGTTGTTTTACAACTGTGTACGTGTTTTTCTGACTTGGAATCATGGTCATCTCAGAGCTTGCAGACACTTGAGAAAACTAAATCTTTATGCATGACAATAGTAAACCAAATAGGATAACATCACCTTTTAGCTATAATCAGGTCAGTTTTAGACATTTTGGTTTATAACTGATGGTCATGACACACAGGTGACGGTACAGTGTCTTGGAAATGTATTAATGTGGACAAAATGCAGTTGGGAATCAAGCATTTTATTTTTCTTGTCACTACAAAACTGAAACAACCAACAGAAAAGCTGTTTCTTCGTTTTCCCTTTCTTAGTACAAAAACATTTCATTCAAGGCCTAGGAAGAAGAAGAAGGATGTCGTTTACTACAACACATAAAGAAGACGTGCAAAGACACTACTCGGGGTCCAACAAGTGTCAGTCAGGTGTAAAAAACAAAAAAACAATACACAAAAAACCTGCTCCTCAGTGAGAATGAGGGTGAGTCACTCAGATACAAGTTCAAATAATCTGACTCCAGTTAAACAGTGTTAGTTGTTGTATTTTGAACCATCTCCAACGCTGTTCAGTAGAAAGGTGATCTCTACGGGCGCATGGCTCTAGGTACAGTGCTAAGGCAAAGGAGTGTGGTGTGACAACAGTTCAGAAGTCTCTCGAAGACAAGTTCAAAAGAAATGTATTTTTGTACCTACACAGAACAGATGAGATATTCCCGGAAAAACATTCCTAATAAATGTAAAAATTTAAATAAATTAATAAGATGGTGACGTTTACTGTAGAGCCAGAGAGAACACTGTCTGATTACAGGCACAAGACCACTCTTATTTTATGTAAAACTTTTGATTTCAGCCAAAGTATTTCACAAGAAGTGGTACACAAAAAAAAAAAACGATCAGACTGTAGGAGAAGACCAGAGGAAATGTAAGAACTCTCTGTCAACCAGACAAAAAAATTGAGGCCGTACTGTTTTGTTGTTTTACTACATTAAACAACCACTTATATGTAAAATATGAATAATATGAACAGGAAAATAAACTAATTCATGTGTCACTACTAGAGCAAAAATAGTGCGTCGTTATACTCGAGGAAAAAGCTTCTCATTCACACAAAACTCACACAAAACAAGGCCATCAAAAACACAGCTCTTCATTAACATACAGTAACTTAAAAAAAAAACATGGCAATACAGTTCAGTCAGATATATTTTCACACATTTTTGCCAAATGGTAAAATATCCATAGAAACGGTGTTGCTTTTTTTCTTCAAAGACGAACGGCCGGGAAGAAACGTTTATTTTTCGGGCTGGGGTCGAGCACATGCGTTGTTCAGAGGGCACAAATAATTTAGATTGTATCAGGAAAATGTCACACGGATGAAACATTTAGAGAGGACTTCAAATAACACTAACACTGTCGTATCATAAAACGGATACTATAAACAGAAACCGAGCCTTTTATTTCTTTTACGTGCACGCTGTAACAGAATCTTTTTTTTGATAAGTACGCACATAAAGTTCGAGTTATCACACTCGTGCGGCTGCATGTGAGTTAAACTTACTGCACAGTTTCGGTGTAGTGTTGTTAATGTGCACATTTTTGAGATCGTACATTTGGCTGGTACGCACAAGATGAAGAAGAGTCATCTGAATGGATGCGTGGCTGATCTGTAGCTGATATATATCTGTACGCTGGGCAGAGGTTTCACAAAAACATCTTCTATCTTAGCACTGGCTTCGTTTACACGGACGCTAGTATTCATCCAATGAGTCCCGAGTAAAAAAATCCTCATGTAACCACCTCAGCCTGAACTGACTGGTCTGCTGATCACCAATCGGAGGGAACCGACCCTTTGTCTGTTCCCAATTTCCTATGTTACTGTTGCTAGGTTAGATAATCAATCTCAATGCAGAGGAACACTGGAAACTTAGTCAAAGAAATGTGAAAAACATAAACAACAAGTGTGTGTGTGTTTACAGCGGAGGAAATAACAACACTGAAAACTGGTGAAAGATTAGTCATTTTTCCAATTTCTACCAAAGCTGGCGCGTTTTCTTAGCACAGTGCATACCTTGTGTATAAGTGCCAAGTAACTATGTAAACCCTTGATATGATTGTTCCTCTCTGGTTAGAATAAATCCATTCTTAAAAACAAACATAAACATTAGCTGACATGACAAGTTTCCAGGATGGACAGAAAACAATGAGTTTTAAACAAGTGTTTGAAATGATGAAGCAGGAAATGAAATGAAAAAAAAATGTCGTCCGTATAATGGTAGCCAGTGATGACCTTTGTGCCCCATTTACACCTGGTGTGATCACGCCATCTGTATCTGGATTCATTGCTCTCGTCGTGATTGTGCCTGTGATTTAATCCAACCTCAAGTTGTTACTTGGTGAGATATGGACGAGTTCCCAACAAACATCAAAGGGAGCAGTTCATCTTTATGGGCTTTTACGGTTGATACTTGCTTTAATTAGAAAGGTAGTTAGAAGTGGATCCAGGTGACCTTTGAACTTCTTTTCAACTTGACACAGCTCAACAGATTGCTCATTAATACAAGGTATACATATTGTATCTTAACAGGTCAAAATGACATTAGGAAAAAGTAATGAAAACGTGACTGTAAACCAGTTCTTGATAAACAAATACTCAAGGTTCATCCAGAGGCACCATGTGGTGGGCTTTCTTGTAACCAGTTTCAAACCGTTCCCACTAAGTCTCAGCAGGCCTCCTTGGCTTGGCTTGGCATCTTGCACATCATCAGGATCTGCTTCAAGGCTTTCTGCACGTCCTCGTCCATCTGACCCTTTAAGCCACACAGCGCAGGGTTAGTTAGTTAAAGATTATACAAATCACATCAATTATTTGAATCCTAGTCCACTAAAAAAACCTGATACCTGAAGATTAAGACATAAAATCATCTCTTTTATAATGAGCCATTAAAAGTTAACATTTAGGAGATGGAGCTGAATAAGAGACATAAACTAACGTATGGGTTTACCTGAACAGCGTAGAGGAGGTGCATCCTATAGACGGACACTATTTCATTGTGCTGCTTCTTTGACTCCTGTAAAGACAACATGCTGTAAATATGACGTCTTATCCCTGTCATAGATATCAAAGGTAGCAGGAGTAGCATCTGAAGTGATCTTACAGCTAGCTGGTACTGCAGCTGTTTGATTTGTTGCTGCATCGTCTCCAGCTGCTGGTTTTGCTGCTGCTGTCTCTTGGAGGGGGAACATGAGCTGTAGGAGAGCTGTGATAGGCTGTTTAACGCCTCCTTTAGTTTCCCCACCTCCCGAGACAGGTCATCTATCTGAAAGGGAAAATGTAAAATAAAACAGTTTGATGAGAATGTAAAAAAGCTGTGATTAGACCGAATGTATAAATAAACACGATACTACAGAAGTGAATGATAATAGGTTATTTCTTACCCTTTTGTTCTTCTCTCTCTCAGAGGCAACGTGATTCTCCACCAGCTGTTTGAGCTGACACACAGCGTCCTGGGACTCCTCCAGTCTGGACGTCAGCGTGTGGTTCTCCTTCTCCCTCGACATCACCAGCTCCTGCAGGGCCTCCCGCTCTGCTCCGTTGTCCCGTGCCTTGTGGTGGATGGATGAAGGTATGAATAAGTAAAATAAAATACACATTTTTCTACATAACACAGAGCATTTAAATGTCCTTTCTTCCACTGTCCTCCCACCTTCTGCCATGCATCAGCAGCCTCCAGAGCCATCTCATCCTGCTTCCTGAGGGCCCCCTGGAGGAGCTGCGTCAGATGGGTCACCTCGCCCTCCAGCTGCTCCTTCATGGTGTCGTGCTCCAGACGGGACACGGAGTCATCTGAGGTGACGTCTTTTTCTGTTGTCAGTCTGTTTGTGGAAGAGACACAAGGACATTATGGCAACTGAAGCTGAAGTTTATTTTATTCTAGCAGATGAGAACATTTTATTCAAGCTGGCAAATTAGTTTGTTTACTGCGGCAGGCTGGATCTCACTGTCATAGTTATCCAAGGTTTGTTTTTACATTTCACTAACTAAAACCTCCTCTGCTAATATGGAAAAATAACCTAGTAAAAGTAATGTTGTGGAAACACACATGTGAAATTTTTCATTCTCTCCTCACCTGTTCTGAAGCGCCTCCATCTGCATGGTCTTCTGACGTAGCTGCTCTCTCAGGGCTTCTGTCTCACTTTCCAGCTCTTTGATGGCGTTTCCCAGAGAGGACATTACCTGCATGTGGTCAGCGAGGGCCACGGAGCTCTGTGCCTGAGCCTCTGCCTCCTGTCTCAGTAGTGAAATCTCCTCTTGAGTGGCTGAGTGTTTCTTCTCAGCCTCGGCTAACAGCGTCTGCAGCTCCTCCACCTTACTGCTCAGCTGCTGGACTTGTTGTTGTTGTTGTTCTGAGGATGGGGATGAGGCTGCGCTGCTCTCGGTTTGGGCCTCAGCCAGATGTTTCTGAGCAGCACTCAGCTGACTCTTGGTTTCGCTGTAGGAGTGTGAGAGTTCCAGTAAGCGGCGCTGCAGCCCGGCAATTACCTCGTTGAGCTCGGCCTTCATCTCTTCAAAGTCTTTGGCTGCAGCCTCAACAGGCACTGTGCCTCTGAGAGCCTCCTAAAAGACAAGAAGGAAGGAATGAATGAATGGCATGAAAGATGTATGAGTATCCCCTCTTCAGACATCCAGATGTTCAAAGAAAAGAAGGATCCTATATTTACCTGCAGCATCCTGACTTCCTCTTGTGCCTCCTTGTACAGCTCCTCGATCCGTGCAGTCCTCTGTTCTTTCTCCTTGATGATCCGTCTCTCCTCCTCCATCCTCCTCAGCTCCTCTTCCAGGTGTCTGATTTGTTGATCTGCTTTATCTTGCTCAGCTCCCGATTGGACCAGCTGGGCCTTCAGCTGTTTTACTTCATGTTCAAGCGTGGAGGACGTCCGTCTCTGGACCTCTTCTTTATCCATCAGTTCACCTTCTCCTCTTCCCATCTGTGCTCTCAGATTCTCCACTTCTTCCACAGCTTGGTGGTATCTCTCCTGAGTGTCTGTCAGCTTGGCCTGCAACTCTGCTAGACTCTCCACCAACTCTTTCTCTCTCACGTTTTCATCCTCCTCTCTTTCTCTGCCTCGCTCAGGTTTCAGCTGGGCCTGGAGCGAGCGGTTTTCTTTCCTGGTTTCAAGAAGTTTTATTTGAACGCTCTCTAGCGCCTGCATCAACAGCCTGATCTCCTCTTTGCTTCCTCCTCCTCCTCCTCCTTCACTGTCTTCCTGTTCCTCCAGTCTGACAGAAGCGACTCCTGGACGGTCTTCCCCTTCTACTTGGACAGTGGAAAGGACTTGTGGATCAAACTCGTCTTGGGTGGAGTGGAAGGAGGAGTTGGAAGTCATGCTGTTTGGGCGACTGTCCTCCTTCAGGTCCTCATTTCCTTGGTGGGACGGATGCTTCTGTGAGTGAAAGGTTATGAGGTTTAGAGTTAGGAGAGACACTTAGGATGGTACACCCAAACTTCTAGTTACATGACATCACAGCTGCAACAAACAGTCTAAATCAATATCTCGTCATTTTATTCATTGTCAGTGAATCCTTTCATGAAAGAAAACTATTTGGCAGATCAACAGTACATCCAGTCACTAGCTGCAATTAATCAAATTATAATAGATTTGCATTTTTTCAAATTGTTCAAGTTGAGACGGATCTGAAACCACATCTGAAACAACCTTTGACTTTAAAGCTCTGTTTTATGGATCATATTTTATTATTTATGCGATATCTCTCATCACACGGTTAGGTCATTTGTAAGTTTTGCTGTACTTTTTATTATATTTGCCTCTCATTTGAAAACGTGCCGCATTTACTCGGTTGCCATTACTTTGAGTATGTTCAGTCATTTGTTCAGTGTGAATGATTGGGCTACATACCTTCAGTTTACTTGCAAGTTGCTGATTCTCCAGAGTCAGAGCTGTGATCTTGGCTTGCAGGGCAGAAACCAGAGCTGCAGATGCTGTAAAGTTGTGCTCTTCCTGAACACACACACACATACATTCACATGCCACACAGAGGCATAAAGATAATGTTAAGGACCACTAGCTACCTGCTGAAAAACAACACAAGTCTTGACACGTCTAAAGCTTTGGGTAGACCTCCAAGAATGCCGAAGGTGAAAAAGTTCAGCTGTTGTCAGAGAATAGCACTAAGCTGGGAATGTTTGAGTAAAACATAACTAGAATGACTTTTTGTAAACTTACTAAACAAAGGAAAAGAGTTTAAGATGAATCAGGAGTTTAAAAATCCCACCATATAGGTGTGTAACTGGCTTACTCAAACAGCAATTTTCTTTTTCAACTGGATGAAAAGAATTCAGTCTGTACGTTCAGTCAACGCACCTGGTTTAAAATCCGTCCCTACGTAATATAAATGAGTCACCACAGCGTCATTGTCACCTTTGTTTCCAGCTCAGTACCCGCCACTGTTTCCACCGTCTGCTTCAGGTCTTCGATCGTCTCCAGCAACATGATTCTCTCCACATGGAGCTTCTCCAACTCCTCTTTCAGTGCTGTTCCTCTAATCTCATCCTCCTTTAAAACGAGGGGAGGAGAAAGGAACGAGGGGTGGCGGGAAGAGGAAAAACAGATGAGAGAGGGAACAGCATATGAAGGCTGAAGGAGAGAATTTAGCTAACTGGTATATGATATACACAACTACAAACCTAGATGGAAAATACTAGATAATGTAGTTTTATTTAGTTAGGAGGTTTTTCCTATTACCTTGTAGTTGAATCTCTTGGGAGTGTCACTTTTGTTGGATGCAGGAGTCCCAGCAGATGTCATGACAGAAGGAGAGGAGGGTCCAGAGCTCTGAAGAAGAATTGAGTTGATAGTGTTTGAATTTATTTTCCTCATAATATCTCATCGTGTCTTAAAAATAACAAGATTATTTCTTGATCTTTAAAACACTTTAACGTTAAAAACCAGTGAGTAGCTTATGCAGAGTTAGTACTGGCCTAGATGTTTGCACTGAGAACAGTTTTATATCTTAAAATTTGAAAAACAAAACACATTAGTACATAAATTAAAATCGTACACGAATGGCACACGTTAATAACCAGTGTGGCCAAATAGAGCTGATGATTCCCAGCTCGAAGGTTCTTCAAAAGCCAACAAAACACACCGAAAATATCAAACCAAGATTTTGTTTAGTGCTATGACAACCTAGATGGCTTACACTAGTGTAGCCTATCATAAAAAAATGTAAATCATACAGCAACAATTCCCACCCAACTCTATTTTTACCCACTAAATAAAATTCAAAACTGCCCAGCTGGATGTGAAACTGCCCGACACTGTTGGTGTCATGTCCTGATTTCTGTTGAGAAAACACTGACATAACAGATGATATAGTATATATATAAACACACAAACTGTACTTACTTGATGAATACACTGCAGACATGCATTCATATTAATATAGAGTGGCACACTGATACAAGCCAACAGAGAGACATGCATTTACCTGCAGTGGGCTAATGGGAGGTGGAGGTGCTTTTCTTTTTTTGGGAGTTGTGATCCGTTCATCACTTAGCTTAGCTACTTGATCATGCTGAGGAGCCAGCGGAAGAGGCAGAGAGAAAGAGAAATGGAAAGGTGGGATTCAGTGCTGGTTAGTAAAAGGAGAGTCGATCAGTGATTGCTACAGTAAGTATTAAGTTTTCAAAAACTAAAAGATTTCTTTTTCAAAAATGACATGATTGGAGAAGCTAATGCTGAGAAACAAAGTAATAAAATTTTACTTTTAGTCATCATTTTTTGCTCTTGCAGCATCATTTTCTAAAAAATACTATGTTAAAATTATTAATTGTAAATTTACACTTTAATTTATAATTGATTGATTTGTAAGTTTTTGAGTTTTGTTTGTGAAAGGAGATGAAAAGGAGATTTATTTTCTCACCTGAGGACTTCGAAGAGATTTGGTATCTGGTGAAGGAAACAGGAAACAACAGTAGAAAGCATGTTAAAGATAATGTTGTAATCATTTCAGACTTCTCTTTAAATATTAACCTCAGCAGACATTCATACAGTATAATGTTAAACAGAAGAAGTAGCAGGAGCTCTACTGCAGAGGGCAGTGTTGACTTTGTCTCGAAATCATGGCGGTACAAATCTCACACACCCCTCAGAGACCATACCTTTGTGTGAGAGGCAACGAGTATCAACTATTAACTGTTTAGGTGTTTTGTTAGGGTTGGACTGAGGTCAGATATAGACAGACATGGTTTAAAGAAGGGGTGAAATAATAAACAGATGAAACAAGTATATGTGTGTATGTCTCACGTGTTTTCTGTGTTTTTCACTCTCACCTGAGACAGGATGTTGGTTCAGAGCCACCATGAGAGCAGTTTTTGCTTCAGAGTTTCCTGACATCCTGACGTAATGTAAGACATCGTGGCCTTCTGAATCGACAGCTGACAGGTCTGCTCCTCGCTGAACCAACACTTCAACAACTGACACTGCGCTGGACTCGGCTGCAAGCATCAAGGCTGTCCTACACAACGGAGGAGCCAGGTACATATGCATAAACGTACACTGAACACCAACTCGACATATAACTAATGTTCAAGAATGTGTCCAGCAAGCCATTTGTGAATTTTCTGGGTTGACTGTGTTTTTACCTGCCACTGTTGTCTGGAGTGTTGATTTCAGCACTGCAGTCCAGCAAAGTGCTGCAGACTTCAGGCTGACTGTGTTTGGCTGACAGCAGCAAGGCTGTGAGGCCGTCCTGTGGAACAAACACACACTATGAAAACAGATTTATATGGACACACACACACACACACACACCTATATAACTCATGACATGGGTCTCGACTTATGGCAGCTATTTGTGTGGTGAGAGATATCTCAGATCCATGTGAAAACTGAGTGAATGTCTCCTACTGTCAGTGAATTTTCCAGCAGATAAACAGAAAGGGCAACACCGTTTAGCTTCCCGCAGAGCTGTATGTTTTAAGAGGACAGACATATGAGCAAGGGAAAATCCCTCAAATTATATACAGTAACTGTTCTAAATGAATAGTCTCTAGAGTTTATTGGAACGGTATTTCATAAGACACGCCACATTTTTAACCAGGGTTGATAGATCCTAACCCCAAATATGACCCTTAACCTAACCCTAGCCTCCCATGACCAACCTAAACAGCTGATTGGCTAAAATTGTGGAGGGCGGTGTCCAGACGAGAAGGCTCCGTCCAGCCATGTCATCTGGGCCAAGATTAAGTTAGGAAATAATAATTGCGACTTAAGCATAAAGACATGGTTTCGATAAAGAACGCATTATTAAACTGTATGAACAGACATTATACAGACCATTTACATTAACAGTGAAACATGAAGTTAAATAAAAAAAAAAAACTCTGAAGCCCCGTCCAACTGGAAAAAGTAAAAGAAACAGCATAGCTGTGTGTTTTCTATTACAAGGCTGCTGCCTCCACGCACCACAGAGAACAAAACTATGTTCTGGGTTCCTCCGAGCTCAGCTGAAGACTTTACCAGCCCTGCTCTGCTCTGCTCAGTCTGTTCCTCTACTTCTCTGGAATCTGAGAGACAAGAATTATTTCATTCTTCTCTGGGTAATAGATCCAGTATGCATGTCTGCAGGTGTATTACTACTTATTTCTCGCATGTGTTACTTATGTTTACGACTTGCTGTCACCCTGTTTGAAGCTCTAATGTGGACAGCAGTGTAAAGTCTGAGCAGAGCTGAAGTGCGGTGAGCAAGCAGCATTCATCATGACCAAGTGTTTAAAAACTGAGAGGCTTGACTATCAGGACAAATACATATAAAGCTGCCCCTGTTTTAAGATTAATGCTTTATTTTTAGCATAATATTGTTAATACTGCACACATTTCACACACATCTGACCTTAAATCCTATGCCCTAATGTCTGTTAGATTCAGCATCTACCATATGAACAGCTGGATCTTAAAACTAAGCAGCATCTAGTGAGCTGGTTGTTGTTGTTTTACCTTCTTTTTGCTGCTGTTGGACAGCAGTGGAAATGCCAAATATATAATTTCCTGCTGATTTAATAAATTCTATTAGATAAGATTGGTCCTAAGAAAACCAGAGGATTTCTCAGTTGCTCTCAGTTCTCCTTTTCCTACTCAGACACAGATGAAGTCTGTGCTTGTGAACCAATAATTCATATGTCCAGCAACGTGACGGACAACTTTAGAAAGTTTTTTTTTCTTGTCTCCTCTTACTCTTGGAAAATGACAGGATAGGTGATTGAAGTGGTTGTTGTCCCCAAACTAAAGTATATAGATGTCCACTGTGTCTGCTTATAACTGACTCATACTTAAATTATGAACGTACTGGCTGGAATACACGTCATAGGGTTATGGCTTACAGTCAGAGTGTGTTTTCCACAATGCAAAACCCTTCACAAACACAAATAAACCAACTTCAGATGTATGGCTACCAAAGAAGTAAAAGTCCTGTACTTATAAATGTTACTTAAGTATGTTAAGTATGTATAGTAAAAAAGAAAAGGTGGTGCCAACTATATACTAATACTATACAATGCAGTTGTAGTATTGGGCAGTCGGCTGTTGTATTATGTGGAGTAATAGCGGGGCAGTATTTCACTGTGGTGCAGTAACATTCCTTCACTGCATATTTCACAGTCTTCCAAGAGTTTTCAACTCATTAATGCGTCTCTGATTTCTATCAAGTCAAAGCCTTTTTGCAGTTGCTCAGAAATATTTCATAGTCCATATCCCTGACTGTGCCTCTGAGCAGAATTAAAGTTTACATTTACTTGATTATCTATAAACATTCTTTGTCCGATATTCGTTCGACCTGGCAGATGTTTCTCTATTTCTGTCCAGAAATTGTGTTTATTTAAGTCAAATATAGAGCAGGTACAGATATATGTTACAGCCATGATGTACACGCTGGAGGCTAACAAGCTGGCATGCGTAGAAACGCGTCAGAAACAGCAATATGTTCCAGACCACTTTGAGGTTGGCAGCCTATATGTCCACTAACCGGAGACAGAGCTGCTCAGACCTCACTTACACATTTGCAGATGATTATGGTCGGAACAGTAAATGCTGTTACATGAAAGCGACATCGGACTTTCTCAGCCTTTTCTTACATTCACTGTAAATGTTAAACTGTGTAAATGTAAAAAAAAACCCACATATTCAGAGTGAAGTGCATAATTGTGCTGCTTAGAGTTTCCCAAAAGACCAGACAAGTAATTATTTGGGTTGATCATTTCTGGATTGAGATGAATGAATTATCTGAAGACAACAAGAAAATGTCACAGGAAAACTAAACATTCATGTCTGCAGAGATCTGCTGTGACTGCACCTGGTTTTAAACCTTAAAGTCCTAACAGCCAAAAGACAGAACATTTAACTTGCACAGACAGAAATTAATGTTCATTAGAAACAATATATTTATATGTAGGTCAGGACACCTTTAAGTGTTGATCTCCTACAGCCCAGCTCTGGCATCATAATAACAAAAAGGACATAAATGGGCAAAATCTTGATTTCTTTTCTCTCATTTTTCTTCAACACACACAATTTCATGCTCGCACACTCCGGCTGGGTAAAAACCACAGGCATGGTGTGTAACGGCAATGGAGACCACATGTCTGCAGCAGCCTGAGAACAGAGTTCCCACAGCACATTGACCTTCTACCTCACACACACACACACAGCACTGATCAATCTTAAAAGAGGAGAGGAAATGTCAGTTAATGAAGATCCTTCATACTGTAACCATTGTGACAAATAACTGCAGTTCATTTAGCAAGAGATGCAGCCAAAACTAAAATCAGCAGAATGAGATATCTGCCAGCAGATATTCAACAGACAAGTAAATCTTGTCTGCTGTGTACAGTGAAATTCCTCCTCTGGAAGTATGACAGCAGAAAGTGATGAGAACAAGACTTAATGGAGCATTTTTGTGGTCTTGACTCTGTTTCAGACCCTCTGTCTGTCATGCCAGGAAAAATAAGTCTGGAGAGGATAGCGTGGAAGTAAGAATGAAAGCACATACTGCATCTTTCAGGTTGACGGGACTTTTCTGTTCACACAGCAGTTGGACAATCTGGATGTTGCCGCTGGCAGCTGAGGATTAAATAAAACAAAAATCAGACAGTGAAGGAAAGCATGTTTGATTGAGACTAACTGGGCTGAAATCAGTCATTTCCAAATATGGAGGATTGTATCCGAATACATTTAGAGCTTAAACTTAATCTTGGAATATATTCTGAGCCCTTTTACATAATTAAGAGACACTTACCAGCATGATGGAGAGCGGTCTTTCCTGAGCTGTCTACAGCATCGATGGGACATTTACACTGCAGGATTGTGAAAGAGAACACATACTTTTATTAAGTACAACAGTTCAAAGCACTAGGATCAGCTGTCGGTGCCATTAAATCTAGTAAATTCCCACATTTCCCTGAAATACCCCAAATGGGTAAATCAAAATGTACCTGTATTTAATTTTGGTTTTAAGTATTTGTCATAATATTAGTGTAAATACCACTTTCCCCTAATGAAATCAAAAAGAGAACAAGCCGTAGACAAAACAGTTTTTCCACCAAGACTGCAGGTGATGTGAGGCAATGTCACAGTTGGCTTTTGGCTGCCGGTAGTTCTTTGATTTTTAGTTCCTTTTCTATGGTTTGGCATGCGTATGTTTATGTATTTACATGCTCTTGTTCTGTATGCTACATAGTTTACAAACGGTAATGACCAGTTTGAAATGTTTTGAGAAGCAGTATTTAATATTGATGGGGATTTTTCCAAAAAAAAAAAAAAAAGGAGAAGAAGCTAGCAGACAACAACTAACTGACCGGGCAGACTGTCATGAGTTCAGTCAGCAGATCAGAGCAGATCATAGCGTCGGTCCCGCTATGATCTGCTGATCTCCTCACACAATCAGCAGACAGAAGAAATGAAGCAGTGAAAGAGTCTTGTTTCAGGCAATACCAGAATATAGGTTTCATTTTCCTGTTTTCACACGTTAACATCCAAGAATGAATCCTTGTGTGACACTGACACACTCTTACTTTCATATTCTAGCACTTTCTGTTGAAAACATTTCACTAGAGCTAAAATGTTTAGTTCAGTCCATTTACTGTGTGTTGGTAGCACAGGTTATTAAAATCAAAACTTATCAAATCCCCCTCCATGATTAAAGCTTACCTGAATGAGCTTTCTGCAGCATTCGATATGATTGTTTTTGGCAGCCAGGTGTAACGGACTAAAACCTGAACATAAGTAAAGACCTTCATTAAATTAAAGATTTTAGTGACAAACAAGCAGTATATGTTTCTGTTTACAGTCTTTACAGAGACGAAAGCTCACATTTACAAATAAATGCAGGAGAGTTCAAACACTTCTCATGTATCCTGCATCAGCAGTACATACCAGCAGCGTCAGTGATTGACAGGTCAGCTCCATGAGCCAAGATGAGGGACAGACAGTCTGTGAGACCACGAGCAGCTGCTACATGAAGACTGAACACAAATCCAAAGAACAAATTAGAGAACACAGTACATTTATTAATTGTTAATCACAATTTTTAAACAATTCAACAAATTTGTCATTTCAATAAAGATTGAAACTGTACTGTCTAGCTGACATTAGAATAAAAGATTTGCGGTTATTTGCTCTCTTGCCTTAGATTACTGTACACTCTGCTGAATGTAAAACCTCTACTTCCCCTTTTTTAATCCCCACAAGAACCAAAGTGTGACAAAATTTGTGTTTGCATTTTTACAAGGGATTAATTGTTTGCCATCTCAGCCACTTCCTATAGTCACCGTTCATTTCCTGGTGTTAATTAAAGGTAGATTGTGTAACCTTTGGAAGGAGCCAGGCCAGTCATTTCCCTCTGCCCTGTTTACACTTAAGTGTTAGTGTCACAACTGGACGACTTGACAACAACCACCAAGACACATTCACACCACTTGTCAAGGTGATCTAGGACGCCTTTGACCACAATACTGCTGTAGTTTGATGACGTTCCTGACGAGGACGTGACAGAAAAATACGTCATCAGTCCGAGGAGTGGTGGTCGTTTTGGTGACAGTGCATCAGCACTCAAAAAGATAAAGATATATAGTGGCATAGCCTGTACGTGCGTATTAGTACATCCCTATATGTAACAGAGTCACCTAGTATCTGTGTTTGGAGCCCTTGAACTTCAGAAATGATGTAGGTAACAACAAAATCTAGAAAAAATGGACGCACAGGTGTGAACAGCATTGTGTCTCAGCCATCACATTGTGTTCAGATCACTAAAACAAATTTTAAAACCAAGTCTAAACAGGGTCAGTCTTTATGCTAAGCTAAACTAATAGGCTGCTGGCTGTAGCTTCAAGATTCAAAGTGTTCACTGTCATACGCACAGTAAGGCAACATGTTCCTTAGTGGAGGCCTTTGGGTTCTATGGGTTGAGGGGAGGGGCCTCTGTGGATCATCCCACAGATACTTGATCAGTTTGGGATCTAGTGAATTTGGAGGTCAGGTCAACACCTTGCGCTGTTCTTTATGTTTTTTTGAGTTGTTCCTTAACTGTTTTTTTGTGTCCTGCTGGGGATGGCTGCTGCCATCAAAGAGTGTCACTGCTATGGGGCGGGGGTGCCCGGTCTGGTCTAGGTGGGTGCTACATGTCTAAGTAACTTCCCCATGAATGCCAGGTCCAAAAGTTTCCCAGCACAACATTGTATTATCACAAGATGGAGAAATGCTGTTTACTTCTCTTGTCAGTGGCCATAATGTTGTGGCTGATCCATGTAAACTGCATCAGCTGTATGTCAGCAATGAGTGTGTAATTATACACGTCAAACTGAAAATGTAAGCAGTACAGTTACTTAAGGTGGGTGGAAGCCTGTGATCTTCTACACAAGAAAGGAAATCAGTGTGTTTCACAAAATTAACAACAATTAAAGGGACTCCTCAGTCTGGGAACCATCAAACAGAGCAGTATACTAACAGTTTTCAGATTTTAAACCACACAACATTATTTAGACTATAAAAGGTAAAGCACTGCCTTGCATGCAGGAATGTCATACGTCATTAGTATGCAAATAAAAAAGCTCTTGTCTGAATTGTTTGTGCATATGTATGCTGCAGGAGATAAATACAACCCCTTTCCAGCTCAGTGAGCAGAATGAAAAAAAAAACAAACCCCAACACATGCCCACCCAGCATAGATCACGCACAACTATGCCCACATGCCTTTCAATCAGGTTTTATCACCATAGAGATACTGTAGACTCCTCCTTTGTGCGTCCTGAAAAGATTGGAGCATTGTGATCCCAAACCATCACATTCATGATGATTTACAAAGCCCGTGCGTGTGCATCTGTGTGTGTGTTTGTGTTCACTCGGAGAAAAGGTCAAGGATGCGAACTACTACTACTAAAGTCCCGGTGTTTGTTTCGGTGTGTGAGAATCTGCATACATGTTTTGATCTTCCTGGCTCTTGTGTGCGCTACTGAACACATTCAGGTCGGCGGGTGTTGTGTTTCAGAGAAAGAAAGAGGTCAAATATTAACACTGAGCCTCTGTGCTATCAACAATCTCAACCGGTGAGGCTTACGAGGAGCACCACAGCCGCCTCTGGCTCTCAAAACCCCGAATGTCATGGCGGAGACCGAGAGAATGGCAGCAAAATGTCAAGAGCTGAGGAAAACAGCTGTATTTTTAGATTGGCCATTCATTTTTAACACTGTGCTGCGGAGCATGAAAGTAGTTTCATAAGCGCCAGAGTTAAGAATCAGAGCATACACTGCAGAGGTATGTGTAATCCTTTATACTGAGAGGAAAACTGAAAAAATCACCAACATTTTACACACGTTTATTGTGTACGAGCTTGTCAGATATGAATGCAGCTTAGATGAAGGTTCAACAAGGAGGATCTGTTCACAAGTTCCATCAATTTGAGCCATTTCTGCTGCTCCATTCTCTCTTTTCAACTTTCTCTCGTTAACATTCAACTCTTTTCTTGTTTTCCCTACGTCCTATCCCTGCTACCTTCAACTGAGACGCTCTTCCATGATGTCACCTCTCATTGTCTAACCACCAAAACATTCGGTCTCACAAGCTTTTGTTACTTAAATAAATGTTGCCCTTTTCTTCCACTTCTGTCCACATTGGACTAAACTGTGGTGATCTCCATATTACATTCTCATTTGGCTTTTAGTTTTGCTGCCTTGTAAGTAGTAATTTATCTGGAGAAGCTTTGTTGTGACTTTACTCTATGGCCCTCATGGGTAAATTGGGTCTGGTAGTCTTCTGGGATTCATGCAGAAGATTATACAATGATCTTATCTCTAGTAGTTAATGCTAAGTAGACTTACGCTGATTTCCCCTCGCTGTCCAACTTCACGGCATTGGCACCTTTCTTGGCGAGGAGCGCCGCCACTTTCTCCACCTCGCCATGCTCCACCGCAGCAAGCAGGCGTTCGTCATTTTTGTTCCACTCGTTGACCTGTTGGATTTGTTCGGAAAAGAGATAAAGAGGGAGGATGAGGGAGAAGAACAAAACGAGGAAGATGTATATCAAAAGATAATACTGAAAGTAGGTTGGAATGGGGGAGGGGCGTTTTACAAGCTTTTTATTCATAAATTTGAGTTCTATGAAAATATGATGCATTGCATTTACCTTTGATCTCATAATAAAATTTACATCTAATGGTGTCATTAGATGCAAATTAAGGCACATGAGCAAACCTTACTTTGCAGTCAAAATGGCCTGAGATGCCCTAAATGTGAGTAATGTTTCTAAGAGAGAGAGTTCTAAGAGGGGGAGAGTGTTTTTGGATCTGCCATGGTACACACACACACGCACGCACACACACACACACAGCATCAACATGCTCACTGACACACTCATAAACAAACCAAATGGCCTTACATTTGCATCACTGACAAGCTGTTCAGATAGAGAGAAGTCAGCATTTGGAAAGCTTCGAGGATGATCTCATACTGAGACTATCTTGCTACACAGCAGTCTCATTGGTACAAGACACTGAACAGAAAGCCTGAAGAGCGGACCAACTCTGTGAACTGGCCAAAAACATATGGTATATCATTTCCAAGAGAACTTACAGAATTTAAGACAAAATAAAAAGTGTTAGTTAAAGGAAAAGGCCGTAAATGTTTCCTTAATCTGAGTGAGGGAAAGAACTAAACCGACCGCCCACCCCACCCCCAACATGTTGGCAACACGAGGTCATTAGTCAGCTCTCCCTGCAAACACCTGTTCATATTAGGATGCAGTACAGTATTAGATTTGACCTGATAGCCTAGTGACCTACACGTGATAAGGAGGTGAACTCTTTGACTCCATAAACACTCGGAGTGGTGGCAAATTGCGTCCTATTTTTAAACCAGCATAGCTATACAGGGTGTACATAGCCTCGGTGGCAAACCCCCAAATGCAACCACTGCAATACATTTTGCACAGCTGGTAGAAACATGCAGGGCTATAAAAATCCACTCTGTCACTGACAGCTAGGAAGACCACTGAGCTCTGCAGCATAAGCCACGGGGTCATTAACATGGATCGGTGAGGAAGTGAGAAACACTTCATTGTTGGTGTCTTAAAAGTCTTGAGACGACTGAGAATAGTGTTCTTGCTTTCCTCACAGAGAGATCTAGAAAATAGATTCTTATCCAGCTGAAAACCAATGCCCACACATGCACACAATATATGTGAGTCCCTGTGATCCAGGCTTCAAAGCAACACAGCAAGAGGTAAGAGGTTGGTGTAAGGCGAGAAAGTCCTCTCAGATTGGAAGAAACAAACTGGTTAGAAGAGCTTACAGCTGAACACTGACAGATTCATGTGACAAGATATAGAAAATCTACAAGGTGCTCTAAAAATACTTCACCGAGGCGATCAGGAAAGCATCCACACTGCATGCATGCACAGTGCTAAGATTTCAGCAAGTTACGTTAAAGTACAAGTAGCAACGCACAATAAAACCACACGATTAGGACAAGACGGCAAACTATTCATTAAATGTAGTTGAAGGTGCAGTGCTTTGAGGACTCACGGCCACCTTTTATTCTCACAGCATATCATGCAATCAGATCTGCAACAGACATATGTGGTCATGCATCACTTGGATTCATTATGTGCACAATTTTTCTTCCATTTCCACCAGAAGACTGAGATTTTAGATTTTATAGCATTTGTCGGCAACCTCACCTGAAACTACTTTTACAAAATAAAACTCAAACTTGTCGGGAGAAAGGAGTACAGAAACTGTTTTACGTAGCAACTGCAGAGGAAGTGCGAGAGTCTGTCGCTATGGTTGGTGTGCAGTGAAACACGACACAGTAGGAGATAGCTGGAATTATAAAAGACACATCCCATATGGTGTAGTGGTTAGGATTTCTTTCCTTTTTTTGTTTTTTTCCCAGAGCTGGGCTGGATTTGTCTCTCAGTATGGAAAGTCTCATGATTTTCATGAGTTGTTTAATCAGTGGGCAGAGCGCTAAAGCAATCAAATACTAAACTTACAGAAGTTCCACTTCACAGATTGTTGAAGTACACACCACTACAGGGCATGACGTACTGTGTGTATACATGTGAACACAGCAAACCGTTCAAACAGAACGTAAAAGCAACATCAGGAATTTGTTTACTTTGTTGAGCACGTTTAAATGAAACAGAGGCAGTTCTTGTTTAACAGCGGGCAGCACTCTTCTTATCTTGTTGTGTGGATACCAGGAAGGGCAGAACCTACTGCTGTAATTGAGTGCCTCTGTGATCCGGAAACAGCAGCACAACAAACCCGGCCCTACAGATGCCGACTGAATAACAGAAGCCGTCAGATCTTGAGGATGGTGACTGTTACCAGTTAATTCGCTTTAATTTACGCCTAACTTTTCTAATATGCATTGGAGTAGTTTGGTAAATTAAAAAATTATGAGCTCCCTTGATGCTGCAGGAATTTGTACAGTAATAATTTGATCTCCTCATTTTCATCTCATCAAAACCTGAACATAACCCCTACGTTGCCTTTTTATGTGAAACCCAATGATTTACCAGGCATTTGTCAAGTTGATTTTCATCCAGTGCTTGCTGTTGATGAGTAGCTGCATTCATGCTTAAGTCCATGTTAAAATCCTGTTTTATATAATTTTTAATATTTCTTATAAGTACACTGCATTGTGCTTCACTGAGAGACTTTTTCTGCACACGAGCATCCAGCAGGAGCAAAATATGATGTATTACCATCATGAATCTGGCCATCTCAGCATCCAGGTTTCACTCAAGCAGCAAATGTTAACACCTGGTATATAATAACATAATATTCAGACATGGTCAAATAGCAAATAGAGTATGTCACAGATGATACAGTATGGTACTGATATTGAGAAAAAACATTTTTTTGGCGGTATGAGAAGGGAAATGGATCTACAGACGTTAAGGAGAGAGATCAAAGTGAGTGAGTCACGTTAACGTCAGAGGACACTCCAAGAAAACCAGAACAAAGTTTCTTGGTTCAGAACTTTTCACTGTTACTAGTAGACCACTAATAACACCAGACTACCGGTTCTCTGTACGCTCGCTTCAGTAGAGATTTGTTCATGCTGTCGCTTGTTGTTTGTTTCAAGAAGCTGCAGAACATTTAGGGCAAAGAAAAGGGAATGAAGGTCCACTACAGTATTTCTTTTAACAGCTGCCTGGTTGACATAGGTTTCACTCTGATCACCTCATCCGAACCACCACTATATCTACAGCGTCAACAGAGTCAACACCCTCTTTCTATATCAAACAGAAATATACCCTGCTACTGTTTATCACAAGGGTTTGGAAGACTGAAAAACAAGTCCATCAACATGTGCACAGCCCCAGTGTTCCTGATTAATTTTGTTTGACTCATATTGAGCAGGACTTCCTCTTTGTACACTGAAGCATCACATTCGTCTCGCTCCACAGCAGCAACAACCAAAAGGGAAATAACTGATTAAACACCAGGCGGCAAGTTTTGGTTTGTGGATCATTCTTACTCTGACTCTTCAAACTTATATAAAAGTAAAAAACATCCTGTCCAAATGCTGTCAACAGTGATTGCTTATTAGCAAGGACTGCATGCAGGGGAATAACTAGACTGGAGCCCTGCCAAAATAAATACCCTCTACGAGCACTGACGGAAAGAGTTTGAGGGTGAAACGCTGATGTGCTCTATAGCATGATCAAGCCTAATGACCTCTGTGATTTTAACAGGCTGAACACAAAGTGAAGGGCAGTCGTGACAGAGTAGCATGATACCGATAGCATTCGACTACATTGTGCTGGACAGGTTTAAGTGGAGCGGAATGCACTGCTCCAGTTTCAGCCGCATACAAAACTAGTGTTATCGCGGGGAGGCTGATCAAATAATCATGCGCCTGCAGAGATGGTGCTAAATCAGCACAGACCACAGAGCCAACAAAAGGTGGCGAGACTCAGAGTATATTTAAAGGTTTTCTACCACAAAAATAAAAAGAGCACAATACAGGAAAATGTTATTTAGATTAAATCAAGAATACCAATTCCAATAAATGCGCAGACAGAATTATTTATCATAATATAAAATCTTATCTATAATACCAGGCCAGTCCTGGTCTCCAGTCTGCTCAACTAAGCTAAATCAATAAGTTGAGAGAAAATAAAGGTTTTGTGGTTTTCCTTTCAGTTATGTGATTATAAACCGAATAACTGAGTTTTGGACAAGATTTCCATAGATTTTATACACCAAATGACTAATCAAATCAAAGAAAAATAATAATTTAATTGTTTAGTTCATTCTGTAAGGTTCAAGCAGGGAAACAACTGCATTTCACCGTTAAATCGTTGCACAACACTTTAATCGGGAATACTTTTGGACCATATCTACAGGTAGTGAGTACGGCAGGCTTTGCCAACACAGAGGTCATGGGTCACAAATCCTGAGATTATAAACCAGTAAGACCACTGGGGTTCTGTTTGTATCACCAGGAAGTGCTGTTTTCAGTTGAGTTTCCTCCAGCTCTTTCTTGTCCCCCTGCCTCCCCTTCAGGTTCTCCTGCTCTTTCTGTTTCTTTGGCTGCAGTAAGTAAGTGTGTTTACAGTGAGATCAGGGTGTGTGTTCTTTCTCTGTCTTTAGCCTGACACTCATTAAGACACACAAAGAGTGAGCTGATAACACTAAGAGTTTCCTGTTTGTCCAGGCCCGAGGCTGGCGACAAGGACTAGAGAGCAAGGAGCCACCATGTGAAAGAAGTAAAGAGGTAAAAGAAATTAATTAACCGTGAAAGACGTGTTGAGAGGGCGGTATAAATCTGACTTTTTATGACTTGCATTATATCTTGTGTATTGCTTTAAAGTTACAGGCGGTTTATATTTATATTTCTGTGTTAAGTTGGCGCAGAGGCTACGGCGACAAGACAGACCAGACCACCAACAGAGCTTAGCGGCGTAACTGATGTGCACCTCCTCAGAAATGTAACCACGCACTGCTGCGACGCAGAGCGCAAAATCTGTGATTTGTCCGCTTGGTAGTAGCGTATTTCAGCTTTAGTATTTCCAGCTACTTCTCCATCTTTGCAGTTTTCGAATTGATTGTTTTGGATCAGTAAAGTTGGAACACATCAAGGAAAGGTTAACTAAGGAGGTTGGCCATTGTTGAAAGTGAAGCAGGAAGTAGAAACAAAAATGAACCCGACTGGCAAAAAAAGACACCGCACCGATTAGCGTTTAGGTGGTGTTTATATAGGGCGAGCCAGACTGATGAGCCCACAAGTATAAATGGCTCACACCGGCGTAGGTTACGGCGTCCATGTCCCGCAGAGGTATAAACTCTGCCTACATTTTAGACACTCATTCTTCCTTAACCTCTTTCCTTCTATCCCCTCTTCTTGACTGGACTCACTGTTAAGTCTTGGAAACAAATTATAGAACTGCAGCTTCTAGCATTCAGTCTTTACTACCGATACACAAAAAACTGTACAGATATCCAGCAACCTAATGACTGACGTATGAACATTTCTGTTTCTCTGAACCCTCAGACAGAAAAACAAACTAAGCTCAGGAAATAGTAAATCCTACATCATATTCTGCGTGTTTAGAAAGTTTAACTGCTAAGAGCAGCTGAAGTTTCACAGATAAACATTTACTTTAGAAAAGCTTTGGTACTTCCCTCCTAAAATGGCAAAATAACATTTTTGTTGATCTGCAGATCAAAATGTGTTTGTTCTTCTTTCATTTTCTATGTGCTCCTGTTTACTTTCACTATGGCTGAAAGCCCTAAAAACCTTAAGAGGGAAACTCTGCCGGATTTTTCAATGAAACTGGTTTAGTTCCACATTAAAATTGACCTGATAAGCGAAGACACGCAAAGTCCTCCATGATCTGTACATTTGAAAAATAAAAAAAACATATTCCCAGGTCTCCCCCAAGTCTACTGCATATCCATGGCAAATTTCATGGAAGTTCAGGAATTACTTTTCCAGATGCCTTGTCATGGAATAAAGGGAAATTTGACCTGACGGTGGCACCAAAATCCATGCTAATAATACTGTGGGGATGAAAAAAAATACCCGAACTAATTTCATGGTGATCTGGCCTGTAACTGTCAGGAAATCGTGCTCTGGACTGAAGTGTTGGAGAGACTGCCAGACCGAGGCTGAAATGTTGGCCGGGCAAGGAAAAAAAAAAAAAAAAAAGTTTGTTGTGACGAGAGAACGTGAGTGAAATACGTAAATATAGATGTTCAACAGAAAGATTGCCTTACCAAAACGCTAAAAAGGAAGTCAACTCAAGCAGATTTGTCTTTTGTCTGAATAGGAATTGTGTTGTCTATGGGATTACATGCAGAGATGAACGATAAAGCTAAATAAATGCAAAAGGAAAGTAGGCTAGATGGGAGGACAGACATGAACACAACTAGATTTGACTCCAGAGGGGAATAACATCGACACAAGTTCAAAGAATATTCTTTGTTCAGGAGTAGCTGAGAGACAGAGGAGAGCGGTACAGGCAGGAAGCAGAGGAGAGGATGGACGAGTGAACAATGTACAGAATGAAAGGAAGAGAAACAGAAGACAGAGATTGACACATCTACAATATCTCTGCCCTTTGATCAGCAGTCGCTGTTAACTTCAAACCCCTTATCTGCAACAAAGCAGATGCTCAAATATCCTCAAACAATACATCCTTTCTCTCGGGCCACAGCTGAGACCGCTTACTGCCCTCTGCAGCACACACACACACACACACGCACACACACACACCCACACACACACACGCCACAATGGTTTACTAGACTCTGAAACCAAGACTAAAAGAGTTAGTATACAGAACTGTTAAACAAAGACCAGATGGTTGCTCTTAAAATGAAAGATGCTGCCATGTATTTCACAATATTGCCTGATGTGGACTGCATGTTTAGATAATGAGACAAATTTACATTATGAGAGTTACACTTTTACAACAGAGTAATTAAAGAGTACCAGCTTTGCCCTCCTACAGCCTTGTCAGATTCAAGATTCAAAATTGTTTTAAAATCAATTGCAGCACAATCACACATGTGCATCGTGAAGACCCGGTGCCACTACCCACAATGCAACTCAGCTACTGACAATTGGGTCAGATTTTGAATTAAAAAGCAAAAACATAAAAATTGTTAGTGTATTGTTAGTATGTTAGTGTTTTAGTTTGGCCTAAGTCCCATCCACGAACATGAGAAAGGTGGAGCTTATGCGACCAGGGGGAGCTCTACTTGCTTTGGCTTCACTTTTGAGGAGCTGTCATGTTGTCCACTTTTCCTACAGTCTGTTGTTGTGACATGACACTGAGGTTTTCATATTCATATTGCAATTTAGTTGTATGGTAGATTCTTTGTGTGTTTATAACATATATGAGTAAAATTACTTCCTGTTGTCACTGTGTTTCCTACATTTAGTAACCCAGTTGTAAGCTTGCACAACTGCTTAGCCTGATGCCAGCAGTTGCCTAGCAGCAGTCTTCTCAGGACTTACTTTCGATGTTAATATATAAACCAAGCGTTTTTGTAGATATGACTAGTAACCACAATTTCACAACTGTCCTCTCTTGATTTGGAAAATTTCAGGAAAGGTCAGAGGTCTTTTGAGGTGTTTGCATTTTCTGAAATTGAGACTAGATAGAAAGTAAACATGCTGTAATTTAGTCATAATGACTCTTCTTCGTAAGAATGTGTCTGAGGAAACAACCCATTCCCAGCAATCTCATGCTTTCATTACACCTTTGCATTTCCTACATTTAATTACACGGTCGCCAGCTTGCTAACCGTTAGTCTCGGGCGTCTTCTAAACAAAAATCATTCCCTGGCAGTTCGTTTCTTGTGACTTCCAGTTCATGTTAGCAGTACACATGTGGTAACCAGAAGCTCCCAAGCCTGTGTTTAGCCTAGAGAGAATCAAGCAGATACGATGATCTGGTTCCTCATGGCAAGCAAGAGCAATTCTTTCTAACATAACACCTACAGATTATTATTGTTTTTTTTTTTTTTTAATAAATCTTGTAACAACTCATTTTTTTCACATATGCCATAGTGCTCCCCAAGACCTGTTCACAGACTTAAGATGTTTCCCTTTGAATACACCAATGAGAACCAAGTTAAACTGGCACTGCTTTAACCACCAATGACTGCCAAGGGAGTTTTTTTGCGCCAACTTTGCCAAGAACCAAGACTGCCAAGGAGAATATTTATGTCTTGGATGCGATAAGAAATTATTAAGCAGCATTTTGTCCTTGCTTAACTTATTTTTAGCCTTCCTTCATTTGTGTTACTAAACCCAACAGTCATTCAGTATTTATAGCACATTTAACACTCCTATAAAATCTAAGTAAGGGAGAAGTGTTCCTAAAAAGACGTCATGCCAAGTATGGCACTATGCTCATTCTTAACTCTTCACAGTATTTCCAAAACTGCACTATTACTTCATGCGTTTTAACTAATAAATTAACGACAGGATGAGATCATATTGTTTCTCAGTATTTCCATTAAACAAAGTACACCATCTGCTCCTTCTCTTGACTTCGCCATTGACTCGTGAATAACTCCCAACTGAAATTAGTTGACCTCTAATTAGTTTACCTTTTATTTTACAGCTTCACTTCACTTTACAGTGTTCCTCTCATAAACAACTTGTGTAGTTACAGGAGTACTATGAGACCACCATGACTCTGATGAGCACTCAGTCACATATGTTGTGAATACAAACGTTAGCTAAATGCGAAAAGACTTTTAGACATTATATGCACTAGACTGTAAAGCCCCAAGTGCATTAAAGACCTCCAGCAAGTAGATTATCTTACAGCTGGAGCGCTTTAAAAACACGGTTTAATCCTTTAAATGTATTCATAGACTATTTTAGAACTGAAGGACGGGTGCAGATGTCCGGCAAGGGACCTTTTTGGGTGCAAGAAGACCTCCAGTAAAAAATAGCTCTCGTGCAACACTTCCTCCTGACACAAATAGCCTTTCCTGCCCTATAAATAAACACTGTTGGAGCTGGAAAGCAACCAGCCTCATTACGCTCAAGGGATGCTCATAAAGTCAGTGGTGCAAGGGGGTGGTACACTGTATCACTCCGTTTAGTCAAGACAGGAAAGGCAGTTCAAACACACATAGACTGTGTACGAAAATTCAAAGTAGTGTAGAGTCAAATTAAAAAAGAAAAACATGACATACATAGCCTCATGAACAACGGACATCTAACGGGAAACTGGCTCTCTAAAGTTGAATCCATAAACTTTAAATCATTAGACAAAACTAAAAACACAAACATTTGCAAGTGAAAACAGTTCTCAGAAGTAAGTTGCAAATCAAGTACCACAATACCAAAAGTCTCTTATAAAGGAGTAGTTTTTTTTCAGGTGAACTGAGTCTAACCCTCCCTCCATCCATCTCCTAGCATGAATATTGTTCCAGTTGTTCAGAGTAGGCCAAACTAAACAACCCGTCTGAACCAAGCTGGGGGCGGGGAGCCTTGACTGCTCTTAGCACTCAAACAGGGTTCCTCTCTTGCACACTTACTTCCCAATCATCTGCACTCTCTCCTCCTTTATCATTATCTGTTCATCTTCTCATCCTTTATCCAGTTCTTCCTTATTATTTTTTCATCAGTGTCTCTCTTCTATCATTATTACTTACAGCTCATCCCCCTTCTCCTCAACCTTTCAACTGAACTCCCCTCACTCACCTTATCTGACTCTGTCTGTTTTTATCAGTGATTAGTTATGTCTTACACCATTACTTCATCTGCATGTGCAGAGCAAGGTCAACTCGTGTCAGTCTGGCGAGTCATGCTATACTGCATGTAGTGCATATAGTTTTCTAAAGAACTCACTAATAAATAAATCTCCACAAACTAACTGTCACATACATGAAGACTCACGTTTATTGTGATTTCCACACAGAGGTGTGAAATACTGTGTCTTCAAATCCACATCAGACAGCAAACTAGCCCGAGCACAAACACACACCCACACATAAATGAGCATGCAAACACATGCAGGCACCAGGATCATACCCGCCTTCTCTCAGCATACTCAGTGTTTTTTTATATTTGACGACGAGCAGGTTTCCTGGCTGTGTGTCCATAGTCCATGTTCACAGGCGATAAGGAATAAAGAGATCCCATGGGCAGTTCCCGCTTTAATTGGATCCTCATTTAAACAGACCCTAAGCTATTTCCCCCTGACTTTCTGTGACTTTAAACTGGTCAGGTCTGTAATTGTGTTTTTAACATTTGTTTGCATAATTATGGAAAAAAAAAGAGTGAAACTTTAGCATAATGAGAGCCGGCGCTAGTGCAATTAAATTATGGTGACTAAAGTAACCGCATAGATGGGCTGGACATGACATGCATGATAAGTTGCTGTAAGCAAGAAAATACATTGAAAAGACTCCGGAGATTTACTTTCATGAGACTATCTGACGGTGCTTTCACATCTGGGTTGTTCCGAAACCAGGAGCATTTACCCGGCAGGTTGGTTCGTTTGGGATGGTGTGAACATCGCACTGAGACAGATCAACTGAGCTGAGAACAGTTATCGAGGATGGTCTCAACCTGCTTACAATCGCTTCCCAGTGAGAAATCATGTTAGAATAATTATTTAATAATAATAAAGTTTTAATTATATAGCTAAGCAGTTTAACTGATGTAAATGTTGGGTGAATAGGTTGTTGTATGCGTCCAGAGGGCATCTTCTCCCTCAGGGGTCTCAGCATACAGATGCTCGAACAAACTAAACGTGTTTTTCATATACGGAGCACAGGTACATGAACCACGAAACAGCAACAAATACCAGTGTCCACATTCAATGCTGATGCTCCAAACCATTTTCTGAATCAGAACAAAATATAAGCATGAAAGCCCCCTAAGCTAAAACAACATTGTCTAGATGGAAAGATAGATGACTTTCTTTCATTACATCAAATAGCCGATTAAGCAGCTCAAGGGCTGGTAGGCAGCTGGATCATTAAGGCTCCTGACTGTCATGATTAAATTGACAGGTTTTACAGGTTTTTGCATCGGTATTAAGTTAATATTCAATCTTAAACTGTTTGTTGTGAGTGTGAAAAGAGTCATAGTAATCTCTGCTCTTCTATTTCCTGCCAACAATTGACAACACATAGACAGCCACACACACCCTTCCTCCACCTCATCTCCCAGATTAATGCCAGGCTGTCTCTGAGGTTTTACTGTCACTCCTAGTACTAATACCCTTTCCCTACACCCCTCCAGAGCAAACCATTACATGCCAAACCAAGTCGGACTGGGCCAAATCAAACACAGCCAAGAGGGGATACTTCAGGCTGTGGTTCTGTTAAAAAGAAACCTTCTTATAATTGTAGGACTGCAGCAGTATAATGACATTTTTTTGCAAATGTATTATGTTTTCTCTTTTTTGGAAAAAGTAGGGCGCAACATTTTTCTCTAATGGGCTATATTTTCCTTGAATGCTGGGTCATATTGTGGTTTATTCAACCACACATTGCACAAAGCATTTTTTAAAAATGTTTATCATGTGATTTTTCTTTGCAGTTCTGCTCCAGTTAGCACACCAGACACATTTCATAACTCCTGATAAGAGGGGCTCCATTCCTCCCGTATTGGTAAAGCTCAATTCAGACTTCATACATTTCAAAGCTGCCAAAAATACAGCAAACGGTAAATGTGCAGTTTAGTCTCCAGTCTCGTGTTGCTCACATGAATAGAAGCTATGAAACAGATGTGGAGTGAAAGGAGACAGAATAATCCACACATCAATTAGACACAGAGACGGTGGGATGATAAGAGGAGGGTGGGTGTGTGTGTGTGTCCGTCTGTTGTGGATCCACGCACACGGATGTGAATGCATGTGTGTGTAAGCCTTGAGTAATCCCGATTAGTCTAGCAGCTGGGGGGAGAAGTTTTAAGCAGTGTGACAGTATGATGGGTCGGGTGAGCGTTCGATACTACTGTCAACAATGGAGTACACAGACAATAACATGCACTGATTTGGTGTGTGTGTGTGCGTGTGTGTGCGTTTGCAACAGCGCAGCTTGGAAATAATGCGCCTGGGGGATGGTAGTAACGGGCTGAGAGTAAGATAATAATCAAAGCTAATTAAGTCATTTCGAGAAGCTCTGCTCAAACAGCAGGCACGGAGCTGTTAATGTGGTCTCAAAGGGTCGACGCACACTACAAGACTCAATTAAGATTTCTCAAGCTAATTACACGTATCTGTTTTTCTAAGACCTAAATGTGCTCATAGCACCAAGTACTGAAAGCTGGAACTGAATGTTTGTTCTGATTTGTAGTCAAATTCCATGTAATCAGAGTTTGGCCAGTTTTTGACTATATTTTTGGGCTCTTACGGATGCCTGGGTATAAACTAGAGATTTATCCTCCTTTTGTTAAACAAAAGCACAAGTTTGTAGAAAACCATGTTTATATTTCACAAATTACAGTTCAAGAAAAGCAGTATTTTGGTATTGCAACTGAACTAAGCAATGTCTCAGTGTTATTTCATCTAAACCTAATAAAAATGTTGTACATTAGGGACACTAGTGAAAATGAATGCATTCTAATAAAACAGGCCTGTATCAACACATTATTTTGACAACCCCATTTTAGTCAGCAGGCTAAATGATCATGCAGTTGAATTACTACCTTTCTTACACCTCAAAGCTAAGATCTAGTGCAGGAGTGTTATATTAGGATGCATTCGTTTTCACTAGTTTACCTAATGTTTAGAAATGGGTATAAATTGCTATTAATAAGCTGAAAGCCTCATCATCACTCACATTTTGACATCACTTTATTTTACAAAAGATTGTGGGATTTAAGAGACAAAATAAATTGATATTTAATTTCAGATTTAATCAAGGCTTTTTTTTTAAATATTACCTTTACAAAGAGAATAATTCTTGCAGGTCATAGGTCATTTCTGACAGCTGACTGTTCAGACATGGCAGAAGCAGAAAGCCTCTAAGTCTTGGTGTGGCTGTTGGCCAAACCCATTCCCAGAGATTATGCTGTCTGCTTGCCTCAAACACTGTTCTTCAACCCGCACATACACACAGGAACTCCCTTATTATTCTGTTTGTTTGTCTTAATAGTTCATTGCAGAAATGATCCACAAACAAATCCCAAAATGTCAATAATATATCCAAAAGATATACTCCAATGCAGACACAGAGTCTACCAGACAGACACGCAAACATACATGGACACACAAACACTTGCAAGATTTCCTCTGATTCACTTTAACCTCGCAAAACTACACAGATGCTCACAGACTGTGATAAAGCAACACTGGTGCTGCTCCCTATTTCGCACTGGTATGCCCAAAACACGGCAATGATGGTACCAGAGCAGAAATTAACTGCTGCCGTTGTAATCCATGAAGATATAACACATTTAGTTGTCTTCTCAGTTAATCTCTAGTGCAGCATTAACGCTGTTTGATATTAAACTTGGAAATTCATGAGCACTTTAAGCGTAGGCGGCGTTTTCACACTACTTAGCTGCACAGAGCTTTCACAGCGCAACATTGGAGAAAGCTGATCTACTTAACCTGGTGACACATTCTGCTGAGTGTGCCTGGCTGTGCAGCTTTAAGCTAGCTTGCTCCATCTTTCTACATTCAGATGTATTTCTCAATAATCAAACATGCTGCCAGGTCAGAAAAAGTAGTTAAAGCTAATGTAAAAAAGCATTAACCAAACATTGTGTGGGAAGAAGAAAAGTCTGTTCTGACATCAATTTAGTAGAGCCATGGTGGAGACCAACGAATGTTGACTCAAGTAATGATGGGATATGGCCTCTCATTCAAACGCAGCTTTATGTGCCAGTAATGTTTGATTTATTTCATCGTGACATTTGCACCTACTGAGCCAGTAATCTCCTGCAAGGATAAAAAGAAATGACACAGTATGTGTCTTAGGCAATCAAGACTTTTTTCTTTCGGCACTTCACAACATGAATTGTAGCATAAGCCAAAGTGATAAATACGCCTCTTGGCCTAAAATAGTCTATAACCATAAAGTTGCATGTTTACAGGTATACAGGATGAGTTTATCACAATGGCATAAAGGCCAATCAGGCTTGGTGCACATTACTTATCTCCTGCCTAATGACTGTTCAAACTCAAGATATCATTTATGGCTGCTTTAAATAGAAGGTTCTACATGCCGTGTGTTGCACAATTTCTACAGCTCAGCGCGAAATATTTCTCACGATGTGAAATACGATTCAGAATTCAACTGTGTGTCTGCACTGAGCTTCGTGATAATGATCCCTGTCTAAGCCACATGGATTTAAGCACGTGAAATGAATTAATGTGATTATGTGTTTGCTGTGATGGGAAAATGTTCTCTTGAACAACTTTTCAGAGCAGGGCAAGCACAGGCGTAATAACTAGTGTTTTTGAGTGCTGTCTAGCGTTTTCGGGGTTCTGGCATTGGAACCCGTGAGTTTATGATTACTGCTGCTTTAAAATGATGTGGTTACAACATGGGAAGACGTGTACACCAAAAGCTTGGCGTTCAAGCGGTAGCATCAGCCGCAAATCATGAGAACACTGCTGCGGACTGCGGATGTGGACTTTACTTGTGAACACGGTAAACACAATAGCATGTGACGGTAGCATTCGACATGAAAAGTTGAGCACACAAAACGCTGGCTGTTCACTGTGAGTCATGAACACCACTGCTAGGCTGCTGCAACCACCTCCCAGGTCTTTTCACATGTCTACCTTATTTAGGCGTCAGCGTGTTTTTGAGGTGTTTCAGTAAAGCTTCGGCTGACTGATGCATTCAGTTCACTATGCTGGACAAGGACACTTAAAGAGAAGCATTTAGTAAAGACTTCACACTGAACCACAGATTCCATTGCACATTATCTGGGAATGTCTTTCAAAAAAAAAAAAAAAGCTTTTTACAAAAGCACCAAGTTTCTGTTATTTTGTTGAAAGAAATGCAGGGCTGGTTTTTGGGGAGAAACATTCCTGGGTAATCTGTCACTGACACACACACTCCCTAAAATAGAACCAAAGAGATATTTTCTTTCTATTACGGTTGTTCAGGGTTTCTATAAAAAGTTGTGGAATGACTATTGGCTAGGATAAACATGTCGGCCTGTGAAACTTTTCATTTTACTGCATACCTGGATCATGACCGTTCATTTTAACAAAGTGTGGGCTACAATACTATCGACGTTTCACCAAGGGCTCCACTGCACAAAACTGACTGTGTATTTCACTGGAAGTCTATGTTCAGAATACAGTTGGCTACGTATGCTGTACTTTTCCAGGATGCAACAAAGCAGAAACAATGTTTTCTGAATATAGAACAGTATAATCAATGGAAACATGCGTGGCACACATACACTGAGGCTGTTGTATTGGCTTGGATGACATGCAGGGCATTGCATGAAACCCAAAATATGCAGAAATAAAGATGCTTTTGGAGTCAGAAATGTTAAATTATGCAATACTCTTAAGCCAAACAATAACATCCTTTGATCATATAATTGTACAGAATGCAAGACAGAAAATGCTGTCTTGTTTGTTAATGACCAGTAAATAAAATGGTGAGGTTATTTTTCTGTTCCAAACTACTGTATTATATCAACATACAGGTATGAAAATGGGGAATTATTATATAAAACAGGAGACAAACAGAACAAGTACCCAGGCGATCAAAGAGCGACAATGTACTGTATGTGGGTGGGAGGTCTGCAAAGGAATGCATGACGGCAAATGGCATCAGTTGTGTTTCTAAGCAACATTCACATCCACTGCTCTTCCCTTTCTTCTCTCATGCCGCCTACGACGCGCTATTTCAGCGAGGATGAGCATTTCATTCCCAAAGCAAATCAAAACTGTTTCAAACTGGTCCTGTATTCTCACTTGTCAAAACGTTAGGTACACTAATGAAAACAAACACATTCTGATACAAGAGTCCTGCACTAATTTTCCATGTTATCTCCCTGTAACAGACTCAGTGACTGTTTGTGTTGAAACAATGCAACCATTCACCTGTATGAATATTTTGGAGGATGTAGTTTGTGGTGCTGTTAAACTACATTGAATAAAACATTAAAGTGTTTCTATTATTTACCCAGACATCTGACTAAAATGGAGTTGTGAACATAATGAATACAATAATAGTACTACTGCAGCCTCCCAAATTAAAACAAAGTTAAAGCAACATCTATATCAGTTATTTAACACAAATGCTGAATACCATAACCTTTATAAAGATAAGATTTAGTGCAGGACTGTTATATTACAATGCATTCATGTTCACTAGTGTACCTAATGTAGTGGCAAGTGAGTCTATATTAATGGTTCTGACTGGAAAACACCCGGTAAAGGTGAGACAAGACACCGTCCGCTTTACTCACTAAGGAGGAGCTATTTGACCTCGCAGCCCAGTGCTGGATTCAACATTTTCCAGAACAATGGCCACTATTGTACTCCTCCACATAGCTCAGAGAATTTGTAATAATTTACCAATATTAGGCAGTAGGGGCATGTAAAAGGCAGTTGGTTCATGATTTGCTATTATTATAATTTTAAGAGCATGTTTTAATGTTTTCCTAGATGTTCATGTACCCTTAGCAGACCCCTTTTGGTATGTTTTGGGTGTAATTGAATAATGGCACCCATAATTCTCCCTCTTTCTCACACGGCAAACATACCATTTAACCAGAGCTCACCATCCTGCCCCACCGCACACTCTTAATCTCACGGAAACTGTCTGCATAAGCCAAGTGTCTCATTTACTCAGCGTTCTGCACCCCATTCGCCAACTTCTCTACTTCTGACTTTTCACACGCCCTCCCTAAAACTCATTCATCACGAAAAACCCTCCAGACTTTTCCTGTCTGCCGGTTGGCTCTGTGTCATTAGGGTCACCGTGACAACAGATGAGTCAGACGCTGTGGAGACGCCTCACTTCCTGTGAGTGCGGAGCATCTCAGACTGTGACCAAATGACTGACTGTGAAACAATATGGAGAAATTACTCCCTAAAGACTGATTCATTGTCAGCAGGATTGAATCCTCATCTGGAGCAAGTGATTCGGTATGAAATGTTTAGTTTCTGTTCCCGCCTGTCTTTATAAAAGTCCCTGTCATATTGCTAAGAACATAAATAATAGTTTCGTTGTGTTATGACCTCTTATTCAGGTCCTCAAATTCTCATGACACACACATTAAGAGCCGTCATGCTTGTGAAATCAGGCATACTTTATCTGTTTTCAGTAAATGCTATTTGTTTTATTTTTCAAACCTATTTATGTTTTTCCTGAGGAAATATAACAAGCTACCGGGTGCTGCTGACGCCAAACTCAAGCCAGAAATCATTCACAACTGCTCAGGCCCCACATGCACAGACAGCGACTCATCCATGCAGACGTACACACATGTCTTGAACACACAATCTACATAGTCGTGAACACGTTACACTACTTACATCGGTTTTCCTAAACTTGGCTTTGAGGCTCTTCATGTTCAGTCTGAGCCATGCAGTCACTCAATCAATCGCTCAGTTGAGACTGTGAAGGAAAAAAAAACACACGTTTAAATTTAGCCTCTGTAATGTTATCTCCCATTTCAAATGTGATTTAGTGTTTCTCAAGACGGAACTGCTTGACTTAAGAAGTATTTTGTTATATCGTTTTATCCACACAAGTTCCAGTCAATGTGACTTGTAATCATTGAGTGCTTTTGCAGGGATTTACAGTGGCAACAGTCTGCAGCCTGAGTAAATCGCCATTTTCCCAACTAATAATCCTAAGAATACGGTGTTTATTAAAGCCTCATTAAGCAGACTTCTACTAAAACAGTAACTGTTCAATACTTCAACTACATTCCACTTCAATCTTGAATTAATGAGTATTTTTGGGTTGCATGCAGTTCTAATTCAAGCCCGTTGTTATAACTGGTATCTGGCTCTTTATTATTTCCTACAAGGATGCTATAAATCACCACAGAGCCCTTAGGGAGGGTCTGGAGACTGTATTTTTGAACCCTATGTGCCCCAAGCAATTTCCAGTCTCTCATACCTGAAATGACCTTGTAGATGATTTAACCGCAAAATATCCTTTGGAGCATTCCAGCCAAAGTTAGGCTTCTTACTTACTTCATTGTTTTTACCAGGGTCTCTGTGTCTTTACTTGTATTTTAAATGAGAGCACCACGTAAGCAATTTGAGACTCTGTGTAATGATCACTGGCAATCTGGTCTGAAAGAATAACATTGTAAAGTGTGTGCTTTCATAAAGGCTTTGCAGACAAAAAAAAGTTGGAAATAGTCATCCAAAATACAAAGCTAACACAAAGGCAACTGGACTTGTTTGAGTTCCTGTTGAACCAACTTAATTTTAGCTGCCCTCAGTTTAGTTTACTTTGTTTTTGAGACTATTTAAGGACTTCTGTTAGAAAGAGTTCAACAGATCTTGAGTTTTAAGTGTGTGTATAACCTCTTGCTTGTCAGGAACTCGTTTGCAAAAAGAAATATCATAAAAATGTGTTGTCTACCCTTAAGGAGAGCAAACTTTACAACTGGATCCATTGTCAAACTCTTACCGTTGCAGGAATCGCTGCACCGTGTGGTTCATACTTGGCTGTATCAATTACAAACCCTTTGCATATTGCTCCTCGGGCAGTTTTGCATGAAGCCAGTGAATATGTGAACAAAATTTTAGGTGAAGCTGCAGCTCAAATGCAGGCGACGTGCATCATTGTACAACAAACATAATCAGATTGATTCGCTCTGTAGCTGCGCCGCTGGGAGCTGTGCTTATTCAGTTCACCACTAAGGCTCAAAACAGTAAGTTGTGAGACTCATACTTAAAATAAATTTTAAAAAACAAGCATACTTTCAACCAAAACAACTTACATGATTTAAAATGAGTGGACCAACTTACCCGGTTCTATTTTGGAACTCAGGAGGACTACAAAAAAAAAAACCGCTCTTGTTCTTCTTCTTCTTCTTGAGCCAAAAAAACAGACGAGCTACCGAACAAGTGAGGAAGGAGCCACGCGAAGTCGACCGGGGGGATGCATAAAGAGGGGAGAAAGCAGTGCGGCGCTACACGGCGGCTCTCCGGGACCCGCATACATTAAAAAGTTGGTCCGTTCGTGGACTCCTGCTCCTCTCTCTGGACTCAACGCTCAACGGCTGCTGCCGCTGCTGCCCGGTTCAGGAAAGTGACGTCACTCTGCCAGAGCTCTCGTGACCGCGGTGAGCGAGCCCTCCTCTGTTCTCCGCTGAGCCCCATTCATGTTCAGGTTAAAGGGATACTCCCCACAAAATAAAACACACAAGGATGTAGTTCAGTTAAACATTTCTTTTTCTTTTTTATATAACCTCTCTAACCAAGTCTACTCTTGGTACAACACACACACAGCAGAACTCAATCATTTTATTTCATGTTCAATATCTTTACTGTGCAATACCTGTGGCACAGTGTAAACAGTGTAAACTGTGCAGTGACCACTCATTGTTTGAGCTATAGCAGCTATAACAGACTACTTTTTATTCCTTATATAGTAGGAAGTATTTGCGTCCTGCTTGATATTTACTGTTACGTAATTGTCTCAGGTTACAGTTCACCAGACCACTTAACCTGACTCCCATGACTCCCTTATCAAAATATATTGCTAAGCTAGTGCTTAGTTTGTGGTTAAGCCATAAATGTTTAAGACATAATAACTTTCAGTCGTGGTACGCCTTTGATCAAGCCTACTCCTAGCAGAGCACACGCACCAGAACTCGATCACTTTACTGTGCCATAAAAGTGTGATATCTGTGCAAATTGTGCAGTGGCTATTCATTGTTTGAGCTAGCAACTATAGCAGACTTCTTTTTACTTATCTTTGAGTATTTGAGTCCTACTTTATACTTACCGGTACTTATTTTATACCTTTTGTAATTATTTCAGAATATTTATCACCAGACCACTTTACTCCCATGACCAACCAACTCCTACCAAAACACATTGCTACCTAGCCGTTAGCTTCTCGTTAAGCCATAAATCTTTGTCTAAATACCCCTCTGATGGTGTTGGTCCAACTACAACTAACAATAGATTTTAACTTTTTTGCAGTGGAGTATAATAAAGTTATTATAGAAAAACTAAAACCAGGTGTGAACTTTGTGTATTTGCATTTGCCATTTCATTGGGTATGCTAGTGAAAACGAATTCATGTTAGTATAACAGTTCTGCGCTAATTCTGTGTTCAGCATTTGTTTAAAATACCTGAGCGAGCTGTTAATTCAACTGTGTTTTCATTTTGGAGGATGTCATTTGTAGTACTATTGAATTGTATTGTATTGTAGCAACACGTGTTAGTCAGTGGGCTGGGCTAAATAACAGAGACACTTTTGTCTTTAACATAAATTGTAACAGTAAATGTCTTTTGTTTTAGTCAAATATGTCAAAGCAACACGTAAGAGAAGGAAGACCACTATTATAAATATTACAGTATTTTTTATTATTTAAACAATTAGGTAAAGGTCTCACTGAGATCACTGGGATGACCAAGAGAGTAGCAAGCATTTGATGACATTGTTATTATAATAACCACAAACAATACAAACAGCAGAAAACTCTCACACAATGCAAATAAGTGAAGACAAAGTTCATATACAAAATACTGTAAAGACCGAAGACAAAACATGTACAATTTCATAAACAATTACAGTAAAAATCTAGCAGAAGTCACACTGACTGACAGTGCTACTTTCTCAATCCTTCAAAATCCTTCGATTTAAACTCCCCCATAGTAACTAGTTTAGACAATTGTAAACCCTTCTGTATAGTTAAAATTGGTCATGTAGTTTAAAATAAATAAAATAGAACAAAAATATATTAAAATACCTAAAAGCTAATAATAAAAACCAAACAAGTGAAAATTTTTTAAACAATAAATTCTGATGAAACCCACTCTGAAAACTAACTGATTGTAAACTTAAATGGAATTAAAATGAAAGATACAAAACAGTTATAACTCTAGTGTTGAGCTGAACTGCATCTTTCCAAGGTTTTACCCCATCTGTTGACAAAACAAACAACAACAATGCCATCTTCAACATCGGTAATAGTTAAGTTAAAATATCAGACATAGCTCTTGTACTGGATTGGAGTGTGTTTCATATCCCATATAAAGCTGATGGACTTTAAAGGACAACATCAGTTCAGTTAACAGTGAGCTATTCTTATTTTTGTCCTTTCCATTACTATTCACAAGTATATTACCCACAATGCAACTAAGACAAAACTCCTCCAAATCAACCGGAAATATTATTGAAGTGTTTGTTTAAGGTGTGAAGCACTTCCCATCACGTGCTACCTGGCCTTAAAGTGCATAGTCGTTTCGTATCTTAAAATTAAGTTGAGAAACTCAGCTAGTCAAACAAGTCATGCTGATGTTATGGGCCAATGTTGCAACAGCACTACCATGAAACCTATCAGTGCAGGCAAGAACATGTCTGAGCTGTGAAGCTGTAATGCTGATAACATTTGGTAAGATGAGATAATGCATCATAGGGTACCTCACTGTCTGTGAGTCACACCATAATGATCGATTCAAGACGTAGAATCAAATTTTCCAGTTTTCCAGTAAATTGTGTCTAACTTATGACAAACTAATAACTTCTTTCACTCCATTCAGCGTGTATCTTTAAAACGAGACTGTGAAGGTCTACTCTGAGCAGCATCTTTTAAATAAGGTAATTTTGAGAATTTCTGCCCACGCAATCAATGAAAGCAAAATGAGACAGAGCGACACAGACGGCTGCTCCTTCTGTAGGTTAGGCTGCTTGGCCAAGGCGTGGTCCCTTTTATATTAAGTTGTGACTCAACCAGCACTATAATTCCACTTTATAGGCAACAAAGAATGTAGGCAGTAAATGTCAGGACAGCGACATCTAGTGGATAAGCTGTTTACTGCATAGTTACTCTATAAAGAGAATAGTTTAATATTCAGTAGCAGGTCATGAATGCAAAAGTGTATATTACTTAAAAGTGTAATTTTAGCTCGTTTACACAATAAAATGATGGTTTTTTGAGTATGTGATAGAATAATTGACATGTTTTTAGTTTGTGTCTTGTTTCCACATTTCAAGTAAAGATTCATTTAACCCTGAATTAACACAAACATTAGATATTTGGCCAGATTTTAACAGGAAGGAACCTTGAGCATAACCCAGATGAAATGGGGAGACACATCTGCTTGAGGCTGACAGGAGCAGAGGCACAAAACTATGTTAATGACAAAACCTGTTATATTGCAGTGAGGAGGCTGACTTAATGTATGTATATGAGATGTCATAAGCAGATTGGAGACTTATGCTAACTAATGAAACAACAAATTACCACCATCTGTCTCTAAATTAACATAGACACTTTGGGACCCCTTTTGCTTATTTGGCCTTACACAGAAAAAATAAAAAAAAGTCAAGACAATAAATTGTCCATGAAGGTTTTCAGTCATCCAGGTCATAGTAATCAAAACAGAAACTGAAACAAGGACTGCTAGACTTTTAGGTTTTTTTTTTTTTACCAAGATGTTTTGCCACTCATCCAAGTAGCTTCAATTCCTGTCCATGTTTCACCATGTTTCACTTTCTCAAATAAATATTAAACATTTTTAGAGTTTATAACTCTTGGTATCTCTCTGGAGCCTCACATTAATGGACACTTCCGATGAAAGTGCAACAAGTATTTATAGTAGTATTTTTTTATTCACAAATTGAATATGCATATTCAATTTGCTTCACATTCACATTACTGCACTAGTTTTGCTTGATCTCGGCGTTTACTGCACAGATGCAAAATAAGCCTCCTTGGTCTAAGTCCAGTTGAAATAAATGTAGTCTTAACAATTAATATCGATGATGAACAGCCGACTAAAATGTCCACAAAATGTCGTGAGTTTTAGGGAATAACATTACGTTTACGTGACAAAGAGTGTTAAACTTCAAGATGGACACTCGCTCTGCATTTTGACTTCAACGACGGACTAATGAGTAAAGAACATATTTTTTTTCTACTTATAAAAGCACTGTCGTATTTAAAAAGCTATGCAACTAAAAGCTTGGGTTAAATGGCATTTTAAAAAGCGATGGAGAGAAATCATCAGCTTCAAGGAAGTCGACTGTCCTAGAAAGCGGAAGTGGTGACAGTGAAGTATTTCATTCCGGATGTGAGTCTTTGCTTCGTCGAGCAAGTTCCTGGGTCATCAAAACAAAAACAGTCACGGCCCATCACTACTGTCAGTCTGTTGCATTGTCATCATGCTACTGAAATCATGTTGCATTTACGGCACCGGAGCCTTTTCAATTATACTATTGATCCTCGGCATTTCTCTGGTTTTGTCCAGCGTGTTTCCACATCTTCTACAGTCGGTGGTTAAAAAGGTAAGCATCTTGTTTGGGCTATTTATAAGCTCTAACGTTAGATAAGCTAACGTTTTGGTGGCGGCTAATGTTAGCTTACTTAGCTTAACTGGACAAGACAACAAATACAGCCTGTCTTTTTATAGCCTTTAAGTTTCATTATGAAGATGTTGCTGAATTTATCTTATTTACAAAAGATTATAAAGGATTTAGCGTGACCCATAGCACCATCTATTGCTACGTGCGTTTACCAAGTTTTAAAAAAATATATATATTTCTAGCAGTTCCGTTATTATTATTATCATTGTTGTTATTTCTGTTGTTATTATGTCAGTTTTTAAGCTTAAATGTGTTTTAAATGTGTGTTGTTCATTGTTGATCATTTTTTTTGCTGTCATTTTAACTTAACAATAAAACTCCTGAAACAACCTGCCTCCAAGTAATGTGTTTTAGTGTAATTCATATCTGTCAATATTGCATATCTTACAATATTACACAACCGTTTCCACAAGAATAATTGTGCTTTGATATCCCCAGCTTACTCTAATCTTAAGTAAATGTCATTTTACCACTTGCAGCATGTGTGTGCAACACCGCCGTCTGTCATGTGATGTGAGGCAACTTATCATCAGCTATTTGGGTCAAGTCACACATTTTTTAACCCACTGCCCTTTGTCCCTTTTAGGAAGTGGTTTTAAAAAACGGCACAGACACGTTTGAGGCCTGGGAGAATCCACCGGCACATATCTACATGCAGTTTTACTTCTTCAATCTCACAAATCCCGAGGAGGTGCTGCTGGGTGAAAGGCCGGCTGTGGTGGAGATTGGGCCATATACATACAGGTGAAACAGGAATAGGAGGCTTGGTTTCTTCATTCATTTCCTGAATGTACAAATGACAAATCGCACAAATAATGGGAACAAAATCTGTCAACTGTCGGGTTGGCTTGCCAAGAAGCTGATTATCGTATTTGTCTAAACACAAAGAAAGGCATTAAGAGAATGAATGAACAGTTTTGGTGAGTCAGCCTTAGGCCTTTGTATGATATTCAACAAATGTATGTGACAATGGAGGCAGAACCTTGTCTCTTCAACGGGCATGGATGGAGACAAAGGAGTGTAAAGAGAGCAAACATGAAGAGCAGTTTAGACCAGAGGACGGCAATCTTAGGAAATATTGAGGATGATAACAAATCTTATGAAGATGCAGTCCTTAAAGGCCCTGACCACAGACTGCTTTTTTGGGTTATTCAAGTTGAGTTACAAAAATAATCATACAAGATTTAGGTTTAGAAAAGCCGAGTCACCTCCGCTCATCTTGTTTATTTCCTTAAATTCAGATTTTTCAACTTCTACTGTAAACCACGTGATTCTCCCATAACTTTTTTCTTTTCTTAAAGTTAAACATATTAGTGCATCTGTGTGTCTGTCCACTCTCAACAAGAGCAAACACAGCTGAGATGTAAGAATTGCATAATTGCAAATATTTAGACATCCTTCTCTTTCTGCCAAAAACAGCTTTTATTGTGTCCACTCAGCGTTACTGAACCAACCTTGTGATCCACTTACTCACCCAGTCCATGCTAAAGTTCAGTTTATCCTGTCAATCCAGCTTTGGTATTTGTCTTCACACACAGCTGATTGTTTTCTTATCTTTGTTGACCGAAATTCTTTACACTAATACAGTAAGCTGTTGAATCTCATAAAACATTCAAATGATGCTAATGTAATATTATATTGAATACTGAACATGAAAATTAGAGAACAAACTTACATATCGCTGCAGCTTTGTGGCGTGTCAGAATATGACCTTAAATTGACTGATATATTTTTCTCCTCAGAGAGTACCGGCCTATGGAGCAGGTGGAGTTCCTGGATAATGGCACTAAAGTAGCAGCTGTAAACCCTAAAACCTACATTTTCGAGCGTAACATGTCCCGAGGTCCAGAGAGTGACCTCATCAGGACGGTTAACATCCCTGCCGTGGTGAGTATTATTCATTTATGCATTAATTATTCATTTTATCAAACAGCAGCATAGCAAAGAAGCTGTGTTTTTGTGATATCGAAGTACATCACTGGAGGAAACGGCCATAAAATATCTATTATTAAAGCAATAGATATTGATTATGGCAGGAGGAGACTGGTGCGATAGATAAAATCATGAGGAAGGAAGATTATGTGGATATATTTAAGCAACTTCAGCCAAGATGTTAAAGCAAATGGGTCTTCCAAATGGACAATGGCCCCAAGCATACTTCCAAACTTGTGGCAAATGTCTTGAGGACAAAGAAGGTATTGGAGTGGCCATCACAAAGCCCTGACCTCAGTCCACTTGAAAATCTGTGGGCAGAACTGAAAAAGGCAAAACTGTGTATGAGGCCCACAAACCTGACTCAGTTACAACAGTTCTTACCCAAGTTACAATAATTTAAAGGAAATGCCACCATAAAGTAATATAAGAGAACGTAAACTTATTCCTCAATGGGAATATGATGCAAGAGAAAAGTTGAAATAAGTCTTTTTTATATATATTTCACATTTTTAAAATAAAGTAGTGATCCAGACTGACCTTAGACAAGGAATGTTTACTGGGATTAAACGTTAGGAATTGGGGATGGCTGAGTTTAAACATATCTGATTAAGGTTTACATAAACTTGATGAGGTTTTTATGTATTATTTAGATAAATGATTGATTCTTTTACCTGGCAACCCTCTCCTTCTTTCTCTTGGCAGACGGTGATGGAGAAATTTAAGGACCACGCGTTTTACGCCAATATTATCTCCTCCCTCATGAAATACCTTAACACAGGCCTCTTCACCACCCGCACAGTGGGAGAGCTTCTGTGGGGATATGACGATAGCCTCCTTGCAAGCCTGAAAAAGTTCCAACGTGACCTGGATGAGGTTTTCGGACTCTTCTATAAGGTCTCATTTAAGTATTTATTGTATACTCTGTACAGACTATTAATACAGTGCATGCATTTGTGAAGAATCAAGTAGGACATTTAGGGGGTTTCTTGTATTCCTGCATTGATGCGATTCCTTATTTTCTTTACAGAACAATGCTTCAAACGATGGACAGTATGTGTTCTTCACTGGTGAACAGAACTACAAGGACTTTGCTAGAGTGGACACATGGAACAATGAAAGGTCACTTTTCCAAATCATTGCAATGAGCTATCTCTCCTTAAATCCAATCACTGAGAATCACTGATCACATGCACTTTAGGTATGATCGTAACAAGTGATTTTATCAGTGCCACAATGGATCGTGATCAAGGCTAGTTGCATCTGTTTGATAACACGTGGGCAAGAAAAATGAGAGTTTCCTGCAGATGTTTCTTGCCATTGTTGTATCACAGCTGATAGGACACTGTTCGCGACCCTATCTATGTAAAGATGATAGTATTTAGATTCAATATTTAGCTTAGTCAACTCCTTATCTGAGGCAGTAAAGAACAGTCACTCACTGGCCCAAGACTAGCCTCAGTTATCCATGTCTTTCTATCATCTGTGCCTTTCTTTTAAACCTAAACGACTCAGACTGTTTGAGTTTATGTTTTCATATCTAACACTGTGCTGTAAGAAGTAGTTTTGAGAAATACACACATTTCCAGAGGATTGCTGTACATCTACTGGAAGCCTGTTTACATACTTTTAAAAGCAAGTAGAGTACCAGTCTTTTAGCCTGCCAAGAAAAAATGAGGAAGTGGTTTGATGCTGGTCAATACATAAAAACCGCACATCTTTTAAAAAAAAAAACACATGGCACATGATGCACATGAAAGCATTAATTTGAAGTTTTCTGTATATGCATGTAGGTCATTGAGTTGGTGGACATCTGAGGAATGCAACATGATCAACGGAACCAACGGCGCCTTTTTCCACCCAGTCATCACCAAGAATGAGATGCTCTACATGTTCTCCTCTGACCTTTGCAGGTGAGTGAAGTGAGAGAGTGTTTCTAGTATTGGCTTAAAAGACTTGTTTATGATAATGTGGATTTTTTTGCCTTACACATAATTTTCTGGTGTCATGCTCCTGGCTTGAGTTAACTAGTGAAATGCTCCCTCCTTAGTCATCCTCAGCATTATCCAGGTCTGGATATTTGATTAAGGCTTCCACTTTAGCCTGTGTTGGCCTCTTGAATGAGGCCACTGTTAACCAAAAATATAAGCCCTCTTTGTTGATTTGTTGTGCATTCACATACAGGTCAGCCAACTGCTGGCTGTGGTTTTGAAAGTACAGCCAAGGTTTATGAGGCCGTCAACTCAACCTTTGAAACATTTTGTGCTTTCCAGTAAATCAGCTTACAATAAATGCGTTTTTGCCGCCAAAAGTTAACCACCATGTGACTCTGTTTCATAGGTCCCTGTACGCTCTGTATGACAAAGATGTGACAGTGAAGGGGATCCCTGGGTATCGATTCGTTCCCCCCGCCGAGGTGTTCGCCAACGCGACTGTCAACCCAGATAATGCAGGCTTTTGCGTGCCTGCTGGTAATTGCCAGGGCTCCGGTGTGCTGAATGTCAGCGGATGTAAACAAGGTGGGAAATGCCTCAAGCAGCTGGTCTGAATGAAACAAATAAGGCAATGTTACATTGTGCCACTCAAGCAGATGTTCTCTGCAGAGCTGATTTAACGTGAGGGCAATCCAGTCTTGGCTCTTTTTCTGAATCGGTTTGGTTTAATCTTGTTCTCGTTGAATCTTTTGTGTGTTCAGGAGCTCCCATCGTAATGTCTTCACCACACTTCTACCAGGCAGATGAGAAGTTTGTTCAGGATGTGTTTGGCATGAAACCTGACAAGGAGCAGCACCAGACGACCATTGATATCCATCCGGTAGGTATTGCAACTAGTCATATTTCCTCAAACACTATCAAGGGCCTTTATTTACCTCAGCTACAGAAGGTGACAGACCTCTGTTTGAAGAAGGCTAGAGGAACCCCTTTCTTTCTACTTGCCTCTTTTTGATAATTATAACTTCAGTAAATTTTATTGCAAATCTGCTGTCATTTGCCCTGTTAAAGCTGCTGCTTTACAATGTTAATAAAAACTCAACAAGCTCTGTAACCTTTTCAAAGTAAAAGCCCTTTAGTGATTCAGTGGACAGAAAGCCTTCATTTTAAAAGAGGGCTTTTATTGTCAGTAAAAGCCCTCTTATAAAATAAAATGGGACAGTAATACTTTCGATGAGTAACCCAGAACAGCAAAGCATTGGAAATGGCAAGTTTAAGTTCACAAAATAAGATAGCAGAAGTGTACATTATGCTTTTTTTAAGGATGCACGTTATAAGACGGGCACCGTCGCTACGATGTATTTGGGGGCAGGCCTTTATTTGATTGTGTCTGGTATTAAACCACCACTAGATGGTGAGCTCTCTCTCTCTCAGCCCTGTGAATGTTAGTCACAGGTTAACCATGGGTCAGAGCTTCTGTTGGAAGCAGTGGTTAAAGATTAAAGCAGCAGTACATGGTACGGAGCTGTCACAAAAGATAAGCCCTGACAGCTCTTATCTTGACTAACACTGTAATAACTTGGTTAGGGGCTGTAGTAAATCTTTGATAAAGGGACACGAACTGAATGAAAATCGTTTCTAGTGTTTTGTGAGACCCCAAGACGAAAGCAAAGAGAAGATACTGTAAATGATTTCGTAACAGTCCACCTGTCAAAGAATATCTCCTAATAACTGTAGAAAATAGTAGATAACAAATTGCTTTTAATCCATAACATTTATTACGTTTATCTACTTTAATTACTGCAAGAAAGCACAAAGATACAAACTGTGTAATTACAAATGAGTTCATTATGAGACAAACGTTGTCTGTTTTGAACTGTTCTCTAAGCATTTCTATTTTTAAAGTCCGCAGTTGTATAATTTCTCTAGTGAACTGAAGCCTAGCTCTCAGGTGATCAAATTGAGAAATTAGCTGTCATGCATGATCATTAAAGATAAAAACCCAGCATAAAACTATGACATACTAAGTCACATACGCATCTACGCCCAGATCTCAGGCGGCGGGATCGTTAGTTCAAAAGGAGTCTTTGAACCAGTAAACAAGCTACTGTTTTCCCTGTTTATCCTCCGTCCCATACTGTAATCATCGTTGTGCCACTGCATGATATATTGAGACAGATCAAAGTCCTGTAACGTCTGCTATAACTGCTGGGTCGTGATGCCCTCAACACTACCACCTTCACTGCCTGCTTCAGAGATATTTTTACCTGCAACAAAGGTGCATGCCTTTAACATTGCTGTTACAGCAGTACTGTGCAGAGGTTCACAATAAAAATGCTGCAAATCATTTTGATTTTTCAGTTGCATCGTGTCATACAAAATGCAGTAAACGGAGAAAAGGAAATGAATCGCAAGTAGGTTGAAACTTTTGAGATAATGTTGAGATAGAGGCTGTAGGGTTGTCTAGCTGTTCATCTGAGGTTGTTGTCATGCTGCAGAATGAATTTTGGACCCCTTAAATGCCTCCTTGATAGTATTATGTAATGAATCCTAACACTGTATTAGGCATCTAAAACAAAGCTAAAACAAACAAACCTATATCCAAGTGGCTTCTTCGGTTCTGTTTCCAGTTTGTTCAGATTCAGAACTGGAAAATCCAGTTGGATGAGTGTTAAAATATCTCTAAGAAGACTTCAAGAAAAGTCCAGGTTCCTTTGTTTTGGATATATCATGACCTGGATGATTGAGAATCTTCACAGACATTGCATTTGCGCCATGAAGATCTTGAAAATAATAAAATAATTCTGGACAATATGTGCTGCTTGATGCTGACGATTTAATAATCAGGCACAGACGTTCATGAATCAGGAGTAGCTGGGTGTGTGTTTCGTTTGTGTTCCTAACAAAGTTTAATTCTGTTTTGCAGCTAACAGGAATCGTAATGCAAGCAGCGAAGCGTCTCCAGATTAATGTCTATGTGGAGAAAATGGACAGGTTCAGCAGGTAAGCTGCTCATGTTAACCATCAGTCTTCTGTTACTCAACAGTTGAATCTTTTTTTTTTGTGTGTGTGTGTGTTTCGTAAATCTCACCGTCCCTGTATTGGATTCAGCTTTAGCTTCAATATCTATATGACTAGCCATTTCTGCGAAGGCTTGCCAGTGAGATAACTGTGCTGCAATTATGCCACCATCATCTTTATGAGTGGACTTTTGGACAGCCAGGCTCACTTGCATCGACACGGCATTGAAATAAAATAACAAATATTATATTCAGCTGTTGTTGTGGGGTCTCTCCGCCTTCAGTCTGGTGTTGATCATTAAGGTCCAGTAAAATGATGAATGAATACATCTCGTTCCAGTTTATAACAAACACACCCAAGCCGTGACAGAAACAACACTATGTTTGACAGATGAGATAATGTGCTTTGGATTCTGAGTAGTTTTGCAAACTACTACCAGGGCTTTCAGTTTCTGATGCTTAGCATGGATTTTGATCCTGTGGTGGAAGTTTAAGTCTCCTGTTGATAAGGAAGCATGTTTTCCTAATTCCTTAATTTGCTAAGCAGTGCTGTCCGAAGCAAGGGATTTTACTTTATTATGCAACTGATTTTTTGCTCATCTCCAAGACTTTCGCTGAGTTTGTGACAAGACAGCTCCACCTCAGTTTAAATGGAAACTTTCAGTCATCCAAGTGTTGGCTCATTTGTGCAAGAATAAACTCAGAAACGATACAACTGTGATATTAATTGTGAACCGTTGCAGTTCGGGCGTTTGTTATCAACAGGGCACAGTTCTTTGCTTTGTGACATACTTTAAAGCTAATACAAAGCATTTTAATATAGCCTCCATTATTTTATTTCGTTTTCTGTGAGGTAATGAAAGTGTTCACTACCTCAAAGAGACGTGTTTGGAAGATTATGACTACAGAAAAACATTGTTTTATATTTATATTTTTTTCCTTCAGTGAAACAGGAAACGTGAAAACGGTGGTCTTCCCAGTGGTTTATCTCAATGAGGTACAAACACGCACACACACAAACACACCTTATTTGTCTCAGTATGCAGATCAGAAATCCCCATCAATTTAATATCAGACTGAGAAATAGCTTGCAAGAGCCATAATCGCACTGAACAACTCAAACAATAAAGAAATAAAAAGGGGGACCTTAAGTCACCTTAGTTTTGTTGTACTTGTACAATGACAATAAAGACATTCTATTCTATGCTGTTCTATTCTATATATATATACGTATATATAAAATATAACTGCAATGATAACTTTTAATGATCTCGTTCACACTCAGTACGTCTGTCTGTCGTAAACGTACCACTGCTGGATTCAGTCCTTTGAAAATGAGGCTAGTTGGCCCACCTTAAAACAAATGTCTGTGTTTATGTTGTAATAAGGCAGTCCTGTTGGATGGTTCAGGTTGTGATATATTTATGAAACGGTGTCTGTTAAGTTAAAAGTCTGGAGTTCAGGTCTGTTCGGTCTTGCATAACTGTTTGGAGATGAAGGCAAAGCAGCTACACTCGTCTTTTCAAATGATCCTTTGATATCTTAACAGAGATCCTAAGGAAATTCTAGTGTAGGAGGTTCAAAGTCAATCTGAACTTTAGACGACATAACTTGATAGGAGAGATCCCATGTTTCAGATATAATTGGAAATTCAAAATCAATGCATGAATGTAAATTCAAAGTAAATTATCTCAGTAGCTACGTGCCGCTTTATAAACTAAAATAGCAAAGTTCACCGTTTTGCCCACAGACAAGCTAGCATGTATTTTTTGTTAATTGTTTTCTTACATTTCCCTCGTCCTTCATCATCTTGTCAGAGCGCCCTCATTGACGACGCCTCAGCCAAGAAGCTGCAGATGATCGTCTTGGACAAAAATGTCGTGGAGAACATTCCCTTCATACTGATTGGTCTCGGCCTTCTTCTGGGAGTAATCTTCATGCTCTTGATGTGTCGACAGAAAGTCCCTGAGGTGAGTGTTGTGACGTCATTAGAGCTGCAACCTATTGTCTGTGAACTGTTAAAACATGTATGAAAGGCCTTGAAATCCTATAGATTTACTCTGTTATAGCCAAATGGAGTCTGGTACATGTCATTAAGATTTCATTGTAGGGCGTAAGGAAGGAATAAAAACATCTCTGCACGCCTTTTGGATAGTCCTAAAACCAATCAGAGGCTGTTCGTCTTATTTTTCTGTCAGTGAATCTGTTCATCCTTCCAGGCTCCTAGATTTTTAATTGCAATAAAATAATACAAACACAGAAAAGCGCAAAATCTTCATGTATGGAAATTAGACTTGACAATATTTTACATTTCTGTCTGATTAAACAACAATATAAGTTATTTTATATAGCAGCTATTTCTCATCACAAAAACTTGTTAATTGCTCAGCATTAAATATGTTAAATGTTCATCTTTCAGAGCACTACTGCTGAACGACAGCCGCTACTCTCATCATAGCGCCCAAGAGGACGTGAAAGGACAAAGACTGCTGTGTTTGCAGCATAACGTTTCAATGGGTCTAACATTTCCTCCATAAATCCCCAAGTAACAGCTTCCACTGATCACCAGAATCAACTTTTTAATAGTTTTATATGTTATTTGTTTAAGGAAACAAACTGAAGAGGACGGTGTGCTGTTTTTGTGTTGTTTACTAGGTTTGGGGGGAAACAAAACCGAGGTTGGGATTGAGATAACCTTAACTGAATACTTGCCAAATCAAATTTGTCTTGGAGAGTCCGCTTAGTCTGAGCAAATCAAACCTCCAGGAATATAAGCGGAATAACACTATGCTCTTATTCGACCATAGCCATATTTGTGTGTGTTACTGCAGGGTTTCTGAGTGCGCTTGAGAGTGCAACAACTGAAAGATAAATGTCACTTTGAGTTTGCTTTAAGTAGAACAAACTCTAGCAAAGTGACAAAAGTTGAGCTGCGCAAAGTGACAGCTGACTGAATGTTTCATTTTTTTTTAATGTAAATAACAATATTTGCCTAAAAAGCTTTTTTTTAACGTAAAATAATGCTGAGAATATCTCAGTTGAAGATTTTAGTTTGGACTTTTGTCTCAGCGTCTTGGTGCATGAAGTGTGATGTGGATCAGCTTCATTTTAAAACGGTGTTCTTGTAGCCAGACCCAACACGCCTACGGTATGGGTGCATGTGTGTAAAGTGGAACAGGAGCCAAGCAGTATTCCTCAGCAGGTAGCAGGATAAAGGGACAACTTTTTGCCAGTTGTGATGTCTAGATGGTTTGAAGCCCACCAGGATATTTTCTTTCCCTTAATTCCAGTACTTGTCACAAACTTTAAATTATATATAATTTCTACTTATAGCTCTAAAATCAATGTATGAGCAACTTCAGTGACACTACTAATAAGTATTTAGGAAGAAAGAAAATTGTGTTTGAATTTTTAACCTGTTTGTCTATTTTTTATGATTGTATTTTCTGACTTTATTGAAGGCTCGGTGGTAAAACCATAGTTTTTCTCTTGGGCTATGGCTGTTTAGATGTTCTCTTAAATCTATCTTCTGTCCAGCACTACTCAGAATGGCTTTATAATGTGCAATGCTGCAATCTATGTAACCACTATCCACGAGCAATATGTTCGTTTTGTGCGTTTTCTATGTAAGTGATCTTGTTTACACTACTACTCTATAGTCGGATCAGAACTCTACATGTAATCACTGTTTACATAATCTCTATAGGTCATATCTGTAACCGTTTGCACATTGTCTCGTCTGCTTTAATGAATTTGCTTTGGTGTCCTGAAGGCGTGTTCGCAGGTCATCCATAATTTGATCAAGTGCTGAATCATTACTTACTTGCTCTTTCTGTGTTGTGCAGAGTTCACCAATAAAACTGACTCGCTTTGTGGCGAAATTCAGGGCATGTGGTACAGATTTTTTTTATTCGTTTGTGTTTAAACACTTTACCCTCAAACCTGTTTGGGGCTTTTGTTTTTGTTTTTTTGGTACATTTTTAAAGACAGATTACATTTGGCCCTACTTCCTAATAAAATTATATCTTTCAAAAGAGAGCTCATCCTACATGTTTTGGCACCTTTGTTACCCACAGTGCGACTGCATAGCATGTATCATAGCATGTATGCTAGCAGTGGCTAATGTAGGCTACTAGCTTAAGGATTGTATGAAGAGCAAGCTATGGTAAGTAGTAACTTCCTTCTAACTCCTCACCCACAGTTTTTTACATTACCTTTTTTAATGTTTTACACCTAAGTTGTATAGTTAAGTTCTTCACAAGTAAACAAACTTCTCCGTCAAGTTATCCTTTAATCAAGTAATGAGGAAGAGATGTTTTGTCGAGTAGCATAACTGCTTGTTTGTTTAGTACTTTGAGACTGTTATAATGTTAACCGTTTTATGTTGATGCTGCTGGTTTATTGTAGAAGTAAAGCTGCATGTTAAATACTTTATCAGACGTTCTGCTTGAAATATAACTGTTCATGTGAGAGACGGCTCACGTTTTGTTTTGCGTATTGGTTTTTAGGACTTAATGACACACAGTGTGCTTATTTACTGTCTCACTTGAGTCGAGAATATTCTGCACTTTATCTTAGCGTAAGGTCAGGAAGCAGCTAGTCAGTAAATAAGGCCTGTAACAAGATCAGTTGTTTTACGTAAGTAATGTTGCCAGGCAAAAATACTGAGAAACACCATGTATGGTTTAAAGATGTTGATATGTACTGGATTTTCTTTTCCACTTTTATCAAAGCCAGGTTAGCTGTTTCCCTCTGCTTCCATGTTTATTCTAAGCTAAACTAACCAGTACATATCCCTACTTTTAGTATTTAGTATTTGCTTTAAAGTCCCCAAAGCCAGGGGAGTGCAAGTTTCTTCTGTTCATCCAATATGTCTGTAAAAGAGAGGTAGGCAGGCTGCCCCATTCCCCAAGGGGGTTGGAAGAAAATTCAAGAAGGTGTTTGATTAGATGCAAAGTTAGGACACGCCCCCGGGTGCAGGATGACCCGTCTGCATTTTTTTTAAATTTTCATTTAAAAAAAAAAATAATAATACAAATTCCAGTAAGTGTAAGATACCACGAAGAATTAATTTAAAATATTTATTTATACTGGTGTAAAGAAAGCATATAGTGAAAGACAAAAATACTCAAACACTGAATACACTGTATTCACACTGACTTTCACCTGATTTTGTTCAACCCAGCAGACAACAAGGGGGAAGTAAACGGTTGAATCATGGCACACATACCGTTACCGTAAGATACCTCCGACGTGGAATTGTCCTCAATTTCCAGGTTAAAGTGTACTTTGGATCTCCCCAGATAAACTTTGACTTTAGGTCTCAATATAAAAACTGATAAATACCACTGAGCAAGAGATTTGCAGCTCCATCTGCCAAACAGCTCAGCCTTCGTCATTAAAGCAACAAATTAGTGAACCAGTCATAGGGTGACTCCTCCCAGCCCAATTAAAACCTTTAATACAAGTAGCAAGCGACACACCACCAAACCCGTCACCGAACAGCGGGTCCTTTGAGCTTCATCTGCGAAAGGATGAACACTCTTCAGGAAAAAATCATCATCCTTTCGGTTGTCCTGTCTCTGATATGCTTCACCCAGGCAAGTAAATGTTTATGTGAATGTTTATGTCCTGTACAGGAATGTTTACTTTGTCTCTCGTGTGGTTTTGATATTTTGTGGTGTTAAAGGATCTTGTCTCTACCTTTGCAGGTCAATTCAATGCCTTTAAACAACGACTGGAATGGTTTGATCCAGCGGACCAAACGGTCTCTGCTGTGGCGCTGGAACAGTATGAAACCTGTTGGCACCAGCTGCAGGGATAACTCTGAGTGTGGCACTAAATACTGCAGGTATAGTAGAGCTTTCCAGTCATTTTTAAGCCTAAACTTTTGACAACTTTTAGAAAATAATACTTAAAATACAATTCATTTGCTACTTTAAAGGCAATTAAGTGAAAATGTGTTTTTCCTCAAATGCTTTCCCAGCAATATAAAACTGATAGGACAGTAAACAAAACTGTTTTTTTATAGATTTTACACTGTATGCAATCTCTGTGCTGTGTTGTGTCCACGTGTATTTTGCAAGGCATGCACAAAGTCAGAGTAATGACATGGCAATAAATCTTATCTTTACAGGAAAAATGTTTGCTCCTTCTGGAACATCACATGAAGAAGAGACAAAAAAACACAACTCGGTCAGATTGGCCGCCTGCAAAACAAACATCTACCTTATGGACCAAATCTACCTGCCTCTAAATCAACCTCGCCTGAAATTCTCGCTTTAATATTCCGGCTTGAGTCGAAGACGTGTTATCCGGGATGTCCTGGAGACTCTGTGCCTTCCGCTAATTCATCTGATCTGGCACTGCAGCAAAACAAAGCTGTAAACTCTGACCATGACCAGACAGGCTGTATAATCTGAACTCAATATAAATATTCATGCAAAGTTTGTGAGGCGCTCTGAGTTTATTGGTTCATGTTATTATTATTTATTTATTTGTACATATTGTAAACAATGTAAATATTCAAATGTACTATACATATTCTTTTTCAACTGTAAAACACAAAACACAAATTAAATTATTCCTCACAGTTCTTGATACGCTTTCAGTGAACTTGAAAAAACAACTTCATTGTTAAAAATGAGAAATACTTTTAGAGTTTTTTGACAACTTATTGTATTCAGTTTTATTTTTCTGGTACAGCTGAATATAGGTGCTTTGGTGACCGACCAGGGGATAAACTTTATCTCATCTACCTCCACTTTTCCAACAAAAGCCGAAATAAAATAAAATAAAAAATGATTAATTTCAAATAATCGTACATGCATACTGCCAGTCTGTGTGAACAATGAAAAGAAACTGGTCAGTGTCAAACTTTTATCATAAAAATAGCGGAGTAGCGTTGGGAATTGTGGGGATTTTCTTAACCGTTTTTAACTAATTTCTTAGGGTGTGGTTTAAAGACGACACATGTTAAAGCTGCTCTAATCTCGTCTATGACTTGGTTAAAAGGTGAATGGCCTTTTATCATGTCTGTGGCTCATCCCAGCCCTAAAACACGTCTCAGTGTCAGACAGGGAGAGGCCTTCCTCATGTGACGTCATGCTGGGAAATACACTGATCAACCACAATGATAAAACCACCTACCGATGACGTGACTAACATTGATGGCGTCATTATGATGTAATGCAAAACCTGATCTATGTGAACCACCTGCATATTGTTGCAGACCAAGCACGGCGCCATGGCAACGGCAAGGATAGGCTCCTTGCGTCCTGGTGCATGTGTTCTCCAGCTAAGCGATGCTCCCGGCCATTCATGTGACGCAAAACAAAACCAGGTCACTGTCGTCCATTTTTCTGCAGTCTAGTTCTGACTAAACAGTCCCATACAAAACAAACTGTGCCGCACAGTGTCTTCTAACGCCTTTCTAACAGACCTAAGGTAGGTCTGTAGCTCGTCTGACAGGTCGTACTACATTGGCCAGCCGTCACTCCCCACATACATCATTGACCTTGTTGCCGTTTCACTTCCTTTTCTTCCTTTGTCCACTTTTGATCACAGAAGACTGAGCAGTCACTTGAATCCCTTCACTTGCCAGGTTTTCCTGCTTCTAACACATCAGCTTTGAGGACAAAATGTTCACTTACTGCCTAACATATCCCATTCACAGAGAGGTACCAGGATAACAAGATTATCAGTGTTTTTCTCTTGACCATGTTATGGCTGATCGGTGTACGCCCACACCTGCATTTTCACATTCACCTGAATGTACAGCAGGTCAAAGACAGAGGAGCGACTGGATAGTGTGGCATCTCCTGAATCATTCACGTGGTCACATTTTTCACAAGGTTAACATTTTCCTGGGGCATCCATCTGAAAGACGTGCACTGGTGCAGAGGACACCCAGGGCCTTGCATCCATTTACTACGAACAGAGGACAACTCTAGACAGTGTAGGGCCAGCAAGGATGTCCTTATTTTATAGCTACGTCCTACATTACCACCATGTGGATTATGGCTTTAATGTGAACTTTACCAAAATTCATGGCAATCACATGATACCCAATTAAACAGATGTTTTAAACGCATCAGTAGTTGTACGCTGAATGCTCGTTTCCGCCACTAGAGGGCGCGCTGAGCCAGTTTAATGAGATGAAAACTGCATGCGTTATCTAATTTATAACATAATATAAATTGTTTAGGCATTTTTATAATTACAAAGAATGACATATTTTTTTTTTTTTACATTAGTAAACTGAAATAAAAGAACTAAGATAGAAATTAGAAATATGTTTATTAAATATTAATAATAGTGTGGTCTCAATGTTAAATTAGCACAGTTAATTATTGTGCTTTTACTCTAATTAAAGTTTAATCGTGATTTAGCATTTCATATTTTTTAGGATTATTTCGGGCACTGGGGTGTGACAGGTTTGTAGGATGTGATGTTTATTTTTATCGTCCCTAAAAATAAATAAATAATGTATTTATAGGTCTTTAACTCTTTTCCTACCAGGTGTCTTGGATACTTTGAATTGCAGGGACCTCTCTCTCCTCTGATTGGTCGAAGCCGCCGTGACGCAACATGTCAGCCAGTCTGAGCTGAGCGGTGCTGGAGCGGCGGCGTGGAGAGACCGCTGTGTGTGTGTGTGTCCGGGGCTCAATGACGGACCGGTTTCGTATTACCCAGCTTCATAGTTAGAAAATTCCTGGATAAATCACAGAGTTTAATCGGAAATGTCCGGAATTTGTTCCGAAAACGTCAGCTGTAAGATGCAGTTTTGATGGTTAAGTTGCATCGAGCACTTGCATGCTTTTTTAATATTTTTATTTTTTTTTATAAAGAATGTTTGCATGATTTCGGACCTACACCTGCAAAACAAAGTCACCTGCAAGAAGAGGATGGTTATTACCTTTGATCGATGACTGTTTTCAAGTAGGTAGATTGTTATTCTGCAAATGCTTCTGTGCTTTACTTGTGTCTGATGTGTGCTACTTATGTCATGAATGTGTGTTCTTTAATGCATGTGTGCACCCTTTCTCATGTTGTCCTAGTTAAACCACTCTGGATATTTGTTTTCATTGTTAAAACCAACCCCAAGGCACACATACCTGGCCTTAAGGTAAGATGTAGGTCAGACATGACCTCTGTTTAATTCCTGAGCTCCTCCTGAAACTTAGCCTCCTATAAATACAGTACAGACCAATGATGGTGCTGCTGCATCATTACAGAGGGACATCACTCCTAACAAGCAGCATCCTGACATGAGTCTGTTTACCAGCTCCAAACTGGGCCTGGGACTCCTCGCTAGTCTCATCCTTCGTGTTACATGGCTGACTTGACCTGACAGACATTCCCAGAGAAATGGCTCGGTTAATCATCTCTGTGTGCTCCAGTACGCCGAAGAGAGAGCTCTTTGCCATAGATTTCTTTGTGTCACTTCCGCTTTGCAGAGAAATTGTCAGTCCTCTGCAGACAACTGGTCCGTCATACTGGCCTACTTTTCCAGTGGTATTAAACTACCTGAAAGTTAGTGGGGACAGGACAACTCAAGGTCCCGTCATTATGTGTCACTGATATTCAAATGTCAACACTTTGATTTAAAGCAGTTCAGTGACAGCTGTCTACTTACAGAAGCTGTCCTCATGAACCGACGCGCTAGCCGACAGTTAAGGTGAAAATGATGCTTTACATAATTGACTGGGGACGTGGTTCTGTCTAATGTGATTTATCTTTGAAGTCACACCTACACACTCGCACAGGGACCAGAGACAAGTGACTTGGGAGGAAGCGATCCTTAAAAGAGCCTTCCTGCTCCACCCACGTACACCTGAGCCACAGCCATGATAATGTCTGTGATCCTGTGAATAGTGTAGTAGAAATAATATGCCTAATTTAGCACATTACACATATAAATACAAAATAATCTGGAAAAAAAATACACTGAAATTAGACAAAGCTGATAAAATATAGGCTTGTGTTTTCGTTCTGGTACTGTATCATAATAGTCTACATTTCCCCATATATATCTAGACTAGAACATCTAAACTGTTGAGTTAATGGAGATGAGAACAATCTGACCCTTTGTTTTGAAGTGATTACAAGCAGCTTGTTCAGTTGTTCAGAAATCTACTAGTTTTAACATCCAAGAAGAAGAAAGTACTCGTCTGAGAGTCTTGTATAATGTATTTAAATACTAAAAAAGTGTGAATTGGTTGAAAATTTCCTCCTTATTGTGTTGTTTTTTGTGTGTACAGTGTTCCATAAATATAGATTAACCTAATTTATAAGATATGGAATTTATAATGAGAAGGTACTGTAAGGTTATTACTGCCTGTGAGCATCTTATTGATGTGTTAACTGTTTGCTGCTACGGCCCACATCCCTCGGGATAAATAAAGTATCTGTCTATCCATCTATCTATCTATCTAATGTGATGATAAAAAGAATGACCTTGTTATGCTCAGGTCGGTATATCACAGTCTGGCAGTGATGTCTGTTGGATGGACAAAACACAATCATAGTAAAAAGACAATAAATAATTTTCTAAACAAGATTTTCAATCTAGTTTAAATTCACATAATAGCAATATTTATGTGCTGTTTGCACATTTTTATTATTAGTGTTTTTTTAACATCTGATAACTGAGAACGTGACCATTATTACTTCTGCCTGTGTGTGTTTTTTAATCTAAGCTGACTCCAGTCAGGAGCACCGGCTGTGAATTTGCTGGAACACTTTGAATTAACTAAACTGATGTGAAAGTGTATTTACTGTTAGCGGTGCCAGCGGAGCATCTCTGCAGTGCAGCTGCCCTAGTTACAGAGCAGCTGAGTGATTGTGGGAGCCTGTGGTTGGCCCAGACGGAGAGAGGAGGAGTTTCATAATGGCTGACTGAATTATGGAGTGTAGGCTGCGCTGAGGGCCAAGAGCAGACAACGTAGGACTTAGACTGGAGGACCAGTGGTGTGCTGTTTTGTCTTATTCTGTGCTGGCCAGATGTTTTTACTCCAGATTAAAGAGTGATTTTTGCAAACCACTAAAATGTCTAATTAGTTCTCTGAGGGAATGAATGTCTCGGATCCACAGCTAGAACTTCCATGGGACGATCTTGACACCTACACATACAGTAATTACTTCATAATCAGATTTTGTGATGAGGCCTGAATTACAAAAAATCTCTGCGAGGCAGATCCACATACTGTAATACACCTCATATGCTGATAACTGTGTGTAGGAACCTAATGTTTAATGTATTTTGTGTACATTTCATCCTCTCTTGTACCTTCAAGTAATTTTGTTACATCTCACTCTTTTGGGCTTTAATTTAAGGAACATGGAGAAAGCTTCTAAGCTCCAGGCTTATGCAGCAGTATGATTGGAACCTCCAGTCTCTCAGGGGACACCATGATAGCCTGCCACTTCCCTGTGGTGCAGCTTCCCACTTGGCAGCTTCCCGTCCAGGCCCTCTGCAGCTCGGCCAAGAGGACCAGCCGGCTCTGCCCAGTAGGCCTGACCCGGGCCGTGTCCCTCCCAGAGAAAGACTCGCTCGACCGAGAGCACGCCTTCACCGGCGGCCGCAGACATTTTTCCAGCAGCTACAGTAGTCTCACTGAGGACCGAGGGGAGGAGGAGGGGACCAGCGACAGCAGCGGGAGGTACGACTCCAACTCGTCGCCGGAAGAGACGAGTTCTCATCTGAAGAAGGAAAGTTCTGCATCTAGAGGCAACGTGCGGTCACACAACTCATTCATCGCCAATACAGAACTAGAGGAGGATGAGGAGGATGAGGATAGTGATGGAGATAATCTACACAGATATTATGAGGACTCATCTTTTGTGTTGCATGGCAATTCCAACTGGCCGCTTAGTAATGCTGCCACAAACTATACAATGTCCCACGGGGACCTGGACAGTGAATGGAGCAATGAAGGGACAATGCTGGATACTCAGAGTGACCAAGAGTGGCTCTCTAACCAGCCTAACCAGATGGACTCACTGCAGCCTGAGTGCCAGTGCTTTCATAAGATCAGATCTGGCATTGTGGTGACGGCTTTAGAGCAGGACTCAGACAGACTGAAGGATAACATGTCCTGCTGCCTCCACGGCCAACACAAATGTTCCCCAGAAGTGCTGTCCAACAGCCACACGGAGTATGTCAGTGACTCTTCCTGTAACAGTTCTGATGGCGTCTTAGTGAACTTTTGCACAATCTACAACAGGAGCAACAATCCTGCCACTCCTCAAGATCTCAGCAGTCCTGCGATTCACCCCTCTCAGTTATCAGAGGGATCCGTATTCCTCAACCTACAACCTGTTCCCCAAAATCAGACTGAGGGCGTCCACCATGATAGCATGGCACTTTACTCTCCCCCGAAAGAGGAAGTTGACATGACGCTCTGTGCCTCCCGCTGGTCTCCTCAGGGCCTCGACTCTAACTGCAATCTTTACTCCCTAGAGCCGCTACCCCCGGGTCTCTCCTCTCTAGAGGTGTCAGACCTGACGGCCTGTCTTCAGGCCCAGGCCACACTGGCCGTGGGAACCAACCAGAAGTACTACAAGCTTGTGACCTGTGACCTCTCCTCCCAGTCACCCAGCCCAGCCTGGTCCAGCCTCACCAGCTGCCCTGAGGGTCAGACCAGAAACAGCCCCTTCCCTCCTTTGTTTCATCATAAGAAAGAAGAACACAATGAAAACAAGAAGGTACAATGAGTCCTTGCTAGAAAACCACACAACTGAATATAGAGTTAATGGTGAAGGCTTGTTGGCTTCTAAGAAACTGATAAAAGCTTGAGTAATATTTAACTTATTAAGAAGTATTCTGTAAATATATATGTTAGTAATGTAAATCTAAGCCATTCTCTCCTGCATTTTCTTTCCCCATTAGGAGAAAGAGGAACAACTAAAGGAGAAGGGCTTCTCCTCTGCTCGGAGCAGCTCTGAGCTTCATTGTTCTCACTTTCAGACCTATGATTACCAGGTTGCCACCACCTCCACTGACAAAGGCCTCTGCAGGAAGGAACATGCAGACGGCATCCAAAACGTCTCCCACACGCCTTGTTCGCTCTGCCCCAGTCAGTGTAGCCCACATAGCAGCAAATGCCAAGACACAAGAGCTGCGTCCACACAGCCATCTGTGATTCAGGAGCAGGAGCACAAAAATACTGATGCTGCTGGGATGGGTAAGGCAACGGACAAAATGGATTTTAGATTTTTTTCCCTTGTGTTTGGGTTCATGAATGGAAGAACATAATAGATTACAAATGAAAGGTGATGATCAGATTTAGTTTTATTATAAGGGAATAACGTTTTCTGTTTTTCTCCTCCTCTTGTCAGGAGCCTGTTCATTGGAAAAAGAAGTGGTGCGCTACAGTAAGGCCCAGAGGCCGACCTCACTGCCCATCCAGCCCTTTGTTCTGATCCCCACAGGGAAACCTCAGTCTCAGGCCCAGCACCTGGGCTGTCTTCTGGAGCAGTACATGAATCAAAAAAGCAGCACCAAGTCTGGTAGCTCCCAGCCAGGCTCCAAGTTCAAGGAGAAAAGCAACCAGTGTTACTCTAAACTTCAGCCTTCACCAATGAGCAGCCACTGCCCCATCTTCCTGGAGGCTCCTTCCAGCTCTGAAACCTGCTCTACTTGCACGCCGAGCCCCGAGTGCTTCAGCCGCAGACATGAATGGAGCCAGTCCAGCAAAAGTCCATGTACATCAAAGAGCAGTCTAAAGCCTGGAATGGTCCAGGTGCAAGATAAAACAAGCCCATATTCAGGCAAAACTTTTTTAAATCTGATCTCGGCTCCAAATCGATCTAAGCTTGTTAAAATTCCCACATACCAGGACCTGATTAACCTCACCTCTGCGCAGAGCCATGACAGCCTTGAGCCCAAAATTCCCAACCAGTCTCTAACCAGCGACTCCTACTATTCAGTATTGTCTCACACACCACCCACTTTACCCCTGACCGCTGACGCCCATCACCCAAACCTGCAGGCGTCCCTGTCTGCCCGATCAATCTCACCACCGCAGCAAAATTTGCCACAGTCTGGAGCTGCACCTGCAGCCCACGCTGGCTTTTTTCACAGCAGTATTACAGCGGCCCTCTCCTCGGTGGCTCCTCTGTCCTCTTTGAGTTCTCTCCTCTCTTCGGCTCCTTCAGGCCGGCGTCCACAGCAAATGCAGGCCTCTGCAGGGCTCAGTTCGAAGCAGAGTCATCACAGCGACTCGTTGATCCTGAGTGACAGGCCGCCCACAGAGTTCTGCCTTTCGCCTGATACATCTTATGAGTCCATGTCTATCAGCCATCTTCAGAGGAGAGGTGAGGGTCAGCTCATGGCTGACACACAGCATCTCTTCCTTTAAATGACGTTAAATAGAGTCAATAAATTGGAATCTGTACATAGTAAAAGTTACCCAGTAGTAGTAATGACTGGATTTATCCTTGTTTGGATTGTCTAGCCAGTGATGAGCTGTTGAGAGCAGCAATAAAACTCACTGTGCTGCAGCAGTGCCTTCAATACCCTGAAGGGGCTTCCTCTCAAACATGACCTATTTTTAACTCTCCCTGCGCAGGATTGGCTGAGCCTTCTGCTCTGTAGCCTATGTGTGAGCTCCAAGAGAGGCCGAGAGAAGGAAAGATGCAGTAGAAGCAGTGATTTATATCACACCTAATCATTTTGCTTTATTGCTACCGTGCGGGCCTCTTGGTGTCAATCTTGTTTCATAAAAGTGAGCCTTTTGCGACGGATAATCATAGATGGAGGCGTTTAGGAGCGGCGGTGGGGAGTCAGTGTGGTGCAGCACTGCAGGCAGCATCAACATGCATAAAGAATTTACCGTGACATTTGCAGAGGCTAGCCAGCGAGAGATGGAGAAAGAGAGGCAGGCGAAAGCAAGTCTGCTGAAACAGAAAACTGACTCTTTCATCTTCACTTCCCATTTATATTTGCACCGTTGCAATATGATAATGAAACCTGAAAACATTCTCTCATATTTCTATGTATTGCAGTCTTACTTTTTAAAGTATTGATTATAAAAAAATCCGCCAGAGTTGTAACATGTTAATACAAAAAAAGCCTTTTTAACTATCAATAATACACAGACATGACATAAGATGGAGAGTCTTTCGGTGTAATGTACCCTGTATATAAGATTTTGTATGCGCTGCAGCTTCACCTTGTCCAATCTGTTTATCAATGCCTCCAGGTTTGCTGAGGTCTGTGAGCAGGGCAGTGGATTTGATCATGGCTCATTTTGGCAGCAGCAGAGACCCCGAAGAAAAGGTACACATTTGCACATCCAAGCACCAGAAATATTGTGTCCCCAGTGGAAAAGTGCCACACCGACATTACTCACCTTCTAGGAAAGGGTTTAAAATACTTGTGTCACCAAGAAAATGTATTGTATTACACTGCTTTCCTTCTGGCACAGATGCGCCTGGGTAACAGCTCTTACAGTCCCACAATTGCCGGTCTGGTGCTGGAGCACTTGTGTCCGACGATTCAGAATATTTTAGAGGACGGTCTCAGGGATCACAACCTGGATTTTATAATCGGGCAGCGCCGCAACAACTCCTGGAGTGTAGTGGAAATCTCTACGAAGATCGGTATGCACAGTAATATTATCATTTACTAATAAAGTGTAAAGGAAAGTGAATTGTTTGTTGTTTTCTGATTAGTTTTTAATGGCGTCTGTCTAATTCCACTACAGGTCCCTCCACCAGGGTCCTTCACAGCCTCGTCTCCAAAATCAGACAATGTCCCCAGCTCACCAGCCACTGCATGAGACTGAGAGCCTTCATCATGGGCCTGCTTAAGTAAGTACCAGCGTCACCTTTGATGTTGCAAAGCAAATTAAGAAGAACAAAGATGAAATTACTTCACGTGAAACCGTGTTTTGTTTGTTCTTTCTCCTCGTACAGCTTGAGATCTTTGGAATTCTGGCTCAGTCACCTTCTGAGTCAAAAAGGTGAGTGGTCTCTAGGGAGGCATAGCTCAGCTGTCGCCCAGACTAATGAATGCATTAGACAAAATGTAGTCTTGTCAGAAACCTTTCGTCCACTGTTGTACCTTGGTTTGTGCATCGTATTGACTGGGAAACGTTAGCGTGCTAACATGCTGAACTGAAATGATGATCGTGGTTAGCATAATCCGCTAATGGTAGCTTGACAAAAACTCAAGCAGGATGCTTCTGGCCTGAAAAAGTGCACCATGAATTTTACTACTTCTGTCTTAAAGGTCAGAATCAACATGTTAACACTTGCATACCCACCTGATCACTGATTAAGTAGACTGTATTGTCAAAGCTAAAACTCATATCATCAACATATTATTCCATTTGGATCTTTGTGTGTTCACACTCATCACCGTGCCTCCACAGATGTGGTAACGACATACTACCATTCTTGGGGCTTCCTGTCCATGTCACTGGGTCGGTGCCAGCCCTTGTTTCAGGAGCTCCTTCTTCTACTGCAGCCGCTCTCTGTGATGCCCTTTGACCTCAATCTGCTCCTGGAGCCCCGACTGTTACGTGACAGACAGCTGTATTCAGAAGAACAGGGAGTTTCTCCACCTCAGCCGTGCCCTGCCTTTCTAGCAACCAGCTGGCCGAGACTTCAAGTCGACAGAAAGGTAGACAGAAGCTGTAGCAGTCAGCAAACTAATATTTCACAGCAGATAGGTCTGCATCCTGAAGAGTCTTTCAGTTCTCATAATTCAAGTTGCTACAAGCAACATCATGGAGGTACGCAGGTCGACAGGAGTCCACTGTTGGCTCCTATTCCCGAGTGGTGGCCTAAGGAGTCTGAGCCTGCGGATGGTGTAGTTGAAGGGGAGGACTGTAGCCAAGATAATGCAGATACTTGGTCTCAAATTAGTATGGACAGCAAGCAAGCAGAGAGGAGAGCAGAGGGACACCGTGCAACCCCAAATACACCAACCACTGTCCAGGCAGCAGGGCTGCGGTGGGCCAAACTGTTTGGAGCAGCTGATACTTCAACCAGAGCAGAGACAATTTCTCAAAGTCAAACTGGAGCACAACCCAGACGGTAAGAACTAGTTTGCAGTGAAAACAAGTAGGCTTGTCTGTTTTCACAGTAATCTATTTCTGCTAAATCCTGAGTTGTTTATTTTGTGTGTGAGAGTAGGAAATAGACTGATTGAAAGGCTGACAATGCATCATTCTACTCATAAACAGGATCACTTTATCATTTGTCTCACAGGTACAAGAGACCATCACAGTGGCTACACTTGGACAGATCCCAGCTTGGACTGTTGGCTCAGTCCATCAGGTCAATGAAGTTACCTGGAGCTGAGAAAGGCTGCTGAAAACTAAACCCTCTGTGGGGGAAGGACACGAGTGGGGACTATTTACTGAAATAACAAAAGTCTTAACTGCATGCATATAAATACACAGCTCAACTGATAATAAAGCACAAAAATACAACATCAACAGCTTTGGCAATGGCCCATATCCATCGAGCTTTGAGTTGTGCCAGCTGTTTGAGTTTAACTAAGTTACTGTGGGTTAATTCTGAATTCTAAATATGTTATAAAAACTACCACAATTTATGACTGTCACAAAATGAATTAGCTGTGTGAACAGGAAGTGGTTTAGCATCACAAACTGTAGCACACAAATAAAAATAAATACTTTTAAGGACAAATCCTCACTATAACCAGCTAACTATCATCATGTGAGTGTGTTAACAACTTGTTTATATACACTTACATTCAGAGATATGTTAAAAACAATATATTTATATCTTATTATGCTCGGGTAAGCATATGTGCTAGAACTAGCTCTGTAGCTAATGTTTTGTAATTTTAAGTAAAAATTAAAAACAAGTATTTGCTTACTTTTATTAAATATTTCAATTTTACAGGTCAAATATGATTACCACATTTCATATTATCTCTTAGAAAGCTAACATTAGCATTGTTAGCTTGGGAGTAAAACCTTAGGGCTAGATGTAAGCACACCCCTCATTTGAGCTAGTTTGGGTGGTGTAACTTGATTTAGTGATGTGTAAATGTCCACTTAGTAAAAACCTCTGTGCAGATTATAACTCGGCTTAGTGTGAACTTTCACACAGCTGGTGCATCTCATCTTGAAAATGTCCCTAAGCTGTTGTTTTGTCAGTGTACTTTGTGCTCATTAGTTGTGAGATGAGATTTAAGGATAAAGTAAAGCCAGCTTGATGAATATGGGCCAATTCTCCTGTTTGCCTTTGAACTTGAATAATCATGATTAGGTGTTTTTCCTAGAGGCGGACATCGGTCATAAAACGTGAATATTGATCTGCTTCAGACTGTTTCTATCTATATCAGTTTCTCATATGTCACCGTCGGTCCCTTCATAGCTGTACTGTTCACTTCACTGACAGGTTAAAAAAAAAAAAAAAAAGCAATACACTTTTATCAGTGCCAAATATGCCACGCACAAACCAGCCTCTTGTGGTAGATTATTTGTGATGTTTTTATACCTAGTAATTTTTTTTCTCCAGCATGGATTTTCCTGTAGGTGCATGACTTAATACGCATACAGCAGGCGTTCCTGTCTGGATCCTGAAACTTTCTCTTGGATGTTTTTATAGGATTACAGTTGGACATTTTCTGGCATGGGGATTTAAAATGTGTGAAATTGTCTGGTTTATACAGTCCCATGTCTTCCAGTGCAGTTGGTCGGGTTGCACAAAAATAAGCCATCTTGTGGCTGTTTCAGGTATTTAACTGTGTGTCAGGTTGTAGCTCACCAGCCTGGTGGAGAGGTAAGGTGGAGGAAAGAAAGTGACGGAAATTGTGTCGTCGTGTGGGATTTTTTTAATATACTGCAATGATGTGAAGTCTGTGAAAATGATCCGCCTAGTTTTAGTTCTTCTCATTCTCCTCTGAATGCTTCCTCTAATGCCCAGTGACAATCAACCTCTGTCAATAAAGACCTGACATGTCTTCGGCCTTCTCTCACAACACATTTATTTATTTATTTATTCATTTTTTAATAGAAATGTGAAGACTTCCTGATAAGTGCTTAGATTTCACTCATTTTGCTGGTAGTGATCATGTCATTGGATTGCAATCATTAAGTCCTGGATGATCATTTTGTTTTTTCTCTTTTCAAGTGCATTCTTTATTTCCATATATAGATATGTTTGGACTCGACGGTCACCCCGTTTACGGCTCAGTAACTTCTATAACTTAGATGATTCACTGTGTGAAGCGTGTTGCTCCCACACAACGATGGCACCCCACCTCTGCTGGATGGATAGATGATGGGCATGGGAGGTGAAGAACTGTTCTTCCTGCTTGGGACGTCTTTGGACTTAAAGTGACTGTGCTGCTTCCCAAACTCGATCAGTGCCTGGTTGGTGATGGCGGGGTAAACTTTGCCGAACAGGAAGCGAGATTTTGGCACGTGACCTGCAAATCCTGCAAGAAGACATATTATTTTAGTAGTGCCCCCTCTATATGAAGGAGTCTTCACAGCGTGAAAAACCTAGAGAATATCATTAGCTGTTCACTACTTTTAGACACTTTTAGCTCATTTTTTTTTTAATGAAAAGTCTTTCCAGCCCAGCTCCAAGACACAAACGAGAAGAATAAGAATTTGTAATGCTTGAGTCTAGATCTAGAGGACATTTGTACTCCTAAAGCACCTTTGGATGTGTAGACGATTGTCCCCGAAAATACTGACCAAATCAGCTTCATAACTCAATATTTCAGCCCATAATATTCTAGGATATTCCAGGACAGAGAGACATCTGTGCAGCAGCTAAATAATCTGTACTTTTACATTAATCATAGATTGGTTGATGTGGTTTGCGCATCACTTCCTCTCAGCTCTACGTGTGTCTCCAAGTGTCTTAAAGGATGATTATAAGAGATCACAGCTGATTTTTGCTGCCTCCAAAGTGACAATAACAATCAGCGGTGTGTGTGTTTAAGGTCTGCTGCATGTTACCAATAACAGCTGCAGAATGCAATAAGCCTAAATTGTGAAGTTAAAATCTCTTATGAGTCCCATGTGTTGTACCTGGTATGAAGTACTTTTGTGGGTTATCATCATCCATGAAATATGGTTTCCCAGTGGGTGTGAACGACTTTAAGGGCTTGTAGATGATCACTTTGTCGGAGATTGCTGTCAGAGGTGGTTTCGGTCTCTGGGTCAAACGATGAACCAGTAAAACATGAAGGCGTCAGAAACATCACATGCGTTCATAAGGCTTAACAAACAAACTTTATGAAAAGTGAAAAATGAAAAATCCTGCCAAAAGACATCAGTCTGTGAGCTGCTGAGGTATTTTAGTGAACCATTATTTTTAATTGTCTATAAATAATTATTAATATAAGTCTCAGAGATATAATTAGTGAATCTGGTTGTGGCTTCAGACTACTCACAGTCTCTCTTTTTTTAAGGTTGCCTACGTTACACTGGAGCTAGATAATTAAACAAGGATGAACCTATTCAGAGGCGTCACGTCGACCGTGTGAGAGAGAAAGAGAGAGAGAGGTTACTGTACGTCAGTCTGTTGATTCCTGTGGCTGACAACAAGCGGCAGGTCTGTTGATTGCCGCTGGAGCCTCACTTGCCCCTCATGGTAAAACTCACTCAGGGCTTTATGGCATGTTTCAGAGTAGCTGCAGGCAAAGTAGTTCTGACGCTTTGGAATGAAGCCTTGAACATAAAGGAGCAAAATGAAAGGTTCAGGTTTCAGACGGTGTCTAGCCTTGAAGATACTGTAGTTCTGATTTATTAGTCTCCACTGCAGTACAACTAGGATGAATGTTTTAAATAAACAGGACCTTTTATTGCTGAATGCACAGATGAAACAGAAGACACAGATACAGTGCATGTAATAAACCCAGAAACCACTGAAGTGGTTCTATGTTTTTATAGTTTGAGTCCCTTTAAATACACTTTAAATGTGTGCTTGCATGTGTGTGGGTATCACTTCTCAAAGGTTTGAGAACAAACACTTTAACTTTTATATCATCACAGCTACAAAGGTGGTTAAAACATTGCATATTTTATAGTCAACCACCTCGTATCCCTTTCATATCCCTGTTATTACTTACAGTACGTTCCTTCTATGCAGCTATTTGCTGTGTTCACTTTCAACACTGATCCATTTGAACTGGTGGCTTGTACTTAATAATTTAACAGCTGGGACACAGATTGTTTGGTCTCATGTTGCAGTGAAAACTCACATATACATTCAAAGGCATGCTGCCTGGTTTTAATGATAGCTGCACACTGCTCATCCACGTCATTTAGCCAGTTCACACACATTTAAATGTTGCCTGACATTCTCTGATCAAACAAAATAAGCCACTCTGTAGTGTTAAGTTACTTTATTGACCTTTCTGTCGGCGTGTGATACCTGCCTGTGTATCCAGGTATCATCATCTTCAAGTTACTGTCAGTGGAGCTCCTGGGTGTGTCTGTGGAGGGGACGTGACCCGTGTGGAGGACCAGGCGGCTGGAGTGTTTCACCTCAGGACTGGTCAGCAGCTCGCCTGTGAGCTTCCCATAGGTCTTGGCTATACTGAACTTCAGCTGTGGGCAGTAGCCTGAATACCTTAAGAAAAAGTCAAGCATCTATGGAGCCAGTGTTTGAGCAAGTAACAAGAAGTGATTAATAATTGTTATTTTAAAAGATTTGACTGACAACTTTTGAGAGAGAAAAGATGATTTGGTAGAGATGGTTATATCTGAGGTCAGTTTGCTTTTTATGTTCAGGTGGACAATTTAACAAGTAAATCTAAAAGGCAATATTTCTATCTTACCCCGGTATGTAATGTGGATCCGGTGTCAGCAGGAATTGGCTAAATTTCGGCTCATATTGCTCCATATCGTCCCGTTGAAGCAGCTCTGCCTCCAGACAGGACTGTTTACTGGTTGCTACAGGGAATCAGCCTCAAACAAACTGAAGGAGCTCAGTGTCATGCAGCTGACCTGCGCACAGAAACTTTACCTGCGAGGAGAAGAAGGCGATTGTTTGATGTAATAGCGGGAAGTGCGATATGGGAATTTACAATCTGTGGGGAATTTAAACGGTGCAAGAACTGAGCATATATATTTATATGCAGTGTCAAATAGAGTAATATTATCTTCAGAGTTATATATATATATATATATATATATATATATATATAAGTATAGAACTGTTTTGAGCGTGTAAGGTCCCATTTTTATGTTTCTATATCCATTACGACCATCTTAGGATCAGCTCCACACATCTGAACCTTTAAATGATGCCGATAATATTGTATTGGAAATAAAACCTTTATCATATTTCCAAATAATATATCTAATATATAATAATAATATATATAGCTATTAATACATGTATAAATAGAATATAATAGAAGATTATGTCGTGAATAATAACGCAAACGGGAAACGCATATTTTCTTGAAAAGTGCTCAACAACGACCCCTAGCGACTCTGCATGAAAGAGCCACTTGGAGCTGCAAGGATTTTATACTCGAGACACAGTTAACTAAATAAATAACTATATATAGAGAGAGATACTGAACAGTGAGTCCTGGTCCCTTCACATTCCCCTCAAAAAGTTTTATTTACCTGTTTTTTATTCTTTGAAATAGTTTGAGGACTCCATATTCATTCATTCATTCATTCATTCATCCATCTATTTACACACAAATACCACACAAAAGGTTGACTTCAGCATGCAGCAACAAACTAATGGACAAAAACATTAAAAGATACTATAAAAATATCTATGATATATATATATATATATATATAGTAGAAACTATACAGGGACATTATTTATTTATTTATTTATTCATCCAGATACACAAACAGGATACTTTAGCATACACAACAAAAGAAACGCATAAACACATAAACAGGCAAAAATGTTAGCATTCAAATCTTTTTAATAATAGTTTTCTAATGAAAACAGCAGGAATGTTTATTCATTCATTCATTTATCAAAATTAAAATGTATTAATTTATTTGTTAAAATACTTATAAGCCATATAATACAAGTCATCTTCTGGAATAAGCAGGATATATATTATATTATTCATTCATTCATTCATCTTCTGTAACCGCTTATTCCTGTCAAGGGTCACGCGGTCTGCTGGAGCCCATCCCAGCTGTCATCGGGCGAGAGGCAGGGTACACCCTGGACAGGTCGCCAGTCTATAACAGGGCTAACACAGAGAGACAGACAACTATTCACACTCACACCTACGGCCAATTTAGAATCACCAATTAACCTAATGAGCATGTCTTTAGACGCTGGGAGGAAGCAGGAGTACCCGGAGAGAACCCACACAGACACAGGGAGAACATGCAAACTCCACACAGAAAGGCCTCAGTCAGCATGGATTCAAACCCAGGACCTTTATTATATTATTTATTTATTTATTTATTCAGACTCATCCACATATGAAAAGGTGAAAAGGCTTTGTAAAACGAATACATAGATAAAATAAAAGTTGGCTCCTGGAAACAAGAGGAATATTAATTTAACCACTTATTTATGCATTCACAAGTTCACACACAAAAAAAAAATATAAACTCACACAACAGAGAATTGGGCAAATATATAAAATAATAATAATAATAATAAAAATCCCAAACTATATAATAAATGTTGTCTATATTTATTTATTTAAGTCTTAATGGTGTGGTATAAAAATGATCCAAATGGATATAATAACACAAGTATTGAAAGAATAATTAAATTACGCTTCACATTCATCAGGATGGTGTTAGTGAGGGCTGACTTTAAATAGCGTGTTCTTGCTTAGTGTTACCTGGATTAACAATGATCAGATGACCCGCTGCCGTCACCGTTCACCTGGAGAATGCAGACCATGTCAGCACACAGGAGTCCATTCTACACATTCCTGCAGCCTCAGATAAATCTGTTGGAGTGACGAAATACCGTCTACTGTTTCAGCTTTTTTCTTCCATTTCCGCTTTTCACACACACACACACACACACATACCATAACTCTGAATATCCTCTGTGGAATTTCAGCATATTATCTCTCTCTTCTGTTAAGGCAAGTAGGTCATGGCAGAGATTTTAGTTTCCCTCTAAACTTGCGGGAAACAGGCTATTGGCCGGTCTCAAACAGTTTTTTTTTTTTCTTCCATCTTTAATTTCTTTGTTTACACCTACCTTGTCAGTCGAGTTTTGTTTCATTCTGAGAACTAAGGCACTAAGTTCCCAGGTTACGTCGATGTGGCCGTGTCACGGCTTGTTCTTGTTGTGTTTTTGTATGAGGGCAAACGAAGACATTTCAAATAGTGCTGCGGTTTAGTCACCTTTTTCCCAGTATTTGGTGACAGGAAGGAGCGGGTATCAACATGCAGCTCTGTCCTGTGATGTGGAGAGGCGTGGCGAGGGAACAGAGGCGGGCCAGAGGGAATGTTTTGAAGTCTACATCACCAGCTCACCTCAGCCTGTGAATGCGTAGGTTGTCTACACCGGTGTCTTGTTCATTTTCATTTTGCAGTTGAACAGCCGAGGTGTGCGGGACAGAGGAGACCACTTTTTTTTTTTAACATGAATCTATACAGGAGCTTTGGGAACCTCATGGAGACTTGGGTAGCTGAAGAATGTGCATGCCCTGACTCTGACTTGCTTGGAAATAATGCCAAAGAGCCTCTTACACCTTCCTCTGACATGGAAACTAACCTGCGGTCAGAGTCTGTGGACTCTGGAGTGGAGACAGCCAGCTGTGACATGTCTATTCCTGCTACCTCCCGCTCAGTCTCGACAGATATTACAGAAATGGGCTTGTTTACACCACAGAGTGAAGGACTCAGTCTGGCATCAACATCACAGTCTCCTGTCCTCTCCTCTCCTGTGCCTTCCTCTACTTCATCCCCTCACTTCAGCCCAAGCAGAGCTGAGGAAGACTCTTCTGCCTTGCACACAATAGACGAAACACTTCAAAGGACTGAACCTCAACTTCTGAAGGACAAGCCGAGACCACCGACTGTGGAAGAGGTGCTCAGACGACGGCCTCGAGCATCTTTTCCGCCCAAACGGCACGCATCAGAGTTAGTTAGAGGTCGAAGGTCAGATAATTTTGTCCTAAGGCGGACAGTCAACCCATCTTTTCCCACCAGGCATATGTCCGAAATATACAGACGGCCCCTGTCTGAGAGCTGTGACAATCAGAGATCGGAGGTGAGATTCTTGTAACTGTGTCTCAATCTGTGGGAATTCAGGATTGGTGTAGGAGAGACTCAAAAACTTGCCCAGTTTCTGTTTGTGTTCTTTGTCACACATTTACATGTATGGTCTTGCACAGCTTGTAAAGGAAACCCTGACAGAGATTCTCAGAAGTTTAACAAGGCCTCGTCCGATAACTCAGAGTTGCAACACCCATTCACAAAGTCGCTTTCAAATTTAAATTGGGACAGGCATGTCATTACTCATCTCTTTCAAGTTCACGGCTTGTCACATGTCAGTCTTTGGCGCGAGGGATCATAAACCAGTCTGCCCAGGTGACAACCATGAGAGGAATGGATGATAGAGACATGTGGAGGAAGCTGAGCAGTCGGTGGGGGTTTTGATAAACATTGCAAACATGTTTTTTTTTCAAGACAGCAGTAAAAAAAACAATTAGTCTTGATCTGGAATTTGATGTCGTGCGCTGAACCACTAAAAAAACCCCGAATGCATTCCTCTTCACGTGAATGTGAAAATCAGTTCGTGCTGACAGCACATAGAGAAGTCGATACAATTGGATACCATTTACATATAATTACTTCTCTGTGTTGTTTTATTAACTGGGTGTGTATACAGTATCTATTTCCTTGTATATGTCTGGCAAGAGTTAAAAGGCTTTGCAGAATCTAACATATAACGTAACGTAAAACATAATTACACAAATACTTTTTCTGATGATGCTTTGAATATCTGGATTTTCTGGACGAGATGGTCATTCTTCTTTTTAAATTTCATCCCAAGGGTCATTAAACAACAACTTAATACATTCAACAAGTTGAAATAATGCAGCATTTAACATCATCATTAAATGTAATCCATAATACTGCTAATATTTGCTCTATATGCTAATGTTAGCATGCTACCAGGCTAATATTTTGATTTATCCGGTGGTAAGTTTACTTTGTTGACTATCTTAGCTTAGCATGCTAACATGCGAAAATTAGCAAAGCAGTTATTAATTAGGATATTAAATGTCTGTAGCAAATTTGAAATCAGTTAAGATCACTTAAAAGTGAAGGACTGTGACACACCAAGACGATGGCTGGCGGTTTGCTGGTGTTGGGCAGTCAAAGAGGGTCTGTGGTCCTGGTTTTGTCTTGCACCGTGCAGCCGGTCAGATTGGTAAGACGTCATGAGAGAGATAACTTTGACCGGCTGCTCAGCTTAGCGAGCCAGTGCCAGAGAAGAGAAACATAAGTGACGAAAGTAAGCAAACGATAAAGTCAAAAGTATGGGCCGGTATTTTCACAACATCACGATCATCTAGAACGGCGGCCTCCAACCTTTTCTGCACCATGGATTTTAAGACAATTTTATATAATAATCGTAAAAATAAATACAGAGATTGTGTTTAATATTAACAAATAAAATTACTATTTTACTCCAAAGGCTTATCTTTTAGTGAAGGGTGCTTCGTCTCTATGTGGCAGTTTTGAAGGTTTTGTGGTTTTGTTGAAGTGGGTTTGGAGCATGTGAATCACACGTAGTTCAAGTAGGACTTTTGTTTTTTTTCTTTTAAATGCGGCTGTCTTTTTGTTGGCACTCATTGCAGCTGGGTCTTGTTTGATAGCTTCAATCCATCGGGCATAAAAATGGTGACAAGGTGAAGTGTGGAAAACGGGCACAGACGGAGCTGACAGGTAGACTAGCTGATCATTTTGCAAAATAAACATCCTGCAGACTCCAATAATGAATAAAAAACAACAGATAAAAAAGTGTGCATTCTTTCAGTGTGTCCTGGTGCTAAAAGACACACGGCCCGGTAGCGGTCCGGGGCCCAGTGGTTGGGGACCACTGATCTAGAATGAGCATAGTTCAAGACCATCTCTGGTTAACTGTTTGTACTTGTTCTCGTTACCTTGCTTCCCAGCTAGTCCTAGCTCTTCCAGTTTCCCCTCTTGAGTAAGGAATACACCGTGTGATCAAATGGGGTTGTTTACCATGTTCTCTAGTGGTGTTCAGAATCTTGTAAGTGGACATTGTCGGTAAAGTCACAGAGTTCACATGATGTCATTGTGTTGTGTACTAGTGCTTTCCTTGCAATTTTATAGTATGTCTGGGAAAAAACTGCCTTTGCAGTTTCTGTGTTAAGATACCCCTCCATTAACTTCCTTAGCTGTCTGGCTTGGCAGCTCCAGGACACCAACAGTGGCAGTGGTGGCCGATGTTACAGCCGTTCATATCGTAACCACAAGCTCACAAGTTCAGTTTCACTGCTGGTGTCGAGAGTTATTTCTTCTCATGCAGGCACAAAACCTGCATGTCAAAGGTGACATGTACCAGCGACAAAGACAGATTACAATCAGTCTTTGTCGCTGGTAGTTCTGTGACTTCGGTTTGGTGTGTCCCGGCCTATATAACCGGCCTATATAAGTCAGTATGAAAGTGCCATTCCATTGTCAGGAATCCATGAATGCCCTGAAAAGAATTCTTGATAATCTGTCCAGCAGTTGCAGACACATTGTAGTCTGGACCAGCAGTGTGGCGATGCTTTATATAAGTTCTGATGTGTTTTTAAGTATGCAGAGCAGAAATAAAGCATTTTTTTTACCAATAACATTTTCCTTGCTTATTTCTCTTTGCAGAGCTTTGTAAAGGAGAGCAAAGAACTAAGTCCTGGGCTCAGCTACTTGGAGGCAGTATGTCAGATGTTGGAAGGAATCGCCAAACAACAAATGCAGAGGCAAGAGTCACAGACGGAGACAGATGCCCTCTGCAAACACCAAGACGTGCAGGTGAGTCAAGTTAAGACATTCATGTTTGACATCTTTGGAATGCAGCTAAGAGTTTGTCACAGCTTCCAAAGTTTAACCACCGTGGCACGGGCTGATGACAAGATGTCTCCTCCTAGCCTGAGGATTCATACGAATAATAGCACAACAGCGTCCGTCATGTGCATTTATTTCCTTTTAGGCTTCCGACACCTCCCAGAGTGACTCTACAATTGCTGAGGAGGACTTTGCTCCTTGTCTACCGCTTGAAAATACAGAAAATGCAGAGCACACTTACTGCAAACCCCAGCGATGGAAACAAGGGCATTTACGTCGGAAATCGGCCTCGGAGACAAATCTGTCAACGTTGCATTTGAGTGAGTCATCTCCCACCTATTTCCTTCCCGATTTCCATTTTTGGGTAATATTTTGTACAGTTGTTCTTATCTGGAAGTAAAAAACTCGTTTTAAATTGAATGTGTATGTTTGTGGTGCAGAGAGGTTGAATGCAGACTGTAGAGGGCAGCATATGAGTACATTCGACCTCCTGGAGAGGGAAGAGGAAGACCATGAAAAACAGGTACACTGCATTCAAATGCATCACATAGCATATATAAGTTACACTTAAAGTACAGTAAAGTAATAAACACAACCAAATTTACCAGGTTAATAGTAAATAGCATAAAGGCATGTGTTCTGTGAATTTATAAGATCTTTTTTATTTCATACTCTTTCAGTTGCAGAGGTTGGAAGAGGAGGAGACAAATAAAACTAAAAGGAACTGGAGGTTAAAATTTTCATCTTTGAAAAGGGACGTGTCTTCTGTGTCAGATACAAAGAGGTGAGATATAGTATTTATAGCAGTAACCTCTAAGGGGGCTGTGTTATTAATCTCATATGATGGTACTCTGAGGAAATGTGTGTGCTGCTCTAACATGGCAGCCAGCCACACTGGATGCACTGGTCCAGATCTAATGCTCAGTAGATGGAGAGGTTTTGGTGAGGGTTCATTTTCAGCCCTTGCATCTGTTCCTCTTGAACATTTTGGTTTATTTTTTCCTTCACGAGCCTTAGCTTACACGCCGCCTCCAGTATTTCCACAACGGCTCGTTTTTATCTGTGCCTGATGATTTTTTTTTTTATCTGTAAAGCCAACAGACGCAGTCATCTGAGAAAAACTCAGTCCGGCGACGGTTCAGCCAGCTGTTCAAGAGGAGAGGGAAGAGCGTGCCTGCGTAAATGCACCGCAGTGTCTGTCTCGATGCTTCGACATTTTGGTTTCTGAAGAGGAGAAAGCTTTTCTTTTAAAGTACGAGCACTGCTTCCAAAATGACTTCCTACTCAGACAGTGATGCAGCAATCTGACACGTTTATTTATTACAGCTTCTTTTTTTTCTTTAATTTATACCGACAAATTGAGACATTTTGTATAAAACTGTGATCTAAATGTATAGCTCATTAATCTGTCATAACGTGCAATTTATATCAGTACATGGCTATTTTACCCTGCAGATTAGAGGCCACGCTGCAGCCTACTTTGTCAAATGATCAAATGTATATTCAGCTCCTCTCTGAATTTCTTATCAGCTTTGTCCTTTGTGTAATTCTGCAACACACCAGACAAACGCTTCAGTACAATAAACACTGCTGCCCACAACATGAAAATATGACTTCTTATGACATTTCTGCTTAATACAAAAATATATTTACACCCTAGAGGAGGCAATATGTCCCAATTATGGATGCAACAAATCTTCATCATTTTTTCTAATAGCTTATTACTTAGCTTATTACTTATAACGTCAGAAAAGAATGCCCACCACATTTTTCCAGATCTAGATCAATACTTTTGATCGATCGACATTTGAACAGATGTAAAAAGAAAGAAAAGCAGTAGATTTTCACATTTTGGGACCATGGATCACAGAATATCTGTCATATTTTTCTTTGTAAACTGTTACTGTTGAGGAAACTGATCAAATTTCAGATTTTGAGTGAATTAATCTTAAAGTCTAATCTTTAAAAATGACCTCGGCACAGCACAAATTAGGAATATTTTTATACTATTTTCAGTAAAAGATTAAAATAAAAGCGTTTTTCTTTAAAAAAAAAAAACTGCAGAAACACAGATACTTAGGTAATTCCTTTTAAGCCCTCTCCACTACAGCTTTATTAATGACTGCAGCTTTTTTATCCAAATAAGAAAAAGAAAGCCTCTTGCAGCTAAAATCACTCAGATAACAAGTGCAGGCCACACGGAGGTGCTTTTCTCATTTATTTAATCTTTATTCACCTAGGTTGGGGGGGGATAGACCTCCCCTGGCATTCCAATGTAAAGAGATGTCATTGACAAACACGTCCAACCAAACGAGAGAGGGTGAATAGGATTCCAGTCCATACATAAAATACATTTATTTACTATTTATCGAACCACCAGCATCCATTAGTCCCACACAGCGTCCATCTGTGCTATTAAATATATAGAGATAACATCTATGGAGGGCTTTATTTACTGTATGTGTGAGAGAAAAGGGTACTGGCAGAGAGGGTAGAGCTTATAGATGGAAATAGTGGTGGTGGTGGTGGGGGGCAGCAGCGTTGAGTCATGCCTGCAATGCCCCCCCCTTGTCTACATGATGCCACAGGATGACAAGGGGTTGGCGATCTGGCAGGTGCAGGCCGACTGGCAGTACTGACGCACAGTCTGGTAGCAGCTGCGGTCGGCTTCCCCGCCCCACTGCACGGGCCCGTTGGGGTCAGAGGGCAGGCGGCTTAGGATGCTGGTGTTGATGGCCAGAGCAGCCAGGCCATAGTCAGTGAACAGCACCGTCTCGCGCCGGCACGTGGGGCAGGAGATGAACTTGTACTTGGGACAGGACTCGTAGAGGATCTGCAGGCATTCCTCACACACCGAGTGCAGGCAGGAGAGGATGCGCGGGCGCTTCCCGGCAAAGTTGTAGGTGTGACCGCAGGTGGGGCAGTCCAGGGGCTCGCAAGGCATGACGGGTCCCGATGAGGAGGAGGACGAAGTGGAGGAGGAGGTGGAGGAGGAGCGCAGCACATACTGGTTGACTATGACGTCTTCCATCTTGTAATGGAACTGGTGGTAGCAGATTTCGTTGGCACTGGTTTTGCGCTGCGCCAGGAAGCTCTGCTCCCTGCGCATTATGGGGGCCGGGGGCGACACCATCGGCCTGGGAGACATTGTCACGTCAAGTGTCAGATCGCTGCAGGCCTGGTTGACGATGATCTCGCCTTCACCTCCGCCATCCCACGCCACTCTGGGGGGTGGGGCATAGCGCGGCTGCGTGACGGGCACGGGGCACTCTCTGGGAAACTTCTCCGACTGGATGATCTTGACGGTGTCCATGGGGATGGTGACGGGCTGACGCCTGAGGCAGGACATTCGCACGTTGCTGGAGGTGGAAGAGAGAGGGGCTGTGGCTCTGATCAGCGCTGGACACCGCTGCCTGGTTCTGCTCAAGGGTAAAAAGATTAGCCTTCTTGTCTGAAGTCAGCCATTAGAAGGGACATGGGGACGGATGGTGGCCTCCATGTTTCCCTCAGAGATCCCCCCTGGTGTGCAGTTCTGTCAACCTGAGTCTTTATGAGGGGGAGACAGATAGAGGAGCTCAGCCAGAGCACCACGATATGCTGTGCTTAGTCTCTCACAGCTAATATATACAGAAGATTAAGTCCAGCTTACAGTATCTGACCAGTGTTGACTATTTAAAGGTACTTTTGTTTGTTTTGTTACTTCTGCTGATGTTTTTGTGCTGTCTCTGATGGCTATGGATTTGCTAAAAGGTATTCTCACACACAACGACAACTTCAGCACAAAGATATGTTCTCACTCACTGATAACACAGATAAATAATCTCATATGCACACAGATGCTCACATATATACATACAGTACAGGTTCCTGCATTCACAGAGTGAAGGAGTTGATTACAGGCGATTCAGAAAGAGGTATTGTCTGAAATTATATCCAGTACCTTGCTAAAGGGAAACCCTTCCCTTCAAATGAAGCATTACATGTGTTTCTCACTCAAATGCCTGAGCTCAACTTCCTGTTTTTTGGCTGAGGGTGTGTTAAATGTGGACTTGAGTGCGTGAGAAAGAAAGAATAACTTTCAGTCTTTCTCTACGCTCTTGGTCCAGTTCGGTCAGGTGACCCTGTATGACCCTTTCAGTAGCTTGCTGATAAGAAAGAGGGAGGATGTCTTTTTTTTTTTTGGGAGCTGTCCTATAATGCTCCTGAAAGTTGCTGAAATGGTTCCTTCAAAGTCCAAAGCTCTTAAATTCCTCAGTGGTGAGAGTGAAGGTTTGTTCAGACAGTCCTCCTGACCAAGCAGAAACAGTGATAACAGTCGGAAGAATGTCTCTGTGCTCGTCTCCCCTTTTCGGAGGCTCAGACCTGTTACGTGCGTCAAGATTCCTTTGGTCTTTCATCTACCTGTGAAAAGCAAGAAGACAAAAGATTTTTGTATTATTTTTAGTAAAATACATACAGTAGGCGCTGTTTCCAACAAATTTCTTACATCTGAGATATTAGAGGTTTTACAACATGTTATAAAACAATCACCAGCTGTTTCAGAATGTTTCAGTGTTGACTGATTGGAATTCACTCGTCATTCTTTGTCTGCATGAAGATCAGTTTCTGTGTGTCTTATCTGATGGCGGAGGATGCCAAGATAGATTACCCAGGGAAAATACATTTTGTCCCATTTCCTCTTGCGCCCTGGCCTCGGCCCAGGTGTATCGCTTTAAAGGCTGAGATAATTATCACTCTGTGGCACAGCACAGGGAGCACGCCTTTCTTTTGACTGAACACAATTGGCCTGAAGATTATCCTGATTTGCAGTGTGCTTGGGTGTAACGCCCGTGTTCATCATAGGCAAGGAGGGAGTGAACAAATACAGAGCAATTGTTTTTAATGGATGTAAGTTAATTGATTCATTTAGAGTTATTCTAATCCAATATGCCTTTTGTCAGATTTTGCAAATATATCCTCTCGTGGTCCTGTTGTTGTTGCAGTTTCCAGAGCTGGTGTGCAAGATCTTGTCCTCTCTGGGGGTTTAGGTTTGCAGAAGCAAATGTAGCAACAATTAGCCACCCACTACCTACAACAGCCATCTATAGTTGCATTACTTGCTGTGTCATTGTTCCTAATTTCTGGTTGCTTTGGTGGTGCATGGCCATGCATTTTGCAGGGCGAGCCTCTGTATGCACGGCTCTAAAGGTTAAATATCAACTGGTTTTCTAAGAAATGGCTGAAACCACCCTAAATTGAATTAATTAACTATCCCTTTCCCATTTTATGCTCATAAGAACATCAACATTATTTTGTAAGCACTGTGAAAATCACTTTGGACATTTAAAGACCTTTTTAAAGGTCATGATGTGTAACTACATCTGACACACGTCCACAAAGCTGTGGGTTGCACTTCTGCAGAACTAAAGGGAGGAGTGTGTTTGCTTGATTATTGAGATTAAATATTATTAGCCTTGGGCGGCACAGTGGTGTGGTGGTTAGCACTGATGCCTCATAGCTAGAAGGTTCTGGGTTCAATTGCCGCCTGGGGCCTTTCTGTGTGAAGTTTGCATGTTCTCCCTGTGTCTGTCCACCTTAAATTGAACAAACTGTTTGGTCAATGATATAATGATTAATGATAAATTCAACTTCCTACAGTGACTGTTTTCTAAAGGCATAGAGTAATAAAATACCCAACTACCTGACCCATAACCCAAAAGTAACCGAAATCTTAAATTGGCTTTAAAAAGTGTCGTCCGCCGTTTCGTTCTGTTACTGTCATAGAGGAACTGTATACATTCACAAAGAACATAGTTCACATAGTTCACACATTCCTGCCAATGTCACCAATAATAATAATGGAATGACAGGGCATTTGATTGCATTAGCAAAATAAACACTTCCAGTGAAGCTGTTGCAAGAACTGTGGAAATACCGGGGTTAGGTAACACCGTGCAACGCCACACCACAACATTTTGAGCAGACATCCAAAACTTTTATTGAATTCAATTTAATACAATTTCTAATCTAGTTTTAAGCTTAAATGTGAGTCTGTAAAAGAAACTAAGACCTTACACATTTAAAGACAGTTTAAAGAGTCATAATATGTAACTAGAAGCTGCAGGTGAACTGCGAGCCGTAAACAGTAAGTGTGACTAACGAGTAAATAAAAGCCGCATCTTGCCACACTTGGCGGTCAGAGCGGGTAATTGTGACATGCTTGTGGCCCTGCTCTCGTCATTCTTCCTGCTTCCTGTTCAAACTCTGTCATCTGGTGAGCTGCGTCGGTTCGACTCTAACGCGCGTGGGAACAGGTTACACTCGGCACGGAGGCCTTGTGTCATACTGTGTGTGGGTTTTTTGAAAGAGAACAAGTGTGTGGATGAAAATGTTCAGCTTGACCAAAACAATAGCTGCCAAATAGCAGAAGAGGGAGGATGACACATCGTTCATTCTCTGCACGGCTGTCATCCGTGATGATTCATTAGAGGAGGGAAAAAAAAAACTGTGCAGAGGAGGAGGTGACCTACATGGCGACGAAGAAAGGGAGAGGAAAAAAAAAAAAGATAGAGCAGAGGGAGCACAGGTCCTGGTTTCTATTTATGGTTTGTTTATCTGTTCACTTCTCAGTGGTTTCCTGCCCCCAACCTCTACTGAAGATTCACACCGAATCATAAAGGCGCACCTAACAGGCGGAAGTGCTTCAGCCTTTTCACGTGATTTAGCGAGCCATATCGGGCGAGCGCGCCGAACATTTGTTTCTCCCATTTATCCTTTCTCCACGAATCTGTCGACATACTTGACAGCGCGCGGCCCTCAGACAAAAAAGAGCTGTTTGCCAGCATCACTCACGATCTCACCAAATGTGTCCGACCAGCGCTGAAGTGCTGCAACACTTCTCCCAAAATAGCCTCTGTTTCTTTCTAGCCCTCTTGCGCGCACAGTAGCTAGTCATTCATACACACTACATAAGCCTGGGAGTTAGCAGACGAAATAAAACACTGATTTTGAGATGTTTAGGAGGCATTGTTTCATGTGTTCACTGTATACGACCTTACATTTGCAGACATGACGAAGAAAACTGTCCAGATTTTGTCCAGTTTTTATTTGCTTTTTTATTCATAAATGCTGATAAGAACCATTACTTTATACTTCACTAAACGATAAACACAAAATCATATTAATAATAACAAAACTAGAAAAATTATAACACAATATGTTCATAATCATTACTAGATATCAGACTATAATATATCTGTCATCAGCGTATAAAGTAATTCATGTTCTTGCTGAGGCATGGTCAGCTTTTTAGTTTATTATTTATTCTCTGCTCAGATATTTACTGATTTAAATTAGACTGCATCCTAGTTAGATCCAGGTTTGTCTTTGCTTTAGGCCTGAATGTTGAATCTATAATACAGAATTATTCGAATTAGCCATAGATCAATATAAAGTGGGGCACGAAATTAGATATAACAAAAATGCCAAACATACTGTATGTTGGAGGTCATTCAGAAATCGTGTTGGTGACATTTAGAGTATCCATAAAAAGTCTTTACTATAATTTCATATAAAAAAAAAATAATATATTATTAATAGAAATTAAAGGGAATTACTGTTTTTTACAACCTGGACCTTATTTCTGGCATAAAATACGATCTGCACGTCCGTGAATAGATAACAGGTAACTCCGGACTCAACGGGGAATAGCACTAGCGTATCATAACAAAATATTGGTGAAATGAACGACTTTCGCGGCAGATAATGCGTTATTTAGAGGCTGCGTTTCGGTGCCCCAATCACTCCCACTATATGGATATACGCGGCACTCCACTGGAGCTAAATAACGTCCGAACGACACCAAAGTTATATGGGTGAGTAAACGATCGTATTTTATGCCAGAAATAAGGTCCAGGTTGTAAAAAACGATTCCCGTTAAAAATCGTCATCAAAATTCCAGTTTTAAAATATTCATTTATACCTCAAGGGGAAATTCAAGGCAAACAGGTACTACAAGTACACACAAATACACACTATACACACAATTTGTTCACACACTTCAAAGAAAAAAAACCCCACAAGCAATATGAACAACATGATGGTGTCAAAATGCCAAAGCACACAAGCAGAGATACACAAGGTACAAAAAGTTCGAGTGGGTGAAGTTATGAGTCATCGGTCTGCACACAGCCAAATCGGCCATTTCCTGTACTATTCCTGCTCAGCAATCTGAACGCCTCTGGAATTAAACCAAACTTTCTTGTGTTTTGCCAATAATCTTTGAGCCTTTGCAGTCGGGTCCTATTGACAAGGCCAGGTGAACCAGCATGTAAATGAAAAATGTGAAATGCTTTCAGTACAAGAACCGTTCTTATCAATCAATCAATGCTCGAATAACGACTGATCAGATCAGATGTCTTGTAAAAATAAATGTCTAATAATGGAAAGGGTCAAGTTGATAAAGCATCTAGGCTGCATGAGGAGCCTTGGAGCCTGCGGGAGACGTAGCGGCTAAAATTACCCTCTAATTTGGTCACAGAGCTATGAAAAGAGCTGATAACTGATGCAGGCTGCCTCCTGACGGGCCGGTGTTGACTCACCCTCCTCCTAATCGACGGAGCCCTATCCTGTTATGTAAGGAGCTCTTCTTCGATCCAGCCACCATATTAACACAGCATAAACTGCTGCAGCTCTCCACAGTCTTGACATTGTGTGGGCGTGAGTGTCCGTGTGTGCGCGCAGCTCTGGATGCCGTTCATGCAGCCGAATTATTACGCTAATGAAATCATGAGAGGCATTTGACCTCATCATCGCTAGCGAGAGGAGGAAGAGGAGAGCTGACCACAGGGTTGTCAGAGGAGTCTGCCTCAGCAGCAAATTCCACATACCGTTAAACACACACACACACACACACACACACACATCCTAGAACATTCTCACTCTCAGACGACTCCCCATCACTCACAGGGCAACACCCCTTACATTCCTGTGAACACACAAACAAACTGATAACTTGCTGATATGAGCCGCTAAAGTCAATGACTTTAAATGCTTCTACTCTGTCATGATTAAACTGACACACAAATACAAAGAGGAAAAACACACAGCTAGGATATTCTTCTTGTATTTCATACACAAAGCTTCGCCCCAGTGCCCATGATCACTGGATAGATTCCACCTGTGCAGATCAGAGTGCAGGAGAAGGGCACCATGTTCTGAATGAGTCATCGACGGTGCGGATTCGTCTATCCTCCCCTGTCTGTCTGCTTCATTTTTTTTTTTCTCAGCAAAATCTACCTCCATCCATCCATCCATCCATCCATCTATCTATCTATATGTTGGCCCAGGAAAAACAGAGGGTCCGGCTCTCTGTGCCTCTATGCCACATGCCAGCAGCATGTCAGGTATGCCAGCTATGTTGAGATGTCAGACCTCGGCTGGTACAAAACACTGACATAGTTCTGCTCGGACCTGTGGGGAATTATTATCATTCTGTTGTGTTTTGATTGCATAACATGTTATGACCTTAGCGTGGTCTGAGGACAAATCCCCCTAGATTTGCTGTGCGTTTGCCGGCTGCAGCTTTTCTCTGCAGAGCATGGAGTTTGCAGAGATTCAGTAACAGTCATGTAAATGCAGGAGGATTTGCTTCTGCTGTGGGGTATTATACAATAATATAGATGGAGATGAGAGCAACTGGAACTGTTACTGCAAAACTATAAATGCAAAGATATTTGTTTTGCATCTATATTATGTTTGAGTAAAGCAATACATTTCCTTTACATGTATAGAACGGTAGCTACTTTCATTTAGATCCTAATATTCAAATACATCTGTGTGTTTTCCTTCAGGATTTAGATCCACATATGATATGTGCATCTCTCCATCTGTCATATTCCCAGTCAGCTGTGTAACTGCAGACGATGTTTGTGTTTTTGCACAGGCAGAAAGGGCTCTCGGCGTGCGTGTGTGGCAAGGTGTTGTTTTCAATAATTCAGCCCGCTGTCATTCACGGCAGACATCGGCCATTTTGCCTCGCATTTCATTACAGCCAAGTGCTCTTTGTTCTCGTGTGTGTAGCTCTCGCAGCAACATGGCAGAGGTGCACACGGGCCGAGAAATAAAAGCAATAACCGACATCGCTCTTCCTGACACGGACCTCATTGAAGATTTATGAGGGGAAAGCTCAGCAAGAAGAGCCCACCGCTCTTCAATAACAACAGCCGCTTGATTGATTAAGGCCATTGATTTTTTTCTTTTGAGGAGGCTGCCTCAGCACAGGTTTAAGGTGAATGCCGTTGTCGGAGAGGGGCTAATATGGGAGATAGGAGGAATATTTGGACTGTGTGTGTGATGGAGCGGAGGTTTAGCGTGCTGATCTCATGTGGGAGGGGTGCGTTTGGGAGCAGCAGTTATGCAATCGCAGCATGGTGTGCTGAGCACTCTCACTGCAGCGCCAATGCATGGCCAATATGGAGATGCCTTAGTGTTGCTGACAACTACAGAACAGGCCGTTCCTTTTTTTGTCCTTATTACCCCCTCATACCTCCCCCTCCTACCCCTGCTGTCTGTCTGTGCACAGGTCTGTCAAATGTCAAGACTGCTGGAGACAGGAAACCCTCAAGATACCGTCTACACCCAAACATGATCAGGGTCTATTCATAGTTTCCAGCTACTGCTTATGGTCTGCGTAGATAAGGAGGTAGGTGTGCAGGTGCTGGTATCTTTTTCGCACACATGTTTGTGTCCATTCATACATCCGCGTGTGAGTGTTTGTGTGTGTGTGTGTCTGCAAAATGGACGACCATGATGCAACGACCACGCAAATCCCAGCTTAACGTAACAACGCTAAAAGGCAAAGAATACCTCTGCCCCTTTAAGCTTTGTGTAAATAGACATAAACACAAATGCACGCAACACAGATGAGCCACACCTCACAGGCTGGAAACATACAGATCATACAAATACATAATCTGAAGATCAACACACTGAAAAACATCAGTATCTCCATCATGAAACAGATGCCAAAGCCATGTCTGATTCTCACCTGCCTGCTTGCGCACTTGTCTCGTTCCAGCCCTTTTCAGCCGCCCTGCTCCTGTTCCAGGTTTTGCGGAGATATCTTGATGAAGATAAACCAAGCTGCTCTGTCTCTGTGTCCTGTGTATGTCTCATTAGAGGGATGACGCTCTCTTCTGTCTGTTTTTATTCTAGAAGGATGCACATCGAGCAGCAGTGAAGGGAAGGAAAAGATGGAGGAGACATAAGATGGAGGAAGCTGTTGCAAGGTGGATACATCACGTCTCTGGCTGCTTTCACCGTGCTCCGCATCCCTTGTTCTTCTACTCGTCTCCCCTCTGGTACCTTTGTCCTTCACTCTCCCAATTCAGATCCTTCTCCTCCAAGCTGTGGCAGAGCGTCTCCCCTTGTTATCTCTTTCTCCATCCCCCTTGTTTTCTCTCTTTTCTCCAATTATTCAGTCTATTCTGTTCAGTGACCTGAACTTCTGGGCTGCATCTCTTTCTTTCCTTCTTTCCTTTCTCCTTGCTTCTTTCTTCTGGTCCTCAGGTAAATCTCTCTTCTCCTTCTCTCCCTCTCCTCTTCTGTTATCTCTCCTCTTGGCTCAGCTGCCGTTCATTACCGCTCTTTCTCCTCCTCCGTCTGCTTCACTCAGTGCACCTCACAGTTACACATGCGCAGTGTTTTCACACATACATGCATGCACACACTCACAAACACACAAGCCTTCCCTCTCTCTCAGTGTCTCTGCTTCTGGCACCGTCCTTATGCATGTGGTTTATTTTGCCAGCCCACCCCCTCCTCTCTCTCTCTCTCTCTCTCTCTCTCTCTCTCGCTCTCTCTCTCTCTCGCTCTCTCTCTCTCTCTCTCTCGCTCTCTCCCACACACACACACTGCCTCTCTTTTTCTCTCGTTCACTCTCTCTCGCTGCAGCACACACTGCAGTGCCTCTGCAGGCAGGATCACGTTTTCTCGTTGCCAGAGAAAATATTTCAGCCAATGAGAAACATTTACAACTTCCCCCCGCCCCTATCTAAACACACAGAGGCACATTTACACACAAACGCACACAGACATCTTAGATATGAACCCACCAGAAGCTATGAATCATATTTAACATCACACACCATCTGGGCACAGAAAGGAAATGCAGGAAGCTAGTGTAAAGAGATCTAATGGCCAGAGAGCAGCACATCTGATATGGGCATAAAAAAAAAAACCAACACAAATTCACTCAGTAATTGACTTTGTGTCAAACAGCCGAATGGAAGCTTTGCAAAAACAAATCATTTTCATCACATACCACATTTACAATATCCCATTCATGATTCCAGCTATGGATGGCTGTGAGCCTTAAAGCAGCAGAGAGAAGACATTTGTATTCATTCCTGCTTTTACTCTTCTAAAAAAAAAATAAAAAAATGGACTGCTAAATTTCCTCAGAAACTTGAAGGCAGCACTGTCCTAAGCTCCCAACACAGATCAGGAAATGCAGTGATGTTGCATAACGAGGGTTTTTAATAAGTTTCCTTTCTGCTCAAGCCTTAATGCTGACCAATAAATAATCCTGAGATCAAAGTGACATGAATTTCCAATGTAAGAGGGATATGCTCACATAACGTGGGCTTGAATGCATAATGTAACAAGGGGCTGTGGTGCACAACAGACAGTATGAACATCAAATAGCTCCTGTTTGCTGTAATCTCAGGAGTTAATGCTGAGTATTAGTTTCTATGAAGCTGCATTTCACAGAAGTATGTGGACGAGCCACATTTGGTGTGTTCATGTGGACACTATTATTATCAGTATAATAATCCAGTCAGAACAAAAATGCTATATTATCTAATAATCTAATAATAATAATAATAATAATAATAAAAAAATACATAGGAACCTGTTATTGTATTGTTTTTCAGGAATGCATATATTTCCAGGACAAAGGAGACCACAATATCATTTTGAAGCAAACTAAAGACTTCCTCAACACCTTGAGGTATGTTTTATTTTTTTGGGAGGGGGGGTCTTTGGGTCCTATGGGTTGAAGGAAGGGGCCTCTGTGGATTGGGCTTGTTCCAGTGCATCCCACAGATACCTGATCAGTTTGGGATCTAGTGAATTTGTAGGCCAGGTCAACACCTTGTGCTGTTCATGTTCATGTTTTTGATCCTAAACCGTTTTTGTGTGTGTAGCTGTGTCAGGCTGCATCCTGCTGGGGATGGCTGCTGCCATCAAGGAGTGTCATTGCTATGGGGTGGGGGTGCATGGTCTGGTCTAGGTGGGTGGTACATGTTTAAGTAACATCCACATGAATGCCAGGTCCAACAGTTTTCCAGCAGAACACTGTATTGTCACAAGATGGTCAATGTTATTTACTTCACCTGTCAGTGGTCATAATGTTGTGGCCGATTGGGGTATATAATACTTTGCAGTCCAAAGTGATTGTAACATTGTTACTTCATAATCAGACAGCTGCCACTGGAGACAGAAATAGATAGATTGTAGTTCACCATCTCTGTGACAAAAAGCAGCTTGTATACTGTGTATAAATGCTGCATTGGGGAAGTAATGTGTTAATGGAGTTGTGCAACTTCTAGACTCTGGATGATATGCAGGTTTCAACTGCTAGTAAGGCTGTCTTCTTTATCAACAGAAGGGAAAATTGCTTTATTTTCCTACATTTTTCCTCAGACGCATGTGCAGAGGGAGATATCACCATCAACAATGACACGTAGGAACCAGAATTACTCTATGCACGTATGCGTTACTGAAAAGTTACATGGATAAATAAAGGGCTGATAATTATATGATACACTCCATCTTGTAAAGTCCTAAAATAATATGCCCTACTAAATACACGACAGAAATTAGTATAATCAACAAATGCAAATTTAAAACAATAACTACTGTTACATAATTGAATATTTAAAGATTCTTTCCATCAGTTTGAAGCATTTTCAGGTCTGTGGGCTGGAAACTGGAGAAATTCTACTCAACTCAGTTCTACAGTATGTTGTGTTAATTATAGGCAATGAATCACCAGGTTTTATTCAGTCCTGTAGAGAATGTGTGAACTCAGTGGCTTCATGGCGAGGACAGGACGTCTAGAGAGCTCCATGCAAATCAAGGCCTAAGTTATGATAGCTAATAATGGTAAGTAAATATACCTCCTGGCAGGAGGACGATAGGTTGATAAAATGTTTTCATTTCCATAAGCGAAATACAAACTTGCAATGAGAGGTTGTTCGAGGCAAGCTTTAAGTGACAGCAAATAATAACTATTAGAAGCTAACAGTTAGCTAGCTTTAATCTGTATTTAATAGACCAGTGGTTCCCAAACTTTTCACAGCCTGTACCCCTTCAGACATTTTACCTCCAGCCATGTACCCCCTACTCTCACGCACTTGTAGCAGCTAGAAAAAGAAATGTCTGTGAGCCTTCCGCCACCCCCACCACCCACATTTAGCATGCATAACATACAAATAAAATCTCTTAAAGTGAATTATTTCTCACAAAACAGATTTATTTACCAGCATTTTCAGTGAGCAACAGCAGTTCACTTTTGAAAAAAGAAATCTACCAAACATTTCTACATTGACAGCTCAAATGACAGAAAGTTATCAGAATTGTTGACGACATAATTTAAAGACCCAATCAAGAACGAGATTTGCTTGTTTCTGGGGGGGAAATAACTGTAGCGAGTATATCATCAGGAGATTTGCACCTGCCCACCAATCACAGACAGGGAATCGGCGTCTTTCTCATTTAGGTGACCAAGCGCTAGCTACATTAGCAGCAAACTGATACATAGCTTCAAAGCCAGTTGTCCTACAATCTAGCTATTAACATAATTGACTCACATGAAAAACAGTCTTTTGATTTTTCATTTAGGTGGAGAATCATAAAATGAGAAAACAACACGTTATCCGTTTTTTCAGTTTCAAAATGTAATCAGGCTGAGTTCAGAATCAACTCTTTCGCGTACCCTCTACGTCACTTTGCGCACCCCTGGGAGTACTCGTACCCCAGATTGGGAATCACTGTAATAGACCTATAATGATGGCAGGAAGACGAGCTAATTTGTAGTTTTTCTTCATTCTTACTCATTCTTTATAAATACAAACTGGAAAATATGTGTTTAAGCTACAGCTTATGATGAGTCATTTGGCACATAATCCATTGACAACTACTGATATTTTAAGTTTTTTGTCTTTTTTTCAAGCTAGAATTGCAGATAATCACTGAGTTCAGCCTCTTAAGTGTGAAGATTTTTGTTTTTGGTATAATAGTAAATATGCACATTATTGTTAAATAGAGCACCTTGGGCTCTTCAACACTGCACTCGCTACGGTTACTCCCCTCTTTCTGACATTTACAACCAGTCACTTAATCTGTGATGTAAATATTTGTTGAGTGCTTTAGCACGACAAAAAGACATGTGTTGGCGATACAAAAAACATTTACAGTTGGACAGACTGTCGATGTTTAAGAATAGGCCAAAATCAATATGCACTCTTTTCAAGTGTCACTGTAGCTAGACATATTTGAAATGTGTGTGCAGGAAGTTTAAGGCCAATTTGCAGCTGGTCATAAAATGAGGTTTATGGGTAAGTCAGAGTCTTTGGTTTGTGTGTGTTTTTGTGTGTGGTTTTCCTTTTAAACAAATGTCACGCTGCAGTCTCCAGAGGTGAAGAGGCGTTTAGACCTGACAATCCACAGCATGTAATTGTAGTGCTAGAGCAGTAACATCATGTAAGACATATTTCTTTCAACAATACCTGGTAATGTATTATATCACAGCCGCCTAGTAGCCAGCTGAAGAACAGGCTGAAGAAAACTGGAAATAATTAATTATCCTTGTTTGTTACAGGACACTTAGACTGAGGCCAGTAAAATAAGAGCACGAGTCAGATCAGCACTACACCATTTCGGTAAATACACCACGTGCCACACTAGTGACTATTATTCTATGACATCTAGGCGTGATGGCAGAAGAGAAAGGGCTTAAAGCTTTTAAAGTTGTGCATCAACCTGTGTCGAGTAATCTTGTCACGTGTAGTGAGGCTCCTGTGCCAGCAGGAGGCTCCTGTGTCTCGGCCATCTGTCTTCGTTTTTTACACGTTGCACCGATTGTGCTTGTATTTGGACAGAGTAATGCGCTAATTCATAATCACTATGATTTCAGAACAGCTTGATGGATCTTTAGGCACACATTTCACCGAAGCGTTTGAATAGATTATATAGTATATAAATTACCAAATCAGGTAGGCTACTGTGCATTAAGATCCCAATTTTGAAGGTTTTCAGTTAAATTAATATAAGTTAAGTCATTATCTAAAGAGGATGATCAAATGAGGTTAACACAATAGTCGCTGGCACTATGACCCACTAATGAAATTATATGAAAGTCCCTGCATTTTGCAGGATTAGTAACTGTGTGGTGGTATTCCTGAACACAAATTCAGACAGCTTACAGTTAGTGGTGCATGGTCCATCACCCAACAATTGTGTTTTTTTTATCATAGACGGTAGATGGAGCTAACACAACAGCTCCACACACTGACCTGTGTGTGGTGGAGAACATTTCTGCTGAAGTTGCAAGTAAATGTTACTATGGCCTATTAAACAAAGACAAGGAAGGTAATTATTATACAACCGAAACTGTTCGGATCTCTTGGACGGAAAGTTCAAACCACGTCTGCAATTATCGCTCCATCTCGTAAAGTCCTAAAATGCAATTATCAACCTTTGAAACTATCAGACTGATCATCCAGTGTGTAAGATTTAGAGGTATCACAGAAATGCAATGTAGTATTCACAATTCTGTTATTCTGTAGTGTATAATCACCATTTACTATGAATGATGTTTTTGTTGGCTTAGAAGGAATCCTTCATATCTATTCACGTCTACATAAAGAAAAGATCAACATCCATGGCCTTCTGCATTTTTACACCGAAGTGACAGCAACTGTCGGTGCAACTGTCGGTTCCCCTGGACTTTTGGAAAGGGAGCGTTGAAGGAGCCATATTCAGCTGGTTGCAGTCATTAGCTGGATATAAAGAATAATAAATATATATAATAATGAATAGGTGAATTTCTATAGTGACCAAACCACTTTTTTTACCAGACTGTAAAAACAGACTCATGCTTATTTCTGCAATAAAGTTGGACATTTTAACAGAGGGGTCTATTCACTTTTAAGTATTCAGGTGTTCACAACATGCTCAACCCTTATTTCCTATTTTCACTGGACATTCTGCTATCATACTTTCTGTACGTTTCTTAGTTTCTTATGGCTGTTCATAGAGATACTGTGAACATTATATTCTGGGGAATTAAAAGATGTCATGTCAATATTTTAAAGCTCTTTGTCTTCAAACAATGATCCACTGTCAAACTAGGTTGCACACTACAATTCAGTCTTTTGTTTGCAGTTTTCAAAGAATTCAGAATATGTCTCGTCTCTTCGTTACTTATCACAGTGAATAAAGATGGCTGACGCATAGCTTTCTTGGATTCTAGTACTGAAACAAAAATTTCTCTTCTTATGCGTGAGACAAGAGACACGTGATCTGACTTTCCTTACTCTCAATCTCCGCGTGGATCAGCAGATTCACTGCCAGACAAATGATCTGGACAGCTATAAAGTAATTTGCAGCTGGTAGAGATATACACTGGGATAAAAGAAATAAAACCACATGAAAACAAAGTGTGCAGGTCCAAGGCAGAAATCACAAATCATTCGACAGCGGTCGGTGTACATTAACTACAGAGGTGGTGATAAGACTGAGATAATAACCGTGTTTTGATGGGAGTGACTCGCAAGCCTTGACGGTAAATTAAAAAGTGATCATGAGTGTTGTCTTTCAACTTTTAGTCATCAAGTAAACACAGGATAAGAAGTAAACTTAATTAATGGCAGGTTCTACCTGTAAATTAAAGTGTGATAAAGCAGGAAACTATCCTTTTACATTATTAACAAAAACAACATCAGTGCCACGAGAGGCACAGAGTCAAAGTCAGACAGCGCCTCTTCCTTGAGATGTTTTTATTCACCAACAGTTAAAACAACACACAGTAAGGTGCATAGATTTAAGAAGTGAGCGCACATTTCGAGGAAATACAATTAACTTAAATACAATGAGGTAGCACACAGTAATTATGAAGGATTTTAAAATCTCTTGTCCTTCATTGGTTATATATGACAAGTGACCTGCTGGCATTCTGTGGATCACACCTTTCTTAATGACTCAAGCCAGTATCCTGGATTAAAGCGCTCATGTGTGAACTCATGAGCCAACAAAGGTGTATTAAAAATTGCCAAGTAAGGAGATCAGTTGCTGTGGCTGAAATGAATTCAGCATTCATATCAAAATGTACAAGCTACTGATAATTTTATCGAGTCTTTGTGAACAAGGGACACCAATTAAATAATAAATTTCCACTATCATAAACTGAATGAGTGTGCTCTTCTCAAATAAAGACACGCATGAGTCAACCTGCAGCTCTATTCATGAGCTGTACTTATTTACATAACCAATCTGAATACATTTGTAGTCACAAAACCACTGTAAAAAAAAAATGAAAACTTAGTTACCTCAAGATCTACATGCACAAAGAGGATCAGAACAATGGGTAACATACAGACATGTGAATATTTATACACTATTTTAACATGATTTCAGTATAATAAGTGTTAATATGTTACAGTATGTTGTAATGGTTTACTTCAACTTTTCAGGTCCCACGAAAAGTTCATAGAAAAGGCAAATGCAAAAGCTATTCTCTGTCCTGCATGATTTCATGCAACCATACCAAAATACATACTGTAGTAATGATATAGAGTAGAAAGGTTAGCATCCTGGCGGTGATGGCTACTAGCTGGTTTGTTTTGTCCACAAATTATATTCATAAATAATCCTGTCACTGAAATGTGAATTTCAGCATCTTAGAGCTGTTGAAGTCCGCAGAATTTTTCTAAGCGAAATAGCCATGGCAGAAAACAGCCACACACAGGAGGATGATGCCGTTGGCATTGACCACGTTCCTCCAGAGAGGCACCTCTGTGGTATCTGTGAGCTTCTTCTGCATCTCTGCTTGTTCTTCTGGAGTCAGCTTGGCTGCCTTTTTATTCTCCAGTCCACAGAAGCACATCAGTGCCTTCTTGCAGAAGCCAGGTTCCTCCTCAGGTTCTGTAACAAAATGGACACAGTCTATGAAGAAAATCTGTGTAGACGTCTGAATGTCTCTTTACTCTATATACTTCTATATACTACTATATGTCAGTTCATTACCATCTATGTCCATTTTGTCTGAATCTTGGTTATCAGTCCAATCATCCTGTTCCAGGTCCACCCTTTCCTCTTTACGGTTTCTCAGGCTCCAGCACAGTCGATACAACTAATGAAACAACACAACACATGGGTTGAAATTAATTATTTACAGTCATGTGAAAAATTACCATAGGGCAAGGTACACAAGTAACTACAACCATGGAAGCAATCACACAGGGTTTCTGGCAATGTTACAACATGTAGTCTCAAAACTAAGAAACACTCTCACAATCTTTGTTGTAGCACAGGGGTGCCTAAACTTTTGCATACACTTGTATAATGTAGATATATGCGTGTCTTCCACTCTCTCTCAGCTCAGTCACGTACATGCTTGTCATCAATGGGTTTGGTCACGACAGAGATTCCCAGTATGGCGATGCAAGAGGCGACGAACAGGATGATGGAGAAGTAGAGGTAGTGAACTCCACATATGATAGTGGGACAGTTACTGGGGTGAACACAGCTGCCTGTCCCATAAACAAACTCAGGAATCATCCTGCACAGTCCGATAACCAGTCCAATTAGGAGACCATAAAATGCACCCTGAGAAAAGAAAGACATAGGAAAAACATCAGTTTAGACAGAAACGCTTATAATAATGCTTGCAGTGGGAATAAAGGTTATATTTAAAGGAATAGTTCAACAGTTTGGAATACAGTACATGTTCCTTGCTGAAAGTGAGAACAAATCAACACCACTCTGATGTCTGTACAGTAAATCTCTATTGTATCTGTGAAGAAACCAAACTCTAAGAATGTCAGGGGTGTGTGTGTGCAACACATTTACACATACAGCAACAGGGTAAAATGGCAAACTGTTGTTAAACTCTTTATTAGCCTTCAGCCAGAGTCAGTCTATAAACTGTTCAGATATAAGGCTAATAGTAAATGTCCCATCAAAAGTCTAATCAAGAAAGTATATTTTGTCAAAGCTCTGCTTTTGATGACATGTACCTAAATGAATCGAGTATGCAGCATCAAGCAGAAACATGTACAGGAATAAGCTGTGAACAAATGCAGATTGAAAGGGTTGTTAACCCCTTTAAGCACTGAATTAAAGAGGGAACTCACAGACTCATTAACACGTTTGCAAAAGATGGCAAGTATGAAGACAGCTGCAATGGGTGGAGTGAGGTAGCTGGTGATGGACTGGATGTAGTTAAAGAGCTGACCACTCTGGGCCGACTGCACCATAGGGATCCATGCAATGCTCACCCCAATCAGGATCAAAATAAATACTCTATAGACAGGTGAAACACACACAGAACCAATCAAGAATCTGAACAATAATCATGTCAGAGACAACCACAATTCTTTTTTTTTTTTTTTTTTTTTACCTGCCAGCAATCATGAGCTCCTTCTCTCTGGCATGTTGGCGGATCTTAGTGTAGATGTCCATGGTGAAGAGAGTACTGGCACTGTTGAAGATGGATGTGAGGGAACTCATCAGAGAGGCCAACATCACAGCGAGCATAAGACCTCGCAAACCTAAAATAAAAGAAAAACAGATTAATAAGAGGAAAGGAAGAAAACTTAGGAAGAGGCTGTAAATTGTATTCACAGATCACGAGACAAAGGCCTTAAGTCACCCACCATCCGGCATGAGTTCCAACACCAGTTTGGGATAAGCGATGTTGGTGCAGCCCACACTGGCGCCACAGTATTCTTGACATAACTCTGGCTCCACACATGCCACCACATCTAGAATAAAGTTTATACAATTTGCAGAGTGTTAAAAGAAAATCTCACTTTTTAAGGTTTTTCTACAGTTAGTATAGGGTGTGTGGCATGTCAGCGAGTTTAGAAAAGCTGATAAAAAGCCAAGCAGTCAGTTTGTTGTGAGTGGTCTCAGAGTGAAAATGGGTCATTCAGCGAGCCATTTCAAATTTGAGCCACTTGTGACGTAACTAGATCGCTCTGCCTTGTCAGGGTATCAATAATGGTATCTGTCCTCGGCTATAAAGATTTAAACCATATACAGTATGCACGGACTAGTTTTACATGGGGACGTCATGTGATTCAGAAACGACCTTGGGTTTCATCTGGCGCATTCGCATGAGATAAGCAAACGCTGTGTTTTACTCTAATTTACTAAACATATGTCTCTGCTACTTTCCGCTTCATTCCGCTGCATCAGCTTTAGTTACTTTGCGAATTCTTATTGATAATAAAAATATTTTTTTTAAAAACATGATGAGAGTATTGATCCCGGGGAAGAAATTACAAACAGTATTTAAATCAGCCCCACCTTTGTCAATGAACACCTTAATGCTTGATTTAATCATTTCATCCGTCTAACCGGGGGAATGGATCAGACATCTCGATGTTGTACCCTATCTGTCCTATCGTTCATAATTCTTAAGTGACAAGAGACAGTTAAAAAAGCCGCGAATCAAAAATTTGCGGTGTAATTTTTACTTTACATATTACGGACATGGCCGATTCGCACGGGATTAAGATCACAGACGACCTCCGCTGTTATTACAAATTACCGGAGGTCCCCAGGTAAAACTAGTCCCGTGCGAATAGGGCTTAAATCTACAGGTATCTTTGCACCTAAGATTAAACAAGAGCAAAATGGCTGGAATAGATTCTTCAGGGAAATGTTCCGGAGAGTGGGCAAAACTTGCGGGTGTGTTGCGAACACTTTCCCCCGGACTATTTTACGAACTGTGGCCAACGACCCTGGAGCAGTAAGAGTAGGATCCTCCCGGGAGGATTGGCGGCGCCGGTCCAGTGTGACTCCTCTCATCAAAATTGTGCTACAAGGATGGAGCCCAGCCACCGGTCCGTCACACAGATATATTATTTAATATAATTCTGGTTTTGTGTTTCTTTCGGTTAACTCTAGCAAACACCATCTGAGGAGGTGGTATCTTATAACCGGAGCAGCTATAACGCTATACATGAGGTAAGAGCTTATAAGCTCTTACCTCATGTATATAGTCAGTGTGTACTAACGTGATTTTTCGTAAGACAATTTGAGGGATACAGCCCACAGTATAATTTCCTACAGTTATTTGTATGTTGTATGTATGCTGTTTTCGGCAGTTTAAATAGGACCCAGAATAAAACGAGACTAGGGGCTAACTATATGGCGGAAGGGTTGAGCTAATCACAAGGCTAAATTAACGTCAATAGTATGTAGCTACTCGATATCCGTCTGCTATTTGGCTAACGGACACTTTCAGTGTGTCTCTATGTTACTATGTATGTTAACCAACTGGTGTGAGGAAACCTGGAAACTAGCTGTGGTGTTGTAATTTATATTTTAGTAATTGCTAAGTAAGTTTTCTGCCCTGTATGCTACTAATCAACAGTAGGCTAACCGATTTAGCCCGTTGTGGCCGTTAACATATTTTAGCATTTAGTGCTCTAATGCTTGTGGCTTGAGTCTTTTTATTTTCAAATATTACAAAAGGAAACACACCTCACACCGTTTGACACTGCTGTCATGTGTCAGAAGAAAGCCAGTCAAGTGTGAACTTGTGAACTTATGGTACAGGTGCTAGAGCAGGCCAAATGCAATCGTCGCCAAACAAACAAAAACAATTTCATTTGGTGGATTCTGGTAAAGATTTTAAGAATTGTCTCGTTCATAGGTCACCACAATTACTGACGTGATTCTTATTTACAACACACCTCTCTATTACTGTACAACATTTCAAGTCATTTTACTGTAAAATTTTGAAGAAAATCAATGACAGTCACCCAACCTAAAAGCGCCATGACAGTTAAATTTCTTATTTTCAAGTAGTCATAAAACCCTTTCCTTCATAGGTTTGCTCAAATATTTTCTTTGTTCTTGTTCACAGTGACCCTGACTACTACTGTACAATATTTCAAGTCATTTTACTGTATAATATTGAAGAAAAACAATGACAAAGTCATGCAACCTAAAAGCGTCCTGGCAGTTCAAGTCTTCATATTCAAACACTCATAAAACCCTTTCCTAAATAGGTTTGCTCAAATATTTTCTTTGTTCTTGTTCACAGTGACCCTGACTACTACTGTACAATATTTCAAGTAATTTTACTGTATCATTTTGAAAAACAAAACAAAAAAAACAATGATAAAGTCACCCAACCAAAAAGCTTCCTGACAGTTCAATTCCTCATATTCAGATAGTCATAAAACCCTTTCCTTCATAGGTTTGCTCAAATATTTTCTTGATTCTGGTTCACAGTGACCTTGACTACTACTGTACAATGCTCCAAGTCATTGTATAATTTTGAAGAAAACTATGAAGGAAAGGGTTTTATGATTGCTTGAAAATAAGAAATATAACGCTTTTAGGTTGGATGATTGTCATTGATTTTCTTCAAAATTATACAGTAAAATGACTTGAAATATTGTACAGTAGTAGTCAGGGTCACTGTGAACAAGAATCAAGTCAGTAAACGTGGTAACCTATGAAGGAAACTGGATTTTTAAAATCTAAACCAGAATCTATCTATCTATCTATCTAGCTATCTAGCTATCTAGCTATCTGTCTATCTAGCTATCTATATATTTTTGTTTGTTTGTTTGTTTGTTTTTGTTTTGCCTGTCCTGGCACCTGTACCATAAGAACACAAGTAGATGCACAAGAAAAATCGGACCACAGCTGGCTTGACTCACTTTCAACGTCTCACATGACCGCAGCGTCAAACGTGTGAGATGTGTTTTCTTTTGTAATATTTGAAAATACATATTTTAATTTTGTTTAAGCTTGTTGTGTTTATTTTTCCTCCAAAGTTTCTAGTTGGCGCAATCTGATGAAAACATTGGACGTCCAGTGAACTCTCCCACGTACTAAAAGGGAGAATGCACAGCGTAGCCAGTGAAAGCAGATCCAACCCTCTGTGAGTTTCACAAGCTTTTATTTAAAATTCAAAATAAACCATGGAAAGATGGGCTTTGCATCCACAAGCAGAACATATATGATGTCTTTAAACGACCCTTGTAAAAAAAATAATATAAATAGACAATACAAATAATTACAATATCTTTTTTCCAACTATGTTGACAGCCTGCAGGACTTTATCTTTGATAAGGTCTTTAGGACTCCATATGTGGATGAGGTGCTTAAGATCTCCGCACCTAAAGACATTCTGGTGGATTTTGCAGCAGGTCTCCTTGTAATTTAGAAAAAGCAAAAAGGTAAGTGATGAGATATAAAAAAAGAAAACTCATCTCAATCGAAAAATAACTGTACTTGTGGTATCTCAGTGCAGCATATATTCTCTGGTTCAGCAGGCATTTTGGCACAGTTGCCACAAAGACACATGTAACAGATGATTTTCTTGACAATACTGCATAGGCACTTAAATGTTCTCATAATTAAGACATGGGTTGCAGAGTTCAAATAATAAATTATGCTAAATACAATGATTTCGGAGGTATCTTTCAACCCCTGCTAGACCCATTACTGCTCCTGCATTACATTATTAGCTGTGAGCTAATGGCAGTGCTACAGTAAAAATTTTATCTAGGACCGCATAATGATGTCTCGTTACTTAGCGTACATTCACCGGAAAATATGCTTATTGTGACTGTTTACTGTACCAGAGACACATACCGTAGCTGTCAATAAACAAGTAAACATCACGTTCATTTCATCGTTGAGTTATCCGCTGTTTGCTAGCCCGCCATTCTGCCCGCGAACAGCGGGTAAAAGTAGCATTAAGTTTACCAAACATTCAAAAACTTCTTGTTCAAACCTTTATTGACGAACCTCTTTGGGAGACTCCTGATGTTCTGGGTTCATCTCTGGTACAAATAGATGGATTGACGTAGCTTCAGAGCACCGCGTTCCCCTACTCTAACGATACGCTGAATGGTTGTCAAGGCAACACTACCCATGTCTGTCCGGGTCCTTTACGGGCGTATGAGTTACTGGAGCTCATTACGCACCAAAAAGGCTCAGTGTGAAAAGTGTTGTTTTTGACCTGGTGAATAGGGGCCTGTTTAACACAACCATTGAGATTTTTTAACCAAAACATGTAACAGAGATTCCATCAAATCATATCAACTTGTGGAAATGGGCATCCGATGTCCTCTTTAAGAAAAAAAATGTAATCAACCACAGAGTTTGTAGAACAAGCTACAAAAGTACTTTTAACTACTGATCGTTTTTCGAATCAACACAGGTTACGAGTAATTCAAGAGCTACAACACACTCACCGGGATAGAGGATCCTGCTGATCATCCCAGGGAAAACCATGAGGAACATTGGCAGAAGTTTCAGGTAGCCACACAGGATACAACCTGCTTTTACGTGAGATAGGTTCTTGGCAGAGAGGCAACGCTGCACAATCACCTACAGTTGGGAAAAGGACCATGTTACTAGTTGGACTCAAAACAATGCCTAGCACGTGGAGCAGGAAGTTTTGGCCCTCGATAATCACTGGCTTCACAGGAAGCGCTGTCATGCTTTGCAACTAAACTGGTGTTATTTCTCTGTCAGATTTGTGGCTGAAGTCAGATGCAGGTTTTTTTTCCCAGTAACAGGGGTTTGTTTAAATAATCGTTTTAAATTTTTTGGTTTAGTGTTCGTTGACTACTCTGGAGTCTGTTAACATTGCTAACCTAAAATAGAACCACACTGAAACTGTAAATTACAACATTTGTTTATATATCGTCATCGTGAAGTATGTTATCGCATATCGCAAGTTTTTCTGATATTGTGCAGCCCTATGTAGTAGTGATGTGCGACCATAAATCTACCTTAAGTCATACATTTAAATATCTTTGAAAGATTTTAATCAAGGAAACATGGACCAAAACATGTAAGCAACTTAATGTACCATCAAAAGTATATTAGATGGATAGATGGATGGAAAATTATCATAAAGGATTTCAAACTACATTCTGTATTTTCGGTTCAACTCAAAATGTCTGCTCAATACACTGCGTGCACAGTTATTAGTATAGTATTTTGACCACAGCGTCATTGTTATGTATATTTTCCAACTCCAAGCTGTATATACTTGAATGCCTATTGGATTTAAGCATACTAGGTGATGTGCATTTGTGTAATGAGGGATGATGTGGCGTTAAGTGGTCAACACCCTATATCAGGTGTGCACAATTATGAGGCAGCTTCTTTTCCCCAGGAAAAATGGGCCAGAAAAGAGATCTAGCGCAAATTAAGACACAAATTAACTGCCAAAGATTTGAGAAGAATCAAACGTGAAGCTACCAGGAACCCATTATTCTCCAGTGCTGTCGTATTACAGTACTGCAACCTACATGGAGTGTCCAGAAGTATAAGGTGTTCAGTGCTCAGAGACATGGCCAAAGTAAGAAAGACTGAAACCCGACCACCACTGAACAAGACCCACAATTTGAAACACCGCAACTGGGCCAAGAAATATCTGAAGACAGATTTTTCAAAGATTTTATAGACTGATGAGATGAGAGTGACTCTTGATTGACCAGGTGGATGGACCTGTGGCTGGATCAGCAATTTGCATAGAACTCCACTCCGACTCAGACGCCAGCAAGGTGGAGGTGGGGGACTGGTAGTAGCTGGAATTATTAAATGTAGCCCTTGCTAAAGCAATTGATTTATTTTGATAACAAATAGATTCATATTTCGTAAAGGTTCATTATGTATTGAAGGGTGTAAAAGTTCATCAATATGGATAAAATACAGAACAACTGAAAAATGTAAAAGAAGAATGTTAAAAAAGGTCATAATGTCATTTTACATAAGAAACAATAGTTAAGTTCATGCTGGTTTAGGTAGTGTTTGTGAGATACGAGTCATTGTATGTTATTTAGGATCCCTGCATTATTACTTGTTTGGTGAGTTGTCAATCACTAATTTCTTTGATAGTATTGGCATGTGTAAAGCTCCGGTGACTCCGGCCAATCGCAATGCAGTCTAAAGTGAGAGGGTGGGAGCGAGCAGGATGTTGTGGCTCCGGTGGGCAGAGCGAGCAGAGGAGAGACACAAGTTATCTTGACTAAGTCAGTTTTGGAGTTATGCCCCGAGGAGTGTTCGATTGAGTCGAGCTAATACTAAATCTCTCTGAAACAACCTGTAGACTTGCAATTTAGTTTGTTTAAATAATTCAGGAAAGGAAGACGGACATTTTGAAGGCATTAGGGAGGGAAGCAAAAGCTCCTGCGAAAATGGACTCAAACTCAACACCCAGATTCTGCCAGTTTCTAGAAGACACTTTCTTCTCACAGTGGTACAGGAAAAAGTCTGCATCTTTCAAGAAGACCATGATTTTTATGCAGGACAATGCTCCATCTCATGCAGCAACATACTCCACTGCGTGGCTAGCCAGTAAAGGCCTTAAAGATGAAAGAGTAATGACACATTCTTCACCTGACCTAAACCCTATTGAGAACTTATGGGCCTTTCTTAAACGTGAGATGAAGGAAAACGGTACACCTCTCTCAACAGTTTCTGGGACGCTGTGGTTGCTGCTGCACTAATAGTAGATGGTCGGGTGATCAAAAAACTGAAAAACTGACTCCATGGATGTAAGACTTTTGAGTGTTATTGAAAAGAAGGGTGACTATATTGGTCACTGATTTATTTTTTGAATCGTCAGAAATGTTTATTGTCCTGACTTTAAAACATGAAAATAAGGAAGATGGGAATATTTTTATTTATCTTTGAGCTGCAAAATAATTCTGCATACTAATAGTTGCCTAATAATTGTGCACGCACAGATTCTTGTACAAAAGCCAAAACCTCACTTTCACTTCCTTAAATATTCAGGTTTGAGGTTAATTAACATTTTGGATAGACCAAGGATAATAAAACTAATCCTCAAAAGTGCAACTTGCCTAAGAATTGTGCATGCAGTGTGGTTCAGAGGTGCCAATTATCTTCTCAGCATGTGAATTGGTGTCTTGTTCTGCACTGAGATCCAGTCTTAGTCCCTACATTACATTAAGGTTTCACTAAAAGGAGGCCTATCTACATCCAGTAGGCAATCTCAAACCGCCTGAGCGAGTCTGGCAAAACAGATGAGATAAAGACGCATAATTGTGTGTACAAATGGATAAAATCAACTGAATGAGTTTTATGACAATGGATTGTTGCCCGTGGTTATTAAAAGCTGCCACTCAGTCTGAATAAAGTATCAGTAGTAGTCTCACAAATACTCTACAGCACTGCCCTTTTACTTTACTGACCTGATCAGTGCACCAGTACCAGGTGGCCTGAACGGTGAGTCCAAAGACCATCCCAGGCCATGGCAGGTCTCCTGTAATTGGATCCCTAAAAAGGTGGAAGGAGTCTGCCCGAGGTTCGTAGCATTTAGCACTGATGTTAGCCGTGGCACTGGGGACGGATATCATGTAGAGACTCTGGAAATTTTCATAGCCACCCACTTCATTGAAAGCTGATGATGTGAGGACATGATGTATAACATTACAAACATGAACTACCATATTAGCTCATAAAAAAGCGAAAGGATAAAAATGATAATATCTTATTACCAAAGCCCATGAGAATGAACGATCCAACAACCATTATGATGGTCTGCAAAGTGTCTGTGTAGATCACTGCAGCCAAACCACCTGAAATGCAATATGTGATGTTACCAGTGAGCAAAGGTTTAACTCAAAACCTGAACATTTTGTCCCCTACAACTTACATAATCAAACTTACTGGAGAGAATAAAATCAGATTGTCATGGTGGTGTGTAAGAATTCTTTATGTAAAGAAAGAAAAAAAACATGCAGGTGTGGATGCATTATTATAGATCATCAACAGAAGGCCTTATCTTCGTGCAGGGTAATTAACCAACACACCACAGATCAACTAGATATGAGGAAAGAGAAGTGTGATGTGTGTGTACGTCTCCTCAAATGACCTTGAAGATACCTTAACCGCAGTAGTAGTGATAAGAGTTCTGGCTTTAGTTTACAAGCAGGATCTCTGTGAGTTCAGTCAAAAAGGAAGTTAATTTATCCTTTGGACAGACCTGTGACGGTGTACATTGCAGTAATCAGAAGTAGCAAGATAACAGCAAGGTAGATGTTCAACCCAAGAGCCTGGTTGATGAAAATGGCGCCGGAAAGCATGTCTGCCTGATTGGAAAGGAACACAAAGCATCACATAATAAATAACACCTAATGGATGTAGGAATAGAAATATTTAATCCAGTGTCTCATTGACTTACTGAAATCTTGGTGAAGACATACAGGAAGAGGGAGAGCACAGAGAGATAGATGCGAATACGCTGTCCTCCAAACCGCTTCTTCAGGTACTCTGGCATGGTGACCACCTAGACACACCCACAACTTTTAGTTTTGTTTTTATTTTAGTTTCTATTTTTATTCCTCAAACAATAAATTAAAACAATAATTATGAATAGATTTTTAGAAGAAAATATGTTTATATGTTTAGAGTTTCTAAGCCAACATGTGACCTGTGTGGTTTGTTTACCCCAGCTTTAATGTAGATGGGAACAAAGAGCCATCCAAGAAAGACGACCACAACGAGAGCCTAAAACACACAAACAAACGAGACAGAAACACAGAATAAATAAGCAGTGCCATATTTGCTCAAATAAAAATCCTCTGCACGGTGATACTCTCGTGGTATTCTGTTGACTAACCGCTCACCAGTCAGAGATAACCGATAATGCAGCATCTGTGTCACAGCACTGTAAATGCAAACATGGTATTTAATTAAAAATAGTAAATTGACTTAAATCAGCTTTTATCAAATTGCTATTAACACTCGCTTTTAGTAAGTTACCTGTAATTTGTGGTTGAAAAATCTCATCAGCTCAGTCTACTTGAGCTGGGTTCACTTAGAAAAAGTACGTTTTTGATAATTGCGCTTTTTTTCTATGGATTTGAAAACTTTTTTCGACTTGTGGGCATGCGCAGACCCGTCCTCTCTGCGCTTGACGATACATGTCAACAATATGCCCGCCGCAACGGACGCGGTGGAGCTGGACCTTATTGAGCTGGACCTAATTGCTGCAACGGCACTCGTGATAATTATTTTCAGCATTCTTGTGCTTGGCACACTGATTTGGTGAGTAATAGTCTACCTTTGTTTAGACCGTTTTGTTTCTGTAAGCGCCATATTTTTCGTGCTAGCTAGTAATGATGAGTGTAGTAATGTCGGTTAACGCTAGCTTAATTTATAATGTGACATAATGAAACTTGGTCAGTACTTTATTTTTTTTCAACCCACGAGTTGCTTGTTATTGAAAATAGGTAACATTGGAGACTTTTGTCACGTTAAAGTTGAGGAGAAACTTTAGCGTAACGGTCGCGGGCGTGCTCGTCAAGTGCACCCGCACACCCGCTGCCTGAGTTGATTTTTTTATTTATTTGTCGAGTACTGACTCAAGATGAGAGACTGATCCCGGCGGTTTGTGAGTTTCCATGAACAGGAGGCCATTAACGTGGCAGAACATCAGAACAAGTCTGGATGTGTCATTTTATTTTAAGCTAGGCTGTTAAGTTAGGAGCGATGCTAACTTAGCTAACTTTAGCTACCAATAATAATAGTATGTGCTTGTCAAAGACAGGACTGCCACTGTGTAGATGTACATTGTTGGAATGTTAACACCTCTGCCATCTCTCCATCCCTACCCACCCCTCTCTTTACTTTTTCAGGTGTTTGCTGAGTTTAATAGAATCGCCAGTAAGAATCTTGAGGGAGACTTCTTTGAGCCTCTGGACCAGTACGCCCGCGTTTCATCGAACTTTTCAAAAGGGAACTGTTGGCCAGAAACTCAGTGAGCTGATGCAGCACATGAGCTGGATGGTAAGTAGGTTAAATTTGCTTTTGATCTATATGATAGTTCATCAATCAAATTCTAAATGAGATGATCCAGACCAACCTATTCTATTTCCTGTCTGACTTGAGCTTGTGCCTTGCAAATTACTCTGTAACTGGTCTTTTCTCTCTCTGTACTATTAGACACCAGACGTGACAGTACTTCGCTCTGTTGTCCTCAAAGGCATTCCCATTTTACTTGATGATGACTCCAGTGAATTTTTCAAGACATGCTCTGTAAGTACTTGCACATAAAAAAAGTTTGGTCTGCATTAATATAGAACTGTATCTGTGCTGACATAGAAGATGTAATTCTATCTGCACAATATACAATATACATTTTGTACAGTGATTGATGTACTTTGTATAGCATTTCCTCCACAGCTAATGTAAGAGGTACACTATATTACCAAAAGTATTCGCTCACCTGCCTTTACTCATTCTATGAACTGAAGTGCCATCCCATTCCTAACTCATAGAATTCAATATGATGTCGGTCCACCTTTTGCAGCTATTACAGCTTCAACTCTTCTGGGAAGACTGTCCACAAGGTTGAGGAGAGTGTTTATAGGAATTTTTGACCATTCTTCCAAAAGCGCATTGGTGAGGTCACACACTGATGTTGGTCGAGAAGGCCTGGCTCTCAGTCTCCGCTCTAATTCATCCCAAAGGTGTTCTATCGGGTTCAGGTCAGGACTCTGTGCAGGCCAGTCAAGTTCATCCACACCAGACTCTGTCATCCACGTCTTTATGGACCTTGCTTTGTGCACTGGTGCACAGTCATGTTGGAAGAGGAAGGGGCCCGCTCCAAACTGTTCCCACAAGGTTGGGAGCATGGAATTGTCCAAAATGTTTTGGTATCCTGAAGCATTCAATGTTCCTTTCACTGGAACTAAGGGGCCAAGCCCAGCTCCTGAAAAACAACCCCATACCATAATTCCTCCTCCACCAAATTTCACAGTTGGCACAATGCAATCTGAAATGTACCGTTCTCCTGGCAACCTCCAAACCCAGACTCGTCCATCAGATTGCCAGATGGTAAAGCGTGATTCATCACTCCAGAGAACGCGTCTCCACTGCTCTAGAGGCCAGTGGCGGCGTGCTTTACACCATTGCATCCGACGCCTTGCATTGCACTTGGTGATGTGTGGCTTGGCTGCAGCTGCTCGGCCATGGAAACCCATTCCATGAAGCTCTCTGCGTACTGTACTTGGGCTAATCTGAAGGTCACATGAAGTTTGTAGCTCTGTAGCAATTGACTGTGCAGAAAGTCGGCGACCTCTTTGCACTATGCGCTTCAGCATCCGCTGACCCCTCTCCGTCACTTTACGTGGCCTACCACTTCGTGGCTGAGTTGCTGTTTTTCCCAAACGCTTCCATTTTGTTATAATAGAGCTGACAGTTGACTGTGGAATATTTAGGAGCGAGGAAATTTCACGACTGGATTTGTTGCACAAGGGGCATCCTATGACAGTTCCACGCTGGAATTCACTGAGCTCCTGAGAGCGGCCCATTCTTTCACAAATGTCTTGTTTCACAGTCTGCATGCCTGAGTGCTTGAATTTATACACCTGGGGCCAGGCCAAGTGATTAGAACACCTGATTCTGATCATTTGAATGGGTGAGCGAATACTTTTGGTAATATAGTGTATTTAAACAGCCAGTAAATAAAAATGAAATTTGCCACATAAACGTTGTACACATTAATACATTTTAAATCTAAGGAGCAGGAGTCTAGGTTGAAAAGTCAGTGTCACTGTTCAAGAATATATGGACCTTGTGGACCATAGCTTTAGTTTAAACTATACCAAATTTATTTTGTTGGCTATATTACAGCACTTCAGTGTGAACACACATTTAAAATCATATTCTCTATCAAATGCTTTCAACACTAAAAATTAATATTTTAGAAGAGTACAAATTGCCATGCTGAAGAATGTGTGTGTCTTTGTAGGATACAGCAAGAGACGAGGCCCTAGAATGCATCACTGTTGGTGTGCTGACAGGTGTCAGTCAAGATAGTCCTCACGAGGGTCCAAGTTCAGTGGACCTCCAGCCCATCTCCACTGCCACCATTCTGGAGGGAGGTATTATCATGGATCGTATTAAAAACTTGCCTCAGGCGGTTTGTCTGTTACTTGGGCTTACATATGCTTTGCATTTGGATTGGTTGGTTTAAACCTTGGACTGATGCTCGCTTTGGGACACAAAAGGATTTGTTGTACTTTCAGTTTTGATCAGAAATGCAATGAATGTAATGAATAATGAATACCTTATTGTAAGGTTATTACATGAGTAATAAAATGTTTAATCTTCAGCCTAGATCTCTCAATGATGCAATTCTTATTTTTTTAATAAATGTTGTAATACAGCTGAATCAACCAGTGAGTGTTTTTTTAAGTATATGTGGTGTTTTTGATTTATTAGATAATAACAGCTAAAATAGATAAGAAATGGGAGAGAGAGAAGAAGGACAAGGACCCTTTCAAGGAAATTGATTTGTTTAATTTAAGTGAACTTTATAAAAATGAGTGAGTAGTAAGTTGTAGGTATTTAGTAATTCTAAGTGGGGTTAAATTTATATCAAGCAGTCCACACAAAATGAAAAAATTAAGTTAACAGTAAGCATGGCTATTAAGTTACATGAACTTAATTTTTTCTTTTTAGTTGTACTACTCAATTTAGTACTGCACACTCAAAATAAACAAGCTTTTCTAACTCACTAATCTTAAGATTACTTTGCTTAATTTTTTTGAGGCAACGAGTTTGCATACTTTTTTTAAGTAAGGTCAACTAATTTGATTTTACAGTGAGGTTAGACACACATTTGTGTAAGAAGTGATAATAGCATAACTGGCACAGACACATTTACTCACATTCCATTCAAATGAGCCAATGGCTATTCCTGTGGCTGCAGCAGTACCAGCGATTCCTACAATGTGGCCACTGCCGATGTCGCTGGCAAAGAGCGATGCGCCGATCTGTAGACAGTATGGTTAATTCAGTCAGGGATGTGCATTGTCTCTCTTTTGTTGGGCTTCTCATACTAAGAGAAGCTTCAGACTGAGATACCTGATGATTAACTTTTCAAGGAACAGTCATCTTTTCAGAAAGTATGTTCATCTCTGTACATATAAGAATGACTCTTTCACTTTGAGTAATACCCACCGGCCACCACACCATACTCCTGCCTGCAAGGAAGAAGCCACCCACAGTGGATCGGTTGGTGCGGACCATAGACTGCAACAGGACAAGGACAGGTTTCAGAGAAAAAAAACCAAAAAACTTTCTTTTTTAGTTTAATGTATGTTGTACTTAACAGAAGGAATTATATAGACTGGTTAACAAGTGACTTCACTGCTGTGCCATGACGCTTTAAGCATCAGTCTTGACCAGTCACTGATCACGTGACAATAACAACATGGACGCCTCCAAGAAGACAGGTGAGGAGCCCAGTTGGTCGTTGTAAAACTAGCAGTGGTTCATCAAGTGTGTGGAAATCCTTCACTAAAGATGAAGCCCATTCTACCGTGACATGCAGAATATGTAAGTCAGTCCTTGGATATAACAAAAGTACTATTGCAATGCACACTCATCTGAAAAGGCATCCGCTAACACTAGCAGGGGAACTGTCCAAATCCTCTCAACAGCAGTCAGTTAAGTCAGTTAACAACAAACACTTTGCGGTAACAGAAAGAAGGAGGCTGGAAATCATCAATTTGTTGGTGAATTTCATTGTCAAAGTTATTAGACAGTTAACTGCGATACATGGAAAAGGCTTCGGAGAAATACTACTTTTTTTTTTGTTTTATCCCGGCTACAATATCCTTTCTTACAACACACTGTGAAGTACTAGTAAATGCTACTGACAGTGCCAATTTATATTACAGGCTGAACATATCTGCAGCGCACAATATTGATAAGCTTGTATGTTTATGTTCAGTTCTGTTGTGTTCTATTAGTTGATGTTGTTACTGTGGTTGTAGAGTGTGTTTTTTTTTTTTTGTCTTTGATGAATGCGCCATGCGAGAGACAGAAGTTATGATGAGAGTTTGCCGAGCGAGACCTGCATATCAGAAGCCTCCGTAGCTTCTTTTGTGTGAGACTCTACAATATGTATTCAGGTCAAGAATATAGATTTCATTTTTGCTTAACTTTCTACAGTGTTTTTATTTGTGACGTCATCTGCGACTACTTGACCTCGACTTCAAATTCACTTTCACCACATGTAAAAAGTTGCCGACCTGCTATAAAACAATTATGCTTTTATACTGTAGTGTTATAAAGGCTGAAAGTAAGATGCGTAATTTTTTATACTAACATAAATCATTACATTTCATTTCTGACTAAATATAGACAGGATTATTTTAAATTTCTTAGATCAAAGTAAAACCTGAAGGACTGGACCACTTACCCATACTCCAACAGCCAACAAAACCAAAAAGTAAATCACAACAACTGAGATATCTGCCGGATTGTTGAGGGCCACGGTGGTCGTGCCATTACTTGCAGTTCTCTTTACGTAAGAGAATCCAAAATATTCTGCAGACATGTTGCTGAGAGGGAGCGCGCCAAAGAAGGAGTACTGCTTGAGTTGCTTTTCTTTGACTGAAGCACTTGCTCCAGTACTAACCTTTATAACCTTTAGTGTGTGTGCGTGTGCATGTGCTTGCATGCACGTGTGCATTGATGTGCAAGACGGAGAGGGAGATAGTGTGGGAAAGGGAGAGAAAAAAATTGTAAACATAAATGATATTGATGACCTGATATCGTATTTGGTTGAAAGTGGATGTACAAGCAAAGATAAAGCTGAAACATGAAGGTGTCACATGTTGCTGTGAAAATGAGGGTGTTAGAAAGTGTAACCTTTTATAGTGTTGTTAATCATCAATCGACAAGGAAATGCCATAAGTAAAGGCACTGGCGTTGCTTTAAAACAAAGGAGCATCAGATGATCTGTCCACTGCAGCGTTTTTCAGTGTATTTCAGCTTGGTTGAGTTCAGTTTAATTCTGTCCAGTTCAGTTAAATTCCATAACACCTCTGTCTCTACTAAAACAGAGTAACCAAGTACAGTCACTGATAACACATCTCAGTGATGAAGAGATTTACTGTGTGATAAGGACAAATAAAAGGCTCTGTAATGTTATGTCACCACTTTTTCAGAACTTAATTTTGCGTGAACAGTTACGTCCGGCTTAGGGGAAACCAGTATACATAAAAGATGACTCCCCCTTTTTCCCTGCTCCCATATTTGTACATTTTGTGTTTAAGTTGCTGCACCGTAGGTACTTTGAGGAAGAAATTTCAATCCTGTTATGTGTTGCACATGTCAGAATTGACAATAAAGCTGACTTTGACTTTGACTTTGAAAAGAACCAGTGCTCAACAAACTTGCAGTTCAAAATAATCTTTATTTGTCATTATAATCCATCTTCAGGGTGAGCATAGCCAAAACAACAAACAGAACAACTAAACAGACGTTCTACTTTACCTATGAAACTAATCCAAAGTAAAATATAGGAGACCTTCCCTGGCTCCCTAACCAAAAACAGGAGAAAAACGGTAGAAACAGAACTGGTTTCTCATCCCCACCAGGCAGGACTGCAGTGGTTACATAAAACCCATAAGTACAATACGCTCACAACATGGAGTGGTTTACATTAAAAGAAGGAGAGCGACTGGCTTCCTCACAAAGGCCTTTTTAAAATGCGCTCGATCAGCTGTCCTCCAATCACTGTCCCAGCAAACAGGACACTGAAAAACACAACAAGAACACAGCAACCCCAACATGGCAGGGAGGGAGCGCAGCACCAATCAGGCAGATAACGCACACATATAACTCAGTGGTCATAACATTGTCCACCACCACCTAAGATCAAACATTTCTTCCCTTAAAGAAAATGTTTGACACTTAACCAATGAGAATCACTTAATAGGTCTCCAGAATCAGATTTTATGACAGAATTTACCTTGTGGTAACCGTTACAGAATTTTGTAACTTTTGTAACTTTTGGAACTCATAGACAGCATAAAGATGGTCAGTGAATTCAAAGCAATTACAGCTCCTCCTGGTGACTGGCTGCAGTATAGGTCATAAGCTCCACCTCCTCTGTGTTAGTGGATGTGATTTTGGCCAAACTAAAACACTGAAATACATGTCAAATCATTATTTTTTTTCAAGGATGGCTTCTGTCATTTTAGGTGGTTAATATAATACTGATGCATGTTCAAGTGTCGCTCTGTTGTATAAGTTTTGTTTTAGTTAGTTATTTGATGCTATAGTCACAGGATGAGGCATAATGGCAACTACCAGTGGCCATGCCGACCTTTGGTCACATGAGAGTTGTAAAAAACAAAATTAAAAAAATAAGTACAGTGTATAATCATCAACATTTTCTTGTAACTGGTGAAGGGAGAGCAAAGCATACTATTAATTAAAGAAAACGTGAGTGAGTCTGGCGGAAGTGTGGTCGGGTCATTGAAAACCCGGCTCCGCGTGCCTCCACGTGCCTCCACTCTGGGACATCACATCCCCGGGAAAATAGCGTCAGTTTGGCGCTACTGTAAACTACAATTTCTTAATTCTTAATGGCAGCATGTTTCACATGATTCATACAGTATGCATACTGCTTAATGGGCGCTGAAGAACATTGGTTTGAGTGGGTGTGTCACCAAATACTTGTAGCAGCAAATGAGGTGGTAAATATCATTTTTGGCTGGCTATGGCAATCAGAGGACGTGAAAATGCTGACGCTACCGCTGGCTATAGATAAGGCCTAAGAATATGAACTTGAAATCTGATCGGTTAAAGGAACCAGATGGCTGAAATATGATTGAATAAAAGTTACACTGCCAGATATACCGTAGGACTGACATTGGGAATAATTTAATAAGATCAATGAGAAAATATTAAAATGTAATTCAATGATTTTGATCACGTTTAGGCCAGCAGAGAAAGTTTTGCTGGCCCTGACAGCCCACCACTGCGTAAATCTACTGGTGTTCCAATCAACATGCTGGTCTATATACAGTATGAGAAAGAAATGATGGAGTGTCCTCTGAGTGTACAGAAAGTCTCCACAGGTAGACCAAAATAAATCAGTATTGTTCATCCCTAAATATTATAAAAATGGTTGATTCTGATGTTTTACGCCAATTTCCAACCCTAAATCAGTATGCTGTGAGATAAAATTTGCATTTAGTGAAGTTTTTGTCCTTTATGGTTTGCATAAGTACAAAGAAAGCTCTTTTAGCAGCCAGTAGGTGTCTCTGTAGGACAATGTACCTACTGTATGAGCCTCTAAGCTTACATGAATATCATACAAATGTTAAAAAAAAAGCCCTCAGTCTTCTATTGCGTAACATCTAACACACCCGACTAAAGTTTCAGCCTGACTAAAGTTCTAATTAGCCTGTGTGGATGTGCAGGACCTTTTGCAAGAAGCAAGAAATGAAACACACTGAATCTGCTGTAGGTGTGGATGACCAGAGGCACCTTTCGGTCATCCTAACTGCTTCCATAACGAGGGCCGTGGTATTTGCGAAGAGGCAATAAAATATATCAAAAATACAATATGAAAAGACTAAACATAAATCCAGCAGAATTAATGATTGCCAAAATCTATATATGTGCATATTGAAGTTACACTACTGTAGTTGTATGAAGTATTCACAAGTAAATACACTATGGCCTTACAATACTTGCATCTTTTTGCATGTACAAAATGTAAAATACAGTTAATCATAAACTCTGTAATTATAAAGCAGTAATTATATAAGTCCTGTTATTCAATGGCGTTGTGCAATAATCATCGAAAACCATGCTTCCAACAGTCCTAATTGTGACCTAGTACATGGTTATTTCTCTATTGAAGGCTGTATATTATTGCATGTGTGTGCCTAATAAAATCATCATCAAGAAAATTTTCATGACATGATTGTAATAATCAGTATTTTAGTTGATATTTCATATGTGCAGATTCAGGTTTTATAAGTTTTATAGCACTCAGTGTAATGATAAAAAAAAAGGCCAATGTCCACTGAGCAGGGCCCCATGAAACAAAATGCATTGTTACAGGTTTGAGCCTTTTCTGGTTAAACACTAAAAAACAACCTCAAATGTTTAACAGTACTGTAGTTGTGGCCTTATAATGTAAAATATTGCTAAATATAATTTCTGTAATTATAAGACAGTAATTATGTAACTTATTTAAAGTGTTAAAAGCCTTGAGCCGTTATCATCCACAACACTGCTGCCATCTAATTTGTGTTTGGTAACTAATTGTTTCTTTATTGAAGGTTGTATTTGATTCTGTCTTAATTTTTTACATGTTGCACTGATTGCACTGTGCTTGTATTTGGACAGAGTAATGCACTAATTCTTACTCAGTATGATTTCAGAAATGCTTTTAAAGATTCACGTTATAAAGCTGCTCAGTCTGTGGAGATTGTTGAGTCATTACTGACTAATGACTGTCATTATTCTGAGGTAAAGAAAGAAATATGATGGATCTTTAGGCAAACATTTCACCAAAGTGTTTGAATAGATATTTGATTATCGAGTATATAGATAACCAAATCAAGTACTGTGCATTAAGATCCCAATCTTGATGTTAAATAAATGTATGTTAATTCATTATCTAATGAGGATGATCCAATGAGCCACTATGACCCACTAATGAAATTATATGAAAGCCCCTGCATATGCAGGATTAGTGCAATTCCAGGCAGCTTACAGTTAGTGGTGCATGTTCCATCACCCAACAATTGTGTTTTTTTAACGTAGATGGAGCTAACACGACAGCTCCACACACTGACCTGTGTGTGATGGAGCAACTTTTCTGCTGGAGTTGCAAGAAAATGTTACTATAGCCTATTAAAGACAAGGAAGGTAATTATTATACAACTGAAACTGTTCAGATCTCTTGGCGGAAAGTTCAAAACATGTCTGCAATTATCACTCCATCTCGTAAAGTCCTAAAATGCAATCGTCAACCTTTGAAACTATCAGACTGATCATCCAGTGTGTAAGATTTAGGGATATCACCAGAGGAGGATTAAGGTTGTCATGGGCCCCTAGGCTACTCTTTGTGTGGGTGCCCCCCCTTACTCATCATGCTTTACCAGAAAATTTTATTTATTCCCATAAATGGCCCACATACAAATACTAAGGTGAACTGGCATACACAAACATGGAGACAACCAATATTTATTTAAGTTGTTGCCACAAAATGACCACATGAGAAATTCAACAAACAAAACACAAATACGAACAAGCAGAGGGCCCAGTGCATACAAGTAGCTCTTTAAATCATGCTAAAATGTATATATATATTACCGTCTGGCCTGTGCCACCACAGCCACAAAACAGTTCAGATAGAACACACTCTTCACATTCACTGTCAAATAGTTTTTTAAGTTCTGAATCTATACGCCCAGCACAGCGCGTAACATACGCGACCATAGCCTGTCTGTGACTCTCTGACCCTTCATGTTCAGCTAGGCGAGCGGTAGCATTTTTCCAGTCACAATAGCCTGCTGTCAGCGCAGACTGATCACTGTCCCCAAATAATTTACATGCAAAACAAAACACATTCCCTTTTGAAGGGGAGCAGAGCAACCATTGCCATCTTTTGGTGTTTATGTTGTCTTTCTGAGTTAGTGATGTTTGCATCTTTGTTTTGACAATTTTCAGGGCCCACTTTAACCCAGTATGCCCTCATATTGTCATCAATTTTGTCCCAACATCCAGGATCCGAGCTGTAGGTCGGAGGATTTGCGGGCTCTTGTCTCCTCTCCTCTGCCGCAACAGGTGAGGAGGGGGCGGGCATTTCCTCCACATCTGCCGGCGGCCGGGGCGGGACTGACCCACAATTGAGTTAACCCGAGGCTGGGTTCAAATGCCTGATCTTGTCCCTCTGCTGACTCAGATGGCTGTGGTGGTGAAGCCTCTGCATCGTCGCGGTCACGGATGTCAATGGGGACTCGTTCACCATACATAACGTTAGAGCTGTAAAATAGGACCAGCCTTATAAACCAACCTGTGTAATATGCGTGACATAAAATTCCCTGAAATCCTACCGAGGAGATGAGCTAGCTGCAGCTACGGCTAAGGATCCCGCTGCCTCTATTACGTTATGTGTTTCATCCTCCGCGACTGCATCTGTTTGACTTGACGAAGGCTTGAAATATCCCGTTAATTTAGGATTTTTTTTTAAAAAAGCTCTTCGTCGCGCTGTTCTTTTAAACGCTGCTGTTTTCTGTTGGAGGCCCCACTTTCATACCTTCTCTCTGTCATTTTGCTGTCATGCTGTCAAAAGACGTCAATCAAAAGTGATGTGACCAACCTATGTGACCAACCTAACGGATTGGATAGATCTGACATGTGGATCACATCTATCCAATCAATTGTTTATTTGTTTTATGGGCCAATAGAGGTCATTTTTGTCGTGTCTATTTAGGAAAATTTAAAATATTGTGGCCAATCCGGGGCCCCTGCACACGTGGAGCCCCTAGGCTGCAGCCTAGGCCAGCCTGTGCATTAATCCGCGCCAGGATACCACAGAAATCCAATGTAGTATTCACAATTCTGTTATACTGTAGTATATAATCACCATTTACTATGAATGATGTTTTTGTTGGCTTAGAAGGAATCCTTCATATCTATTCACATTTCCATAAAGAAAAGGTCAACGTCCATGGCCTTCTGCATTTTTACACTGAAGTTATGGCTACTGTAGGTTCCCCTGGACTTTTGGAAAGGGAGCGTTGAAGGAGGCATATTCGGCTGGTGCAGTCATTAGCTAGATATAAAAATGGGCAAGAAAGCGGAGTGAGGGTGAAGCTAGCACCTTGAAACGGCATCCACCTGTTGCTTAAAGTGACCACCCCTTTAATTATGCATGATTTCAACCCTTGATGTATTTTAAATGGGCAAGTTATCTTAATTTTCAGTTGTCATGGATAGGTGAATTTCTATACTACCCAAAATATTTTTTAGCGTACTGTTAACTTGCTTATTTCTGCTATAAAGTTGGACATTTTAACATAGAGGTCTATGGGGATTGGCATTTTGGAAGCAGCCTCAAGTGGTCACTTGAGGAGCTACATCTCATGTTGGGTTTAATTTTTAGATTCAGTTCAGGTTGCCACTTGGCAATCTAAACTCAATTTTAAGTATTCAAATGTTCACAACATGCCCAACCCTCTGGGGAAGTATTTTAAAAATGTCATATGTCAATACTTTAAAGCACTTTGTCTTCAAACAATGATCCACTGTCAAACTAGGTTGCACATTACAATTCAGTCTTTTGTTTGCAGTTTTCAAAGAATTCAGAATATGTCTGGTCTCTTCATTACTCATCACAGTAGATAAAGATGGCTGACAGATAGCTTTCTCGGATTCTAGCTGAATGAGCTAGGACAGAAACAAAAATGTCTTTTCGTACTTGTGATACAAGATACAAATGATCCGATCTTTGATTCTTTCTTCACTCTTAGTCGTGACGTGGATCAGCAGATTCACTGCCAGACAAATGATCCGGACAGCTATAAAGTAATTTGCAGCTGGTAAAGATATAAGCTGGGATAAAAGAAATAAAAAATTTGCAGGTCCAAGGAAGAAATCACAAATCATTCGACAGCGGTCGGTGTACATTAACCACAGAGGTGGTGATAAGACTAAGATAATAACCGTGTTTTGATGGGAGTGACTCGCAAGCCTTGACGGTAAATTGAAAAGGGATTATGGGTGTTGTCGTTCAACTTTTACTATCTTAAGTAGACACAGGTTAAGAAGTAAACTTAATGGCAGGTTCTACCAGTGAATTAAAGTGGGATAAAGCAGGAAACTGAGTCATTCACAACTCTTCTTCCCTGAGATGTTTTTATTCATTAACACTTAAAACAACACACAATAAGGTGCATAGATTTAAGAAGTGACAGCACTTGTGGACTTTGAGCACACAATTCAAGGAAATAGCTTAAATACAATGAGGTAGCACACAGTAATTACGAGGGATTTTAAATTGTCTTGTCCTTCATTGGTTATATATTACATGTAACCAGGCAATGAAATTTAGTATTCATATCAAAACGTACAAGCTACTGATAATTTTATCGAGTCTTTGTGAACAAGGGACACCAATTAAATAATAAATTTTCCACTATCATAAACTGAATGAGTGTGCTATTCTCAGGTAAAGACACGCATGAGTCAACCTGCAGCTCTATTCATGAACTGTACTTATTTACATAACCAATCTGAATACACTGTAGTCATAAAAACCACTGTAAAGAAAAGAATGAAAACTTACAGTTATCTCAAGATCTACATGCACAAACAGGGTCAGAACAATGGGTAACATACAAATGGGTGAATATTTGTAGACTATTTTAACATGATTCCAGTGTAATAAGTGTTAATATGTTACAGTATGTTGTAATGGTTTACTTCAACTTTCCAAGTACCAGGAAAGGTTCGCAGAAAAGTCAAAAGCAAATGGTATTCTCTGTCCTGCATGGTTTGGTGCAACCATACCAAAATACATACTGTAGTAATGATATAGAGTAGAAAGGTTAGCATCCTATGTGAGGGTGGTGATGACTACTAGCTGGTTTGTTTTGTCCACAAATTATATTCATAAATAATCCTGTCACTGAAATGTGAATTTCAGCATCTTAGAGCTGTTGAAGTCCGCAGATTTTTTCTATGCGAAATAGCCATGGCAGAAAACAGCCACACACAGGAGGATGATGGCGTTGGCATTGACCACGTTCCTCCAGAGAGGCACCTCTGTGGTATCTGTGAGCTTCTTCTGCATCTCTGCTTGTTCTTCTGGAGTCAGCTTGGCTGCCTTTTTAGTCTCCAGTCCGCAGAAGCACATCAGTGCCTTCTTGCAGAAGCCAGGTTCCTCCTCAGGTTCTGTAACAGAATGGACACAGTCTATGAAGAAAATCTGTGTAGACGTCTGAATGTCTCTTTACTCTATATACTTCGTATGTCAGCTCATTACCATCTATGTCCATTTTGTCTGAATCTTGGTTATCAGTCCAATCATCCTGTTCCAGGTCCACCCTTTCCTCTGTACGGTTTCTCAGGCTCCAGCACAGTCGATACAACTAATGAAACAACACAACACATGGGTTGAAATGAATTATTTGCAGTCATGTTAAAAAGTTTGAGTACCATAGGGCAAGGTACACAAGTAACTACAACCATGGAAGCAATCACACAGGGTTTTGGCAATGCTACAACATGTAGTCTCAGAACCAATAAATACTCTCACAATCTTTGTTGTAGCACCCTGCAACCAAAGACTCTTGTCAGAAGGCGATTAGGGTTTAAAGTGAAGCTAATCAATTCCTAAAATGCACGTAAAGGCTATAAAAAGGTCTTAATGGGCTTTTTGAATTGTCGTTAGGAAATGGCAGTTAAGGTTAACTGTGGAAATCAACACAACTTTCAAATAAAGCAGTGCACTGTTAATCAAATGGACTAATGAATTCAACTTCAAAGCAAATTCTACATGGGAATAACATGCAGTTTTCAAGAGACTAAACTATAAAAAAGTTTGGCCTCTACGGGACGTCCAAACTTCTTCACTTAAATAAATGACAAATAATTAATGAAATAAAAAAGTGACAGTCCATTAACTTGCTGCTTGCTGCAGGGGTTATATTAACTTCTTTCAATTTCAATTTCACATTTCCACTCCTAAACTGCCTAAACATTTGCATGCAGTTGTGTAACATATGTATAGGTGTGTCTTCCACTCAGTGGACAAATGCATGATTTATCTAGCCTTATCCCTCAGCTCAGTCACGTACATGCTTGTCGTCAATGGGTTTGGTCGCGAGAGAGATTGCCAGTATGATGATGCAGGAGACGGCAAACAGGATGATGGAGAAGTAGAGGTAGTGAACTCCACATATGATAGTGGGACAGTTACTGGGGTGAACACAGCTGCCTGTCCCATAAGCGAACTCAGCAATCATCCTGGACAGTCCGATAACCAGTCCAATTAGGAGACCATAAAATGCACCCTGAGGAAAGAAAGACATAGGAAAAACATCAGTTTAGACAGAAACGCTTATATTAATGCTTGCAGTGGGAATAAAGGTTATATTTAAATGAATAGTTCAACAGTTTGGAATACAGTACATGTTCCTTGCTGAAAGTGAGAACAAATCAACACCACAAAAATCTAAAGCACTGAATTAAAGAGGGAACTCACAGTCTCATTGACACGTTTGCAAAACATCGCAAGCATGAAGACAGCTGCAATGGGTGGAGTGAGGTAGCTGGTGATGGACTGGATGTAGTCAAAGAGCTGACCACTCTGGGCTGACTGCACCACAGGGATCCATGCAATGCTCACACCAATCAGGGCCAAAATAAATACTCTATAGACAATTGAAACACACACAGAACCGGTCAAGAATTTGAACAATAATCATGTCAGACACAACCACAAATGTTTTGTTTTTTTTACCTGCCAGCAATCATGAGTTCCTTCTCACTGGCTCTGCTGCGGATCTTAGTGTAGATGTCCATGGTGAAGAGAGTACTGGCACTGTTGAAGATGGATGTGAGGGAGCTCATCAGAGAGGCCAACATCACAGCGAGCATAAGACCTCGCAAACCTAAAATAAAAGAATAACAGATTAATAAGAGGAAAGGAAGAAAACGTAAAGGAAGGGGTTATAAACTGTATTCACAGATCACGAGACAAAGGCCTTAAGTCACCTACCATTCGGCATGAGATCCACCACCAGTTTGGGATAAGCGATGTTGGTGCAGCCCACACTGGCACCACAGTATTCTTGACATAACGCTGGCTCCACACATGCCACCATATCTAGAATAAAATTTACACAATTAGCAGTGTGTTAAAGGAAAATGTAATCATGCATTGTTTTTGTAGAAAGAAGACAAACTACAAAAAATCTTTAACTGCTAATCCTTTTTTTTTTTTTTTTTATCAACACAGGTCAGAAGTAATTCTAAAGCTACAACACACTCACCGGCATAGAGGATCCTGCTGATCATCCCAGGGAAAACCATGAGGAACATTGGCAAAAGTTTCAGGTAGCCACACAGGATACATCCTGCTTTTACGTGAGATAGGTTCTTGGCAGAGAGGCAACGCTGCACAATGACCTACAGTTGGGAAAAGGACCATGCAGTGGAGGTAAGCGACTAAAGACATTTACTCAGGTACAATAGTACAGTACCTTAAGCACTTGTGCCTCATTTATAATCACTAAAACAGATCCCTCAATATGAGTATGCTTAAGCTATAGGGAAGGTGGAAAGATTTGGATACCAGAAGCTCTCTTGTTTCTGTCATAATCCCAGTAGTATTGACAAACCACATCTCGTCTTTGGTAGAATGTCTAGTTAGGCAAACTTAGTGAGCTGAACATAAACTGCTAAGTCAACTGGCTACTTGTGGAACAATCCTGTTGTAGATGTCTCTCAACTCTCTGTCTCTCAAGTTGCTAGTTCGACTCCCAGTTTTACCCATGATATCCCTGGCTGCAATTGAACCCTGAATCATCAGCCACTTGTCCCCAGAGGCTAGAGGCTGGCATATACACCTGCAATGGCTCTACGCAGAGCTTGCACTGTAGTGTGATATACTGGTGTAGATATTTATTTCTGTTCGCCAGCGTATCTGCATCATTTTGTAATTATGCCGCTAGTTATGCCGCATAAACATTTACACTGTACTTAACACTGTACTTCACGCATTTTTGGTTGGACTGAACAGTCTGTCTGAGCAGTGTGAATTTTCTGTGCTTGTCCGGCCACTGATAAATGTGAACTAAGAAATGCATTTCGGACCAATCACAGCTGTTGTAGCACGTGTTTCCCCAATGTGTAGTCACATTTTTGGGATGGTGGACTTCAGGCTATGGCACAGGGTCCACAGCTCACTACTGCACCAGTTGTAGTAGTGAGGTGCGACCATAAATCTAGTTGAAGTCATCAGACGATAGTGATGAGGTTAAGTGGTTCTTGAATTGCCTTACTTGTAAACTCTTCTTCACTACATTTCAATATTTTTGAAAGATTTTAATCAAGAAAACATGGAGCATGCAGGTAGATTAGGTGGATGGAAAATTATCATGAAGGATTTCACACTACTCTCTCAACATTTGAACTGGTGTCCTGCTCTGCACCGAGATTCAGTCTCAGTCCCTACATTACGTTAAGGTTTCACTAAAAGCAGGCCTATCTAACTACAGCAGGCGATCGCAGACCGCCTGAGCGAGCCTGGCAAAAACAGATGAGATAAAGACGCATAAGTGTGTGTACAAATGTGTGGGAATCAACTGAATGAGTTTTATGATTATGGATTGTTGCCGTGGTTAGTAAAAGCTGCCACTCAGTCTGAATGAAGTATCAGTAGTAGTCTCACAAATACTCTACAGCACTGCCCTTTTGCTTTACTGACCTGATCAGTGCACCAGTACCAGGTGGCCTGAATGGTGAGTCCAAAGATCAGGCCAGGCCATGGAAGGTCTCCTGTAACTGGATCCCTAAAAAGGTGGAAGGAGTCTGGCCGAGGTTCGTAGCACTCGGCACTGATGTTAGCCGTGGCATTGGGGATAGATGTCATATAGAGATTCTGGAAACTTTCATAGCCACCCACTTCATTGAAAGCTGAGGATGTGAGGACATGATGTATAACATTACAAACATGAACTACCATGTTAGCTCACAAAAAAAGCGAAAAGATAAAAATGAAAATATTACCAAAGCCCATGAGAATGAACGATCCAACAACCATGATGATGGTCTGCAAAGTGTCTGTGTAGATCACTGCAGCCAAACCACCTGAAATGCAATATGTGATGTTACCAATGAGCAAAGGTTTAACTCAAAACCTGAACATTTTGTCCCCTACAACTTACATCAAACTTAATGGAGAGTATAAAATCATGTTGTCATGGTGGTGTGTAAAAACTCTTTATGTAAAAGACATCCAGGTGTGGATGCATTATCATAGATCATCAACAGAAGGCCAGCTCATGCTTATCTTAGTCCAGGGGTAATTAAGCACAATAACACAGATAAACTAGATATGAGGAAAGAGAGGAGTTATGTATGTGTACGTCTCCTCAAATGGCCTTGAAGAGACTTTACCCCCAGGCATGGTGTTATTCATGTAGATAAGAGTTCTGGCTTTAGTTTACGAGCAGGATCTCTGTGAGTTCAGTCAAAATGGAAGTTAATTCATCCTGTGGACAGACCTGTGACGGTGTACAGTGCAGTAATCATAAGCAGCAAGATAACAGCAAGGTAGATGTTCAACCCAAGAGCCTGGTTGATGAAAATGGCGCCGGAAAACATGTCTGCCTGATTGGAGAGGAACACAAAGCATCACTTTAATAAATAACACCTAATGAATGTAGGAATAGAAATATTTAACCCAGTGTTTCATTGACTTACTGAAATCTTGGTGAAGACATACAGGAAGAGGGAGAGCACAGAGAGATAGATGCGAATACGCTGTCCTCCAAACCGCTTCTTCAGGTACTCAGGCATGGTGACCACCTAGACACACCCACAACTTTTAGTTTTCTTTTTATTTTAGTTTCTATTTTTATTCCTCAAACAATAAATTAAAACAATAATTATGAATGGATTTTTAGAATAAAATATGTATTTAGAGTTTCTAAGCCAACATGTGACTTGTGTGGTTTGTTTACCCCAGCTTTAATGTAGATGGGCACAAAGAGCCATCCAAGAATGACGACCACAACGAGAGCCTAAAACACACAAACGGACAAGACAGAAACACAGAATAAATAACCAGTGCCATATTTGCTCCAATAAAGATCCTCTGCACTCTCATAGTTTTCTATTGACTGACCACTCACCAGTCAGAGATAACCGATAATGTAGCATCTGTGTCACATGTTAGACACACATTTGTGTAAGAAGTGATAATAGCATAACTGGCGCAGACACGTTTACTCACATTCCATTCAAATGCACCAATGGCTATTCCTGTGGCTGCAGCAGTACCAGCGATTCCTACGAAGTGACCACTGCCGATGTTGCTGGCAAAGAGCGATGCGCCGATCTGTGGACAGTATGGTTAATTCAGTCAGGGATGTGCATTGTCTCTCTTTTGTTGGGCTTCTCATACTAAGAGAAGCTTCAGACTGAGATACCTGATGATTAACTTTTCAAGGAACAGTCATCTTTTCAGAAAGTATGTTCATCTCTGTACATATAAGAATGACTCTTTCACTTTGAGTAATACCCACCGGCCACCACACCATACTCCTTCCTGCAAGGAAGAAGCCACCCACAGTGGATCGGTTGGTGCGGACCATAGCCTGCAACAGGACAAGGACAGGTTTCAGAGAAAACAGTGACACACTACAGTATTTCAACTGCCACTGTTTGTTAATCACTGCATTTGTATAACATTTAATTTGACACACTGTTGCTTTAGCATATATCAATATAATGGATGAAGACAACAGGATCATTGCAAACAACTGAAAGTTATCACAATATTGTTAATGCTCACAAATTAATCTACTTTAGTTTAACAATATACTGAACGTAATATACGTAATGTAAATAGTCTCAGATCTGCTACAAAACAATTATGAACCAGTTTGCTGAGTGAGTTGCATTGATTGCACAACCAGTCCGCTTTGCTACTATAAAGTTAAAACTTAACGTAAGACGCGTAAGTTTCTGTGGAACCATATAAATCATTACCTTCTGTTTCTGACTGAATACAGAAAGGATTATTTTAAATTACTTAGATCAAAGTAAAACCTGAAGGACTGGACCACCTACCCATACTCCAACAGCCAACACAACCAAAAAGTAAATCACAATAACGGAGATATCTGCCGCATTGTTGAGGGCCACATGTTCCTCGGCTTCTCTGGCACTTCTCTGTGTCCAAGAGAATCCAAAATAATCTGCAGACATGTTGTCGAGTGGGAGGGCGCCAAAGAAGGAGTACTGCTGGAGTTGCTTCTCTTTGACTGAAGCACTTGCTCCTGCACTAACCTTTATATGCTCTAGTGTGCGTGCGCGTGCATGTGTGTGTGTGTGTGTGTGTGTGTATGTGTGTGTACATAGATGTCCAAGAGGGAGAGGGAGATAGTGAGGGAAAGAAGGGGGAGGAAAAAATTGTACTTGTGTGTGTGTTTATCTAATAAATTATATTGATGACCTGATATTGTATTAGGCTGAAAGTGGATGTACAAGCAAAGATAAAGCTGAAACATGAAGTCGTCACATGTTGGTGTGAAACTGTATGTGTTAGAATGTGTAACCTTTTAGCAAATAGTGTTGTTAATCATCAATCGACAAGGAAATGCCATAAGTAAAGGCACTGGTGTTGCTTTAAAACAAAGGAGCATCAGATGATCTATGCAGTGTTTTTCAGTGTATTTCAGTCCAATTGAGTTCAGTTTAATAATGCTTCTGTCAATAACTAAAACAGGAATGGCCAAGTACACTGATAACACATATCAGTGACGAAAAGTAATATGTAATTTTTAATCATAAAAAATGTTTGAATCGCTACCAACAAGGAAATGATTTCTTGTTTACCGTGTGGTGAGGACAAATAATAAGAGCTTGACCCCAACTCCACTCCACCCACAGTAAACCTTGGCCATAATACACAGGAGCTAATTATTATTGGAAAAGGTATTTTAAAAAAATCATCAAAGTGGGGTGATGTCTTATTGATTCAAAGACAGGAAGAATAATTCATGTTTCCTAAGTACAAGGGTTATATGGAGATTATTGTAAAGAGAAAAAAGAGAAAGATCCTGAGAAACTTTTGGACTTTTATCAGAAGTTTCTCTTAAAACATTTTAAAGAAAAAATTAAAAAATTTAAAGAAATTTTAAATTTAGTTTTTGCATATTGGTTTATTTTACATTTGGGTTTAGGGATTTGACAGTCAGTAATTTTTATTCCACGAATTAAAACATTTTTGCATTCCTGCTTTGTAAGGCAGCACCTGGATTTAACTAAGCAAATAGGTACGAGCCTCCTACTGGATAATTACTGCATGGGTGATTATCTTTCAGCTGGCAACAAGTTATTTAAACCCAACTGATGCAATGAGTAGCCTCTCATTTATTAACCATGTCGAAAGACACATCCCATGGTCGTGGAAAAGATGTTAGTTTGTTTGAGAAGGGTCAAATCATTGGCATGCATCAAGCAGGGAAAACATCTAAGGAGATTGTAGAAACTACTACAATTGGGATAAGAACGGTCCAACATATTATTAAAAACTGGAAGGATAGTAGGGAACCATCGCATCAGGGTAAGAAGAGAGGCAGATGAAGTGATGCACCCATCATGGCTCGTGTCTACTGTACAAGCCTGTGGGGGCAGTGCTATGATCTGGGGTTGCTGCAGTTGCTCAGGTCTAGGTTCAGCAACATTATGTGCCCAAAGAATGAGGTCAGCTGACTACCTGAATATACTGAATGACCAGGTTATTCCTCTTCCCTGATGGCACGGGCATCTTCCAAGATGACAATGTCAGGCTTCATGGGGCTCAAATTGTGAAAGAGTGGCGGTCCAGTGTAATATTAGAGTGTGTGACCTTTTTTTTTTTGTTGGTGGCGACTTTTTTTTTGGCCGGGCAGTGTATATTGGACTATATTTTTGTGTAGGTGTACTGATACTTAACTTATATTCTGCAGGCACATACTGTAAATGAAATAGACCACTTTAATTCATCACCACTTTTTCAGAATCTAATTTTGCGTGAACAGTAATTGCTAAAATTTTGAGCCATGATGCCAAACATGGTACCTTACTGACACGTAAGTAAATGTTTTTTGTTTTCTTTTTCGTTTTTTTCAAGATCTGCAAAACCTCATCATTTCTACTTTCTATGTCACTGCTGGAGCTCCATAAAGCTAACAGTGTTCCAATCAAAATGCCGGTCTATATACAGTATGAGAAAGAAGTGACAAGAGTGTCATCTGAGTGTACAAAAAGTCTCAAAATCATGGTATTGGACAATGCTAAATAAATATTACAGAAATTATTTGCAGATGTTCTTGTCCATTATGGTTTGCGTAAGTATAAAGAAAGTTCTCTTAGCAGCCAATAGGTGTCTCTGTAGGTCAATGTAACTACCGCATGAGGCTCTAAGGTCACTACCTTTCATTCCTCAGTCTTCTGTTGCATAACATCTAACATACCATATAGTAGGGTCAAAGCCTTTACATAGTTTCAGCCAGACTAAAGGTCTAATCAGCTGGTGTGGATGTGCAGGACCTTTAATTCTGTTTAAGCAAGAAGAGCTGCATCTGCTGCAGGTGTGGATGGCCAGAGACACTTTTAGGTCATCCCGACTGCTTGCATAAAGTGGGAAATGGCATTATGTAAAGAAAGAAAACGTGCTTCCATCCAACTGTGACTTAGTAAGTGATTATTTCTTTATTGAAGGCTGTATATTATTGCACGTGTGTGCCTAATACAATCAACATCAAGTAAACTTTCATAACATGAGGGTAACAATCAGTATTTAAGTTGCAATTTCGTACGTGCTGATTAAGGTTTTATAAGCGTCATAGCACACGGTGTAATGATAAAAAAAGGCCAATGTCCACTGAGCAGGGCTCCATGAGACAAGCATTTCCTGAAACAAAAAGCATTGTTATAGGTTTGAGCCTTTTCTGGTTAAACACTAAAAAACAACCACTAAGGTTTAACAGTACTGTAGTTGTGGCCTTACAATGCCTGCATATTTTTCACGTGTAAGACATAAAATATTGCTAATTACAACCTCTGTCATTATGAGACATTAATTGTGTAACTAAGTTTAATTGAAAGGCCTTGAACACGTCTGCCATCTCATATGGACTCAGTAAGTAATTATTTCTCTATTGAAGGTTGAATTTTATTGCATTAGGTAAGCCGTACAATTGTATAACTGTGCTGGACACACCAATGTCCCTTGGAACAATATCAGAACACCTTCAACCTTTCGTCACCAACTGTGTCCCTACTCCTGTCATTATAATGGTGACAATGATATGAAGAGTGCTAAAACTGATTAAGCGATGCCATATAAAAACCATAAAGATATGGCTAACATCTAGGGATAGTTATAGTTAGCTGTAAGCTGTCGCTAAAGGTAATTTAGCCACATTTTCTGTCTCTTCTAACTTTAAAACTCAAGTTTCATCATCAGCACCTTCCAAAGTTAGTTTGTTATAGCGCGCGAATAGACTTTAGCTAAACCTTAAATCTGGCAAAAATACTTCCGTACTTACACAGGATAAAGTATTCATGCTAAGAGCTAGCCTGTCTCTGCAGACCTTGGCCAAGGTGAATTTCATGTGATTTGTTGTTGTTACACACCTTTAAATAAAATCTTTCCATTAAAAAAATGTGACACTAATTTTTGTTAATGCAATGAAGCTATAATATTCATTCACATGAACAAAGAAGCTTTATTTAGGGTGGAGTAACTAAAGTATTGTTTTGTGACAATGAAGGAAAAAGCAGGAAAATGAGCAGCTTTACTAACAGAGCATCCTACTGAAAAAAGACAGCGTGAAGAGGAACAGACATAAGGAAAGGGATGGGGGAATTATCAGACTGTCTGTTACAAATGGCTGCTTGAAATCTCTAAATGGGGACAATCAATATTCACTTGAATAAGAATCAATCTCTGGAATGAGGCCATGCTCTTTGGGGATTAAGGCTCGGTCACACTCGCCGAGTTCAGTCCTTATTTTAAACCCAAGAAGAGGCTTCGGCCTTCCAACAGCCACAGACAGATTTTCTCTGTGGTTTGGGGCTATTGCAATGATAAGGCAAGAAATTTATCTCTTGCAGGACAGCATTTGTCATATGTGCTAATCTACAGTATATATAGTGTAACACAATACAGTAGCTATGTTTAATAATAAAAGATGGAGTGTTCTGTGGAAAACACAGATGCTCTTGTGTCTCATGAACTCTCTGTGTCTACTATCTATATGATTCAGGAATCTGCAGAGGCCCTGCTGATTGAACCAGGGAAGCAAACCCGCGGGCCTGGCCTGACAGAATTATGTGAAGGATTTATCTTGTGACCTCAGCACCAGTGTTCACAAATTTACATCATCGCCATTTTCATTACATCTAAGTTTTCTTGTTTGTCTGTTTTGTTCGTTGCTTGTGAGTTGCATTATCTAATGTTGAATGTCAGAGCGTCCCATTACCATCACATGGATACCTTAGCCAGAAGGCGTTTCAGAACAACCTACATGAAAGCACAAAGCCTCATTGCCGTTTTAAGATACCTATACCACGTCGACCATAGCACCAGTAATAGTCCTTACTTTGTATTGAGATGGTGTATACATCACTATGGTAATTTCTTAACTTTTTTGTTATCTGGAGGATGACAGTATTTGAGTCACTGTGCTGCAACAGTGAAGTAGTTTTGAGTTAATCAGAAAACAAACAAGGGCGACTTTTTCTCACAGCTATATTTTTTATTAGCTAGTGTCTGGCTTCCAGTTAAATTCTAGTCAATCACTGCTATAAAGTTAACCAATAACATCATTACCTACCATACACACCTTGATTCTGTTTTGTCTGTGTATGATAAATGTAATATTTAAAGGCATTCAAAAGTAATAAAAATTCCGGGGTGGTGTTAACATTCATTAATACACAGGATTAGATGTTACAATCCCTTGTGCCAAAATCCCAGGCAAAACACATTTAGAGGCCCTGTCCAACTGAGAAACTCTAATAAACCTATAGTCATGTGATATGACGCTTAACCTACAATCTAAATGAATTAAGTAAATGCTGCTGGCTTGTATGGCCCGCTCAGCAGCAGACGCTAACTCAAACCATGTGAAATATAAGCTAACCAAATGCTGTTGGCTAGCTTAACCTACAATCTAAATGAACTAAGTAAATGCTGAGTTCATTATTGTACATCTGATTGTTCTTAGTGTATACGTGACACCCATTTGTACATCTTAATTATTATTATAATTACACAATATTAAGTAAACAAGGCATTAAATTACTAACATGTCACACAGAAAAGCATCGGGCCGAGGAACTGGACATCGACCTCGTGGTTCACATGCTGATATAAAACAATGATTTTTATGGTGGCAAGTACATATCAATATGTAGTCAGTACACAAGAGTTCACTTGTAGGGCAACAAAACTGATATGCAGTGATAATCAGAACTCCATATCTGGGCACACTTCCATACGCTTCAACAGAGGGCCTTTATAAACAGAGTCATGACGAGAATTAAAATGAAAGGAGCACTTCAGGGTGATCACCTGGAACTTGAACTCAAGCCCCTAGGCCAGGGCTCGGCAACCTTTTTGGCTGAGAGAGCCATGAAAGCCGCATATTTTAAAATAAATTTCCGCGAGAGCCATATAATATTTTTAACACTGAATACAACTAAATGCGTGTATTTTTCGACCATCAATTTTAGAGTATAATAAGTCTCTGAATTCAGAGACTTACTATGGAGGCTGTTACTTAGCAGACTAACTTAGCTTTAATGCTTTTCTGCAGCCACCAACGACATTTATTGAGTCTCAGCTCCTTCGTCATCGAGCAGCCACTCACCTCAATGGTGAGAACAGTGGAAAATGGAGGAAGGAAGTCTGATACTGAAACATGCACAATACCAAGTGTGGCAGTTAGAGCTGTATAGAGAGAGCAGACATGTTGAATTATAAAACATAGGTATAATTAAAGTTGTTAAGACTCAGGTGTAAACATTAATTCGGGGAAAGAACATCTGACAAGGAAGAGATAAAACTAATAACCTAATTATATTATATTATATTATATAATTTTATATTATATTATATTATATTATATTATATTATCCTATCCACAAGGTGGCACAGTAGTACAGCTTAGTACAAAGGGTGCATCACTGTGATGTGAATAAACTAAAAGCACGGAGCACAAAACCCAAGAGAACATTGCCCCAAAAATATCTATACTTTATTTCAGTCTTAATATATAGCACCTCCTCTGCTGAACTGAATATACATCACAGATAACTGCTGATTATTATTTTTCACCTTTTTGATGGTGCTGGTATTCAGGAGCCAGGACACTTTAATTTCAGGCGCAATGCATGTCAATTCTACATGCAGCATAAAAAACATATATCCATTTGTAATAACTTTGGTTTATGGTATTTGATAACCTTTTATGTTCATTCATACTCTAAACCGTGCTTTTTAGTTTCCTCTATCAATGTACATCTCTTTCGCCTGAAGATAAATCTTATTGTCACACTGTAAGATGTCGATAACCAACTGAACCCATCCAATACGCAATACAATATGCAGGCTGAGAGTACCGATCAATAATATAAACAATAACACGTTGCTCAAAGGTTTCATGCCACAGTCTGATCAATCCTGATCCCTGGATTACAATAAAACAATGCATTATAGATGTTTTTTTTTTCCCAGAAAGACCAAAAGAAAACTAAAGAATGGGTTTGTTTATTGTAATGAGAGACACCTGAAGCATGCCAATTATATAATGAACAGGGACAGTAAGGACACAGACATCACCATTTGAGACTATTTAGTCTGAAAAAATGAACCAGCTTAATAAAAGGAAATAATATGATATGAAACAATAAACGGATGAAAAATATGATATCTCACTAGAACAATCATTGAAATCTACATATGAAGAAAAAGTAATCTATCTTGCTTTATATCAGAGCATGGTATTACTGCGTTACAGTGCGGAAAATGTTTTTCCTCTGACCTCTCCCTGTATATGTATGTACCCTGCTCCTCCAGGTGGACCCCAGGACAGATGAGATATTTAATCCTTTCAGCATGCACCTTAGGCGTGTCTTGGGTCTGCCATGTATCAATAAATGCAGTGTGTCACTTAAAGGGGACCTACTGTTTTTTACAACCTGAACCTTATTTCTGGCATAAAATACGATCGTTTACTCACCCATATAACTTTGGTGTTATCTGCAGTCGTTCGTCAGATATTTGCATCCGCGTATATCCATATAGTGGGAGTGATTGGGGCACCGCAACGCAGCCTCTAAATAACGCATTATCTGCCGCGAAACTCGTTCATTTCACCAATATTTTGTTGTGATATGCTAGTGCTATTCCCCGTTGAGTCCGGAGTTACCTGTTATCATAATCCGGGGTCTGTAGATTGACCTACTAACCTCTGATTAGCAGATAATGCGTTATTTAGAGGCTGCGTTTAGGTGCCCCAGTCACTCCCACTATATGGATATACACGGATGTAAATATCTGACTAACGACTGCAAATAACACCAAAGTTATATGAGTGAGCAAACGATTGTATTTTATGCCAGAAAAAGGGTCCAGGTTGTAAAAAACACTAGTTCCCCTTTAATAAAAACACAAAATATTTTGGAACAGGTAGCAAGTGAGGAGAAAAGTAGTCAAATAGTAAAATTAGGGTCAGCAGCATTTCCAAGTTTTAGGCTTTTATGTTTTTGTAGTGTGGCTGCTTGGATGCCAGCTGTAAAATGTATGCATTTTACAAAAAAAGTTATAGAGTGGATGTAACCTGTAGTAGGCCTGCTAATATTTAAATCCAGGCCTACCTATGTCAGTTTTGATATTTTTGGTTATATATATATATATATATATATATATATATATATATATATATATATATATATATATAAAGAGTCTTCTGTTATAAAATTGGATAAACCAACTACAAACTCATTGTTTCATTTTCCACAAGTCCAGCAAATCAAATCTAATCATCTACCTTTCTGGCCAAGAATACAAGCATATTTACTTTGGCTGTGCATTTGTTCAGGTGCTGACGCTTAGAGCACACATGCAGCTGTATTTAGACAAACCCCGGACGGTAACAGTGGGACTGTGATCGGAAGTAGACTGGTAGAAACTGCAGAATTTAAGACGCTTAATAAGTGTGTACCCTACCTTTTCCCTTATGAGACTGTAGCTCCCTTTAATCCTGAACAGGATAAGCAGTTTGAGAGGGGATAGATGGATTTGTAGGCAGACGAGGCACAAAATAGAAATACCTAAGTACAGTAAGGTCCCTCAAATTTGTAATTAAGTGGATTTTGGACTTTTTGGACTTTGGATGTTCACCTTTATGCTAACGTCAGAGAATGTAGCTATGAAGGCCTGAAAAAGCAATATTTTGAGATAAATATATAAAATATGTATAAATCACATTATCACATAATCACACTATATTACCAAAAGTATTCGCTCACCCATTCAAATGATCAGAATCAGGTGTTCTAATCACTTGGCCTGGCCCCAGGTGTATAAATTCAAGCACTCAGGCATGCAGACTGTGAAACAAGACATTTGTGAAAGAATGGGCCGCTCTCAGGAGCTCAGTGAATTCCAGCGTGGAACTGTCATAGGATGCCACTTGTGCAACAAATCCAGTCGTGAAATTTCCTCGCTCCTAAATATTCCACAGTCAACTGTCAGCTCTATTATAACAAAATGGAAGCGTTTGGGAAAAACAGCAACTCAGCCACGAAGTGGTAGGCCACGTAAAGTGACGGAGAGGGGTCAGCGGATGCTGAAGCGCATAGTGCAAAGAGGTCGCCGACTTTCTGCACAGTCAATTGCTACAGAGCTACAAACTTCATGTGACCTTCAGATTAGCCCAAGTACAGTACGCAGAGAGCTTCATGGAATGGGTTTCCATGGCCGAGCAGCTGCAGCCAAGCCACACATCACCAAGTTCAATGCAAGGCGTCGGATGCAATGGTGTAAAGCACGCCGCCACTGGCCTCTAGAGCAGTGGAGACGCGTTCTCTGGAGTGATGAATCACGCTTTTCCATCTGGCAATCTGATGGACGAGTCTGGGTTTGGAGGTTGCCAGGAGAACGGTACATTTCAGATTGCATTGTGCCAACTGTGAAATTTGGTGGAGGAGGAATTATGGTATGGGGTTGTTTTTCAGGAGCTGGGCTTGGCCCCTTAGTTCCAGTGAAAGGAACATTGAATGCTTCAGGATACCAAAACATTTTGGACAATTCCATGCTCCCAACCTTGTGGGAACAGTTTGGAGCGGGCCCCTTCCTCTTCCAACATGACTGTGCACCAGTGCACAAAGCAAGGTCCATAAAGACGTGGATGACAGAGTCTGGTGTGGATGAACTTAACTGGCCTGCACAGAGTCCTGACCTGAACCCGATAGAACACCTTTGGGATGAATTAGAGCGGAGACTGAGAGCCAGGCCTTCTCGACCAACATCAGTGTGTGACCTCACCAATGCGCTTTTGGAAGAATGGTCAAAAATTCCTATAAACACTCTCCTCAACCTTGTGGACAGTCTTCCCAGAAGAGTTGAAGCTGTAATAGCTGCAAAAGGTGGACCGACATCATATTGAATTCTATGAGTTAGGAATGGGATGGCACTTCAGTTCATAGAATGAGTAAAGGCAGGTGAGCGAATACTTTTGGTAATATAGTGTATCTTAGTTTGAAGTTTAAAGATTTTATTTTTCCATATTCGTGCGTGAACAGACAAAAGAATGGATGGGAGCTTTCAGGGAGAAATAGTTTATAATGTTTTGAGTGTGAGTTTGGAAGAAAGGCATTTTTTATTATTATTATTAGAAGTGGATAAATTGAGGCAAATGATCAAAAGGTTTAGGTTAGATCATGTTAGTGATAAAGCATTAGGGGCATTTTTAGACCGGTATAATAAAGTATGACAGGAGGGCAGACTGCCCAGAATTTGGAAGCCAGTAAGCCTATTAATTATAGGTGGATTGCTTCTCTGAAATCGTATCTTTGTGATCTTTGTGAAGTAATGGAACATATGACAACCAAAGGACTTACGCTGGAAATGAATCATGCCTTTAAGTGGGGTTATGAAATGGAGGGTCACCATGGAAATACACATAAATAGAAAATGAATGGGGCAACAGTCGCAGCTGCATTCTTGATGTGGATGATAATTAGGATTTAATGTATGAAATGCAGTTATGTTATCAAAAAGGAAATGATTAATTATTCCAGGTACAGAATATTGTTTACTCTTGTCACCCTGTTCACTGGAGACTGTGGACAAGATTTGTTCTCATCTTCTGCTCTGAGGGGTAAAATGAAATATTCATGAAAAAAAATCTACTCTTCAAACAACAGCCTGCTCGTGCATATCTTGTCCTTGACAAAACCATTCAATGATGTTTTAGAAAAGTAGAAGCGGAGAAACAGCCAACTTTGTTAAACCTTCACTTTTTTCACTGATTAGAAGTGACAAGGAACTTGTGTGAGGTTAAATGTGGGATAAATAAAGGATTATCTCATATCCTGTATGTCTTCCTCGTTAAAGAATCGGTTTGGAAATATTCTACATTTTTATCAACACTTCACGCAAAATGTATAACCAAGTCAGTTAATCCTATGAACCAGTTTTGTTTCTGTATCCAGTGACTGATGTAGCTTATGCTCTTTGTATTATACGAGCAAGAATGCTGTTGTTTATGTTTCGTGCACAAATTAGATATTTGTCGTATTCCTAAAATAGAAGCCGCCCCTACTAAGCTGTTGACATGGCTATTGAAACTGAATGCTTCATTAATATTGTCATTTACTGTACATGCAGCAGTAGTGTCTTGCACCCATTGTGCAGTGGAAGACTGGATTGGCAATGTGATATTTGCATGTGTAATAATAATAATAATAAACATTTAAATCCAGTGCATTGCTTGGATGTTACACGGCCATACAAAGGCAAAATATAGTGACTACATTTGGTCTGAGTGATGACCGGAATCTAATGTTTTAGCATCTCATTTTACTATAAACTATACCATCAATTTAATGGAACTAAAACAAAAAATGCAGTCTTTTTTTCTGGGAAAAAAACATGAAAGGACCCAGAAAACAATGGTGCTAAAACTGATTTAGCATTACCATGTAAAATCTATTTAGATATGGATAACAATAGGGCAAGTTATGGCGAGATGTTAGCCATAAGTAGCCTAGTTTAGCATCTTTTGCTCCTAAAACCTGAATATAGGCATAATCCACAAATCCCAATCAGCAAAAGGCCTGATTCAGAGTATCAAAATTGCATATGCTATTTACATGATACCCTTATCAACTTTCTTGTGGGATACTAGCATAAAAAAAGAATAATTTAAATCAAAGTGAAAAATTTCCTAAAAACGTCTGTGCCCAGCCTTTTGTAAACATGAACCTGTGTATTTGTATATTTTTATTTATTTGGTGCGGATGAGTAGGTTTACGGCTGAGATAGAAATGTCATGGACCAGCACTTTGCTTGTTTTGGCCTTTTGTGTAATGATTAGCTAATAATAATAATATAGACTGACTCTAGTTTGATTGGATAGAGATAAGAACATGTGGTCCTTTTGATTGAGAGTGCCTCATTTAAATTTAAATAGAAATGTCTTTCATATATATGCGTGGAAATAAACATTTACTGGTGTTTCTTTTTGTGTACAGTTTTGATGACCTGCATCAAGTGCATTAAAGTACTACAGAAATATGATAGAGAAAACATCTCTAGCTGAACAAGTCTTCATCTCGATGCTCTGCATAGTTTCTATAAAGGCAACAGCTAAAAGAGTGCCATAGTTTTGACCAGGAAACCTGTGACAGACACAAAGCCACTTTTCCCCGACAGCTTCAGCCCTTCCCTGTGCTGCATTAGAATTACAAGGGCAGGCTGGTGATGTGATTTGATGCACATCGATGCATCAGTCAGTCATGAAAACAGTTTACTAGAGGTTTCGTAGCAAATCAAGGTTATAAATAAGTGACTCACAGAGCAGTGGATGCACAGAGCCTCACGTTGTCTAAATAAGAGAAATACTATGTATGTTTGTCTACAATAACAGTACAAACAGGTGGAGTTAGAAAGTATATTTGTAATCACCCTAATAATGCCCACAGTCCATTCAGGCAACATCCAAACACATAAAATGTGTTAGAGGATAAAGTAACTGCTTGAGCCTGCTCACAAATTATGGCAATTAAGGGAAGCTACCATTTAGGGAATGTTAACGGACAAGACATTGTTTCTTCACGGTTGTAAGAGTTGGGTAAGCACTGCAGCTCAATATAGGGCTTGTTTGACAAAAGCACAAGACAGGCCTTTTCTTAGTTTAGGATTTACAAATGATTTTAAGATATAAACCGCAGAGATGTAGTGAGACCTAGGAGGCCAATGCAGGCCTATAACCAAATCTATCCACAAAAACTACATTGTCTTATAACATCCAACAACCAGTAGTCTCATTTAAGAGTAATTATCATGTCCATGTTTCCTGTTCACTAACAGTCTCTCTGTGTTGGTCTTACAAGTCCTGGCCTGTCTCAACTGAGGTGGTACTTTCATTACATGCGCAGGTCACTGATGTGCTACTGGGGGTTGGTGGTGCTAGTATTTGTTTGTGTGCCAGTGGGTTCAGTGGTGGTAAATAGGCTGTCAGTTTGTTTCTAATCTATCGGCAGTATTTTGTGTGTATCTGTTGCAATGCGTCAAGCTCATTCGGCCAGTGAAATGGCGCTACTCAGAATGCGGTTACTGATCCACTGTAAGATTAAAGGATTCTTGATGCTCAGAAAGGCAATCCAGCGATGGGTGACCACTGTTGACCCGAAAGAGTCTGGTTTACCGAATCCTCAGTACAAACAATTTTCATTCATTGTCTTTCTTTCGACTTGCCAGTACAATACAGTCCAACCCTCACTTATAATCACAAACCATGGGTAGTGAGGGAAAGAATTGCATTGCAGATACAAGCGACCGCTGGGCAAAGCCTCAGAGATAAAGTGGGGCGCTCATCCAGTGGAGGGTTACAGTTGAGCCACAGAAGTGGTTTGGGCATCTGGCATGTACTGGACACCTCCTCTTGGAGATTTACTGGACACGGTCAACTAGAGGGGAGACCCTGGATTTCGTATCTCAGAATTACAAAACGTTGCTCAGGAGCGGAACGTCTGGCATACCTTGCTCAGCCTGTTGCAACCACCACCTGACTTTGGATAAGCGGAAGAAAATGGATGGATGGATGGATGGGTGGTGTATGAGGGCCATTCATTGGTTTTATTCCATAACAGGTTATATTCAGATGTCTTTACGGAAATAGCTGTTTTTTTTTTTGTTTGTTTTTTTCAGCTCACATCTTTACAGCTGAACCAAGTTCATGGGGAATTTATTTGGATGAATGGATTTAAACTCAAAGTCAAAGACTCAAGGTGTGTTCTTAGAAGATCTGTTTTTACTACATGCTTTAACAGACAGTTCTGGTTTTTGCTTCTCCTGGCAGCACAACAAACACTATTACCTTGTTAGGCCACACATTGTTCGGCTGTTTATGATATTAAAAGAGAGGTCCATTTCTGAGCTGACTCATTCGTTTGAGCATCATATACAGAGGAGAGGACTAGATGGAGACATGTTAAACATGTGGTTGATGTCAACTAGACCAATAGAGGAAGGCTGCAGAGGGTTCACAGGATAGTCTCTTCTTAGTCAGTACTTGAATGGCACAAGAAAAAAGCTAGCGAATCAACAACAAGAGGCCTGACAACAACCTTTGTTGTGGACAGAGATAAATTATTTCTACATGAAGATTATTCCTGGGATGGCAACATTCACATATGTACGTATAAACAAACAGTAACTCTAAAATACTTTCAGTTCAATTTAATTTATTTGTATAGCACCAAATCATCACATTGCATGTGTTTCATGTCACTTTACATAGTAAGGTCAAAACCTTACCCAGCATGGTATATGTTATACCTGTTTAGCATCAGCATGCTAATATATTGCTGTCACCACGTTAGCACGCCGCTGACAGCATTGACAAATAACCACTGCTCCTTTGTACATCGTCAAAGAACCATCTGCAAGGCTTCTACACTCTCGGTCTTTAGGTATTTTCTGCAACATGTTAAAACATTAAATAGTTAAATATTTAATAATCTTGGGCTAATGCCATTCACAAAACTTTTATGACAGTGTTTATGAATATATAAATTGTCTTTCTTCTCACATTTGGCACAGGTTTCTAGCACTTCCTGTGTAAAAAAAAAAAAAACGGACCCTCTTGACACACTTACACTGAGAAAATGTCATTATTTCACATGATTCAATATTTGGCAATAATTTGTTTCCCAGACTTTCGTGAGACCTACAATGGCTGCACTGAGTACATGTCCAGTTTCCAGATTGATAAAATTATACCCAACAATAGCAGGGACTGTTGGATAAAGGCTTAACAGCGGTCTATAATAGATGCCACATGGGTCAAGAGAAGGTTTTGTCAGGAGGAAAGTGGTTGTAACTGACTCAAAGACAGATGGTTAACGGCCAGATGTCAGGGAGGAGTTGATGAGAATCATCAGGAAGTAGAGCAGATCAGCAGCACTGGTCCAGCACAGGGTTCAAGAGGCCAGAAGTTAAGTCTCCTCATGTCTTTTTTTAAGGACTTCATTTAGTGCAGGATGAGGGTGAGACATTAATCTCATGTTAGAGGGGTTGGAAGAGGAGACAGTGACCAAAGGTTGGCCTGGAGGATGAGCCTCGGCTGTCATCACTCTCTCTGTGAAGCGAACAGAGGAGGGAGGAGTTTGTTGAGCAGCGCTGAGTCGAGAGGAGAAGATAGACTCTGTGGACTAGCGGCAGAAGACTGGATTTAAGGTGGTAAATGGCGGATCTGCAGCAAATAGAGGCAAATAAAAGAGGAAATGAGATACTAAAACTCTCTTAGAAAGCCAGACTTGTGGAATTTTCCTGCAGCTGCCCATAGGGCTGTCCATTTGATTCACTCTGCAGTTTGCAGCCAAGGAGCAGGTGGGTGCAGATAGACACAATAGAGGAAAGGGGAAAAGGCCCTGTGGGGATAAGAGGGCAAGGATGAATGTAGGGGTCACTGAGGACACACGAAGAAGTAAAGAGAGGTTAGGTGAGGACAGGACTAAGCAGAGGAATCACAAGACAAACATAGTGGTGATGGTGTTAGGAAACACAATTAAAAGGGTTTCTATTAAGGGGACTGAAGAGGGAAGTAAGTGCTGGTCAACAACATGAAAAGGGTCAGTAGAGGCCAGTGGCAAGGACTTTCATGGCTTTCTCTCACTTAGTTTCTTTTAAAATGTCTAAATGATTCAGGAGGCCTATAAATAAACAGGGACGTGGAACCTGCCAGGGATTATAGATATTTATTCGTCAGAACTGTCATCATATGGCCAAGGATTTTCGTTTGTTCCTCCGGTTGTTTATGAACTAGTTGCGTTTTTTTGGAAATTCCCCCAATACCCTTTCCTTGTTGTATATCGGACGTCTCAATACTGATGACAAATCTGAGGCTTACAACATTGGACAAAGCCTTGTTTATGTTCTCCAGAACGACACAACTATTTTCCGATCAGGGCCCCGAAACAATAACCTGCCTCATGTTGTGATGAGAGCAAACAGGTTCTTCTGGTTATTCAAACCTTACCTTACCTTTAGCAAAGTGTGCACATCTGCTTAGTTATCATGCAACATAAACTCTGTATCATTTGATATTCATATTAGCATGATGGACTGTTGTACAAAAAAAAATAATAATAATCTATTTTTGCAAACTCCCAATAAAACATTTTATTCAGTTTTCTTCTGGGGCAATTGGACACCATGAAAATATCAACCGTGGAAGAAGTTCATTGAGTTTTATTTTGAGATTGGCCTCAAGTACAAAGGCCCGGCAAGCACTGATTGAAGCTTAGGGCCATTCTATCTCTCCATTGATATTTCCATGGTGTCCAACGGACTGGGATGTAAACTGACCAAAATGAAAACTTCTGTGAAATCTCACAAAAGTACATCTTTTTGAACACCTTTTTTTTTGTCTTCATGTCCCTTCTGAGAATAAAGTGATGGACAGTCGACCCATTAAAAAGAAGAAATATAGATTGATTTTTAAAAATGTCTCTCCATTCACAACTTTTTTTTTTTTTTTAGCAGTAGAAAGTAAGTTCTTCCACGTTTCTCAGTTTTCCAGATCTTTTCTGTTTTGTTTGTAAAAATTATTAATCTGTACAATAGTTAGATATATGTATCTTGTAATTTAACATTTATACTCCTTGCCTATGTGTTAGTGTTATTTAATGTGTTAATTTCCCTAGATTATCACCAACCCCATCTGTAACATTATTCCTAGGTGTCAAATTTCTAGCCCATCACTGTGTTACTTCACATTCAGCTGCCTGGCATTACCTTGTGACCAAACCTCCTCCCAGATGACTAGTTCAAGCCTAAAATTCACATTAAACTTCCCCCCTGATTCATTTAAATGAGTAAATACAGAACATTTCTATACTTCCTTTGAATTTTTTCTCTTTTTTTTGTTAGCAGCTATCCTCCCACTCTGTAACTCAGTCATTTTTATCGTTGGCACCGGCTCCTACCACATGACAGTCATAAGGCATGATTTCAGCAAAACTTGCCCTTCTCTGAATTTTATTTATGCCCGTCCCTCAAACAAATTCCCACTGTTGCTTAAATCAATCCACGGAAAAATATCCTCGTGACTTGTTGATGGTTGTTTTTTTTTCCTCCTTCCACACATCGATGCTAATTAAGATAAAGTGAGCAAGAGATAAGAGGCAAAAATACGAGTGAAAATAAGTTAGAAGCCATCTGCCACAGGGGACTTCAGTTTTAATATGTATGTGTGATTTACTGAAAGCTATGTTAATAACTTGAATTAATATTCATACCATACGACACCTTCTGTTACAGGATTGATCATAGTGATATAATGTTTAATAATAATATTTCTTGTTTCAAATAGCCTAACTAAAAATTGCGAAAAGAATCCGTGAGGCTTGTTGGGTCAGCTGGAGTTTATACACAAAGCGGACTCTCTGTGCCACTGTACGCCGTCACCCATCACGCATAGGCCACGTTCATTCAGGAGTAATTTAATTGCATACTTTATGTCCGAATTCTTCCTGCCTCAGTGGCTGCATTGCATGGAGAGGACAAACACTTTTCATGTCACGATTTTGGCCACCAAAGATGGAAGCAAGGACAGGACGTTCTCTTCCAGGTTGCAAACATTCGATGCACGATTGAATAAGAAAAGCTGGAGGGCCCGTAGGTGCGCGCCCTCTACAAACACTCCCCACATTTAAAGCACTGTTGACACAATCACCACCCAAAAACACATTTACTACACCGTAAAAATTTGCATAAGTTGTTTTATTCATAGTTATTGTCCTTTTTATACTTCTTTTTTTTTTTCCACCATTTCGTTTTTTTTGTTTTTGTTTTCTGTTGTTGAAGTGGACATCCCGTAAAGTCAAGCCTGAAGCCCTTGGTTGAGCTGTTCTCTGAACTGAAAAGAAAGGGTAAGAGGAGGAGTGGATTTCCCTCCTTTGTCTCTCACTCTCTCCTTGTCACGCTCACAGTATCCCAACTCAACCTTAATTTTCATTTGTTTGGACAAAGAGTGTACCTTACAGTATATTTACACATCATACTGACTGACTGTTTAACAATTTCCACTTAGATAATGCAAGGAAGATTGAACTTTCAAGGTTTTGCGTCTTTGTTTTTCATGTTCTTCTACAGTCTTGTTCTCCTTTTGATCCACTCTCTCCTCTCATGCTAACTTTGTACTGAGGTTTTTCTTTTCAGCATCATCATCTTTTTCATCGCCATCATAACATTATGATCATCATTATTATATCGATATAACTCTTTTCAATAGATTCCTCTCTGACAACTGTACAATCGTACACAGTGTTTGACTTTTATATATATTTTTGGGAATATATTATTTCAAACCTAGGAAAAGAGGAAAACATAATCCCAAAGAAAATATATTAGTGTCCCAAAGTAACAAAATCATGCATGTCTTAACGTACTTGTCCATAAAAACAAAACAGAACAAAAAAATTAACGTAATGGATGGGATCTGGTTTTATTTACAAACTGATCTTGGCACTGTTTTTTGTTGTCTCTTGCTGGAAACTGGAATGATCATAAATACTTTTGACTCTGCCGTGTGTAACATACTCCTGGTATTATAGGTCAGTGACCTGCTGTAAAAGGCAGGCTTGAGAGACATATTCTTTTTCTTTTTCTTTTTTTTTTTTTAAAGCACAAAAAGATAAAACAAAGAGGGGGAAAGAACAACATTAGAGGGTCGACCAGGGGAAAGAACAGAAACAGTGTGTAGAAAAGGTATTTCACTTCAACTTTAGGCTGTGGCAGTTTCCTGTTTTAGGCAAAAACCCTGTGACATCATGTCTACTGACTTCTTCTTTTTTTTTTTTTTTTTTTTTTTTTTTTAACTCCCAGAAAAACAAGCTCCGTCTCTCTCTACATCTCATCAGGTGCACTCACTCTTTACTATTATATATGGGTGAAAATCCGAAACAGAGCATTGATTCTGTCAAAATTATTGTTGTAAAGCAGCATTAATTGACTCAGGCAAATAAAATAAAGAAGACAAAGGCTGTAAAACTGCCAGTACAGACCTACTACTCAGTGTCAGGTTTGGCAGGCTGGTAGGGGTAGCTGTCTAAAATTTCCAGTGTTGCCTTGTCAAACAAGTGCGTGGCTGTTGACCCAAAGATCTCGTGTGTGAGCAAACAATAAGGGTGTGTGTTTGTGTGTGGGTTTGGGTGTCTCTGCATACTCGTATTCAGTGCAAACACGTAAGGGTAAGAATCCCATCTTGACCATGGCCCATCAGCTCTGCCCTTTCAATCAAAACAGATGAATCTACAGTATCGTCCGTCCCTGCCCATCTTACCACCTCATTTCTTCTCCAGTCCTCTGTTGCACCTCTTCAAAGGGATAAACCGTCAGGCAGACTGACATGCCTTTGTTTATCCAGCCTGTTGGCGGGCCCCCCCCACCCCGCCCAGCGTCAGGTCCTAGCATAGCCCAATGTACTTGAGATTGTTCTGGATGATCACGTCCGTGACAGCGTCGAACACAAACTGGATGTTGCTGGTGTCAGTGGCACAGGTGAAGTGCGAATAGATCTCCTTGGTCTCCTTGTTGCGGTTGAGGTCCTCAAACTGCCGTTGCACATAGACGGCCGCCTCCTCATAGGTGTTTTGACCTTTGTAGTCGGGGAAGCACACTGTCAGAGGAATGCGTTTTATCTTCTCAGCCAACAGGTCCTTCTTGTTGAGGAAGAGGATGAGCGACGTGTTGGTGAACCAGTTGTTGTTGCAGATGGAGTCGAACAGACGCAAGCTCTCGGCCATGCGGCTCTGCGTTGGGACGGAAAGGGGGAGGAAACAAAAAGAGAAGAACATATCATGAGAAAATGATTTCACAAAAAGGAAAAGCAACAACTCAATTTATCACGTTGTCCGGTCCCTTTCACGCGGGGGGTGGGGGGGAGAACTCATGTGATTTGGCACAAGTGAGGAAATTGGACCGTGGAAGGTCACGACAGCATTTCAGGATGAAAATGGAGATGTGATAAGAAGAAGTTTAAAAATCGCCCAGCACACGTCACAGATGTCCACTGGACTGGCTTCTCTGTTATGTCAACAGAGGCTTGAGAGTCAGGCTGAAGAAGACCTGCGTTTGAACTCTCACATTCTCCTCTGAAACTGCTGCTTACCCCTTTAACCGCCGACTACTTTCTCCAAGTCCAACATTGTGATATCATCAGTCACAGACGATGTGCTGTGATCTTATTTGTATTGAAACAACTCACGCTGATTGTTATATATGAAAGCCAGAGTGGAAAGACGGAAAACTGTTGACAGACAGGTTGTGAGGACAGACCGCTATAACCTTATATAGCTTGTCATAACACAAGTGTCAGACTGAGCTTACAGAGGGATAATGAGAGCAACAATGAATCCTTCTACTGGGCACATGCCTCAGCGCTTTTATGATTAATTTAAATGCTTAATTTTTCACTGTTAACTTAAAACAAAGATATTTCTTCTTCCAAATGTGGGAGAATTATCATTTATAGTCCTCAACGCGTCACATTCATTATCCCCAACTGTGTCCTGTGGATGAGCTGGTCTTAAGTTACAGTAAAGGGCGAACAGAGATGAGCAGCAAAGCTTTGCACTAAAAACAGAAACAATGTTGTGCCACTAATTTTGATTATACATCACGTGGAATTATTATTATTATATTATTAGAAATATTACAAATCTCCATGTTGATTATCCGCATTCCTTTTGCAGAATGCTAATGCATGCCGGTTTAGGTACAAAGAAAGCCTGTGTGTTTGTGCGTGTACATGTAAGCCCCCGTGAACTTCCTTAAAGTTTGCGCTCATGTGATGTTGAACGTATAAGAGAAAACAACGAAATAGAAAGTTGATCTGTTCATGGCAGCTGCTGGCATGTGGCGAGAGGCCAGTAGCTTGTGACTGGGAGGTTGTCAGATGGAGGGCTGCTGTTTAAAAGGTTACGGAGACAACATGATGCTCTGAGCAAATCACAAGATCTGCACAGTGAGTGAAAAAAAAAAAAAAAAAAAAAAAAAAAAGATAGCCAAGGATTAGGCAATCGCCATGCAGATCCAAAGCCAACCCTGGGTATTCGGTGGTGTAAGCGCATATTTTTGGATAATGATGAAAAGGTTGCATGTTTGAGAACCCAAAGTTTCTCTCCAGCAGACCATCCAAAAAATCTGATTCTACAACAGGGGCAATTTGTTCTCTACATTTAACTCATCCGTTCATACACAGAAGGAGAACGCATGGAGCAGTAGGCAGGCACCTGTGCATCACCCAGGGAGCCGTTTGGGGCCTCACTCAAGGGCACTTTACACATGGATGTGTGAAACCACTGGTCCTATGGTTCAGAGCTTCTCTATCCACTATCCACAAGCTCCCCCCTAGCTTCCTCCCAGCTCCCACATTTGTTTAATAATATATTAGGTCTCTCCACACAAGGTGCTCCTATGTAGTCAGTTCAAATGTTTTGCTGAAAAAATAGTGCCTTAATATACAGTATATTGGAAAACACACCATTTTTTTAGTGTAGAGTGTCAAGTTTGTCCAAGCAGCCTAGAATAAATGCATCCTTGAAGGAAAAAAGGTCTGTGTTCAGAATTAGGCACTGAGTAATGTTTAAATTTTCTCAAAAAAAAAAAAAAAAAAAAGCAGAGGGAGAAGGAGAAAAGGGGGAAATTGTTCAATATAGCTGCATCTGTTCTTGCTCTGAAATTGGCTCTCAAATGTCTTCCTTTCTGTTCTCGTTCTCTCTGTTACCCAATCGGATTGAGACACAATGATCTCTTTTCTGCATAAATATGATGTGTCCAAACATTGCACGCTGCACAGGTTCGTGTCAGGCTGTTTGACCTCGCTCCCCTTCTTTACAGGGTGTCAAAAGAAAAGAGCCCAGCCGCTACGAGAGTATGACAGCAGACAGACAGCCGAGCTGAGGGTCTCAAGTCGCCTCACCTGGTCGTTGCAGCACTTGTACAGTGAGCAGTTGTCAATGGGGATTGGGAAAAGGTGGGGGAGTGGCACCCAGGAGCATTAAAGCATGCAGACCCCCGACCGTCGCCTCAGACACCCACTGATGCACAGCTATGTTCACACTCACATGCACACGCACAGCTTTCCCCCTCACCTCCTCCTGTCAGAGTACTCGAGAGAGGCGCAGGCCTTAATTAAGCTTAAGAATTAATGAGGAAGTTCATCACAGTGTCATTGCTTTGTTTCTCATAAATACAAGTCATTTAAGCGTGCAGCTACCCCTTTGTTATTCATTAAGGTTCATTTTAAATGTCACTGGCTTACAAGAAAGGCCGCTTTGCAATTATCTGCTGAGATATTTTCTGCTGCTGTACCTGTCTGAGAACTGCATTATTCAGACTGCTCCCTTTCTGCTTTCCCTCTCTGTTTAATTACTAATGTCTTCACTGGGTTGCAGCCACACTGCTGGGTTTTGACATGACAACAAGCAAACAAACACATTAGTTGTACATATAATTATTCTTTTTGGGGAATCAGATTTTTGCTATAGTTTGGGTGATACCTGTAACCTGGATGGTGGTAGTAACAGTATGCAATGCAAAAGCTACGTAAAACTGAAACCTATGTTTCAGCAGGAATGCATGGCATGTCTTTTTTTTTTCCTACACCAACAATTTATATGAACAAATTCAGCTACGAGAAAGAAGGGCCTTTTGTTTACCCCTTTTCATGTTTAAGAGAGTATTCCTGAATATTGTCTGAAACACACGACACATGCCTGGAGGCCTGTGTGGTTCTAAATAATAGCCAGTGTGAATAAAACGAAAGATGTTGTTTTACATTCAGATCAGTTCATCCTCTAGACGGACGCTGCTGCGGCTTGAAAGGAAGCACGCATGTGACAAACTTTGATGTAAAAACATGAAACGCCATTGATTAATTCCCAGTCTTTGTTCATGTGACAGGTAATTAATTCATGTTTGGGGGATTAATAAAACAGAAACAACAGATACGGAGCTGACACTGCAATCAGTGTCTGCGCCGGAGTTTGCCTAACACAAGCCCAACCAGCTGTTAACCTCACATCCCCACTTTTCATCATCACCTCGCAGACACACTGAATTCGCTGCAGTTTCTAAGCCTTAGCTCTTGCATGTGAACCTGCACTACATATTCAAGCGCCTACACTCGCACAGGCGTACGACACATGCATGCACATGCACCTCATCTATTCTACCCTGCGCTGCTGTTTATTGTACAGCAAAATCCCCATCCTCACTCCCTTTTCCCTTTCTCATCCTCCCCTCCCTAGTCACAGCTCACTGTCAACAGCACAGGATTAGGAGCATTTGACTGGCCTGTTGCTAAGCAACAGTAACCATGGTAACCGATTCATTATGAAGACAGGGATGGGACAGGGAAAATGCATCAGGGAATGGGTTGATGGGTAAATGTACTGTAATTATTATGGTGTATATTCTGTCTTGTGCGAGTTGGTGCATTGAAACTGAACCCGGGGTCGTCCTGAATTTTTCATGCCTTTGTGTCAGAGATCACAAAATCATCAGACTCAACAAGCCATCATTATAAAATGACACCTTTTCTGCTTTAAATACACGGAAACGTTGTTTTGCATATGTTTGCATTCATTTGTGGTCTTCACACATTTGTGCATGAAAACGGAAGAATGTCTCAGTTAAAAATGTTTTGAGACACACCAGCTTTGCTATCTTCTGCTGTGCTATTCAGCGTCCCTAATCATCCTTGTCCTATTATTCATGGCGCCTCTATTTAAACATGTAGCAGACTAAGAAATAAATGAGTCAGAATTACACTTGAAAGAAAATTGATGAGTCACCTCTTGTCTGGTTGAAAGTTGAATCATGAGTTGTTGATCAACTAATGGTTTTTTCTTTTCATGCATGTATAGTTTTACCAGAACATGTATATCAGACAATAGCTGTACTGCAAATGAAATCAAACTTTCAGAGATTTTGCTTCATGAAACCACATTTTCCTTCTGATTGTTTTTGTTTTTCACTTTTTAAGGTGTGAATTCGTGTTCTTTCGACGAAGTTTGGCAGAAGGTTAAAGCCAGGATGTGGCCACGTCTTTGTTCCTTATCTAACAATCGGTTGAGGCTGCACAGCCGTCTCATTTTTGTACAGGCCAGCTAAACGGATGGGAAATGTAACTGTCATTTTCTCAGAAATGTGCACATGCAGTGTTTCACATTTACTTTGTGTCTGCTCAGTGTTTGGTTATGAAGCATATTTGTGCTGTAGCTGGTCATAATTGAACTGTTATGTTTTTGAATTGCTGTTGCATTATGCTGCAGCCTGATGATCCTGTAGACTTATTAGGGTGTGGCATCATGGTCTGCATTGAATTTTGTGTCACTTGGTTATGCAAGTTCCTCTTTACATGTTGGATATAAATAGTATGTCGTGTGTGTAGCAAAGCAGAATGTGGCCATGTTCTATCTGTGCCTGTGTTAGTTTTCTCCATTTACTCCAGTTTCCTCCCACAGTCCAAAGACATGCATGTTAAGTTAATTGGTGCATTTAAATTGGCTGTAGGTATTCTTGTCAGTGGTTGTTTGTGTTTCTGTGTTAGCCCCGTGATAGACTCATGACTTGTCTCGGGTGTACCCCGCTTCTCACTCAATGACAGCTGGGTTAGGCTCCAGCCACCCGCGACCCTCTTGAGGACAAGTGGTTAAACATAATGAATGAGGATGAATGGAAAAAGAATGTGGACATAAAGTCACAGTTAAGACAGGCCACAGAGTAATGGAACTGCAAATTACTTAAATTATAGTTTGCTATTTGCAGCTCTGGCTAATTGTGTTAAATTGTTCAGCATTTGGTAATTTAACTCGTTTGATTTGATGCATTAAAAGTCATACATAGTGGATAATTTAGTGTGCATCTTTTTGTGATATTTGTCATTGTTAAACAGTTTCTTTAACCTCAAAAGCTCAGACACACCAAGTCAACATCAAAAAACTAATGAAGGCCAACTGTCTGGGCAAAAAAAGCTGCAGCTGAACTCACCGCATAGACTGAGTGAGAAGAAATAAGCAGGTGACAGTAGTCAAGATTCAGCCAAACCACAAACCAACGGCCTTTGCCATATTCTTACTTTCGCAGAGCTGACCGACCAGACACAGTGTTCTGTCTCACGGACGAGCTGCACCACCGATTCAACATGATCTATCAGCTGAAAATATTCAGACAGGAGTCCAACGGGTGTCGACGTCAGCCCTAACAGTGTAACTAATGTACGTGTAACTAATGTATAAAGAGGTGAGTTCATGACCATTGAAAAGTTATTTACCTAACTCACAGCAGGTGATTAACATGTTTTTTTCTTTTCGTTTGCAGTCTCATGGTACAATTAGAATGGCTTACACTGAAAGCTGCAAACAAGCTAAACAAGCACGAGCTACTGTCATTTTCCATGTAAGGAAAGAAGAAAGAAATGGAAGTAATACTTTGTCAATAATTTTGACATTTGCAGTTGATGCGGCTCAGTGATTATTATCACTGCGACTTCACACCACACAGAGAGGCCTAGGCGATAGACTGACAACTTGTTCAGGATGTACCACACCTCTCACATGCTGGGACAAGCCCTGATCTCTCACTTCTAATCTCATAAAAAGGCATGAATATTCAATTATGGAATTACAAGAAGAGCGTGAGAAACTGTTCATAGCACCTTTCTTTGAAATAAAGAATAACACCATGCAGTGTGATGCGTGCCCATCACATACACCCTTGCAACTTCTTACAGAAGGGGGGTGGTACATCTAGAAACACAGACGCAAAGGAAACTGCAAAGGACTGGCTACCAGATCTTTACTATGAACTTGCACTGTGGAATGAGGTAGGTCACATATGCTTCTGAGCTCATGTATACTGCTGTAAGATTGCTTTCTTCTTCTTCTCCTGTCTTTGAATAATAAAACTTGTTTTTTTGGGGGTTTTTTTCTAGCACCAGTTAACTCCCTTTGCTACACAGTGCCTGCACAATCTGCTAATTCTCACAGGTACAACCTCACACTTTATGCTGTGAACCCAATTAACACCATACTGCATTTTCTCCTCAGACTTTATTTTTAACCTATAAAACTAATTGATTTCATGTTCTGGCCTGACACAGTGTACGCCCTGTGTTATCCAGGTAACCCACGAATTATCAGGCCATTTCGGTTACAGTGGTGGCAAAGTTTCCTCTGTGCTCGAGCTATTTCCAGAGTTGGGTGTAAGAAATCAAGGTGAACACGGATACTGGAACCGCTTCGGGATAAAACATAGTTGAGCTTAATCAAAAAAAAAGAATAAATTAAATCTATTGTTGATCTTCCGTTATCATTGAGGCAGTTATACAAGCACTAACAGCCTGACTATTCCAAAACACTCAGATAAGCAGATGGATAAGCCATGCATAGGAAATTGTTCAAATTCCACAACCATGGAGAGTAGATAACAAACGCCAGCTCTTCATTTAGATGGATTCAAAATAGCTTTCATTGTTGCTATATTAAGACAAACTGAATGCACATTTTTTACAAAGTCAGTCCGGTCATGCTCGCCTCCAAAGAATCCTGGATAAGGACCATCTAATTTAGATAAGTCTTAAATAAATATTTATAGAACAAAGCTGAATGGGCTGTTAAGGAACTGCAGTATGTAGTCATTATTTTTGGGTTTCGCCCAAGCAGTAATGTTTAGGGCTGAAAAAAAGAAGCCAATGCAGAAGTCCCAACAAATTGCAGTTCCTGTAATGGCCACTTGAGGCTGACTCCAAAAGTGAGTCAATCCCCACAGACCACCATGTTAAAATGCCCAACTGCATACGCATTTGTTCACTGTGACTGAAAATATGGGGCCCTTTAAAACAGAATTCTCTTACCGTCTGGTTGTCCTCGTAGAGTTTCAGGTCATAGCCACTTAGCTCTACACAGAAAATGATTGCAGTCACGCCCTCGAAGCAATGAATCCACTTCTTTCTCTCTGAACGCTGTCCACCCACATCTACCATCTTGAAGGTGAGCTCCTTGAAGGTGAACTTGTTCTCTACAATGCCAGTGGTCATGTCACGGGATCGCAGGATGTCCTCCACAGTGGGGATGTACTCAGCTGCAGAGATGCGGTCCAGGTCATTCAGGTAGTAGGCAGTGTTGTCCTCTAAGTGGTACTCATTGGACCTTTGAAAGCACTCCTGGACCCCTGAGTCTGCCCACAGACGTTTCATTACCCCTTGCAACTCTGGAGTGATCTCCCCTTTGCTCTCGGCCGGCCCTGTGAGGGCAAAGAGCTGCACGGCATCATAGGCCCGGTCAGGGTTGTGAAAGTCAATCTTAAGGGTGGTGAGGGCACGGATGATGCGGGTGAGAGAGTCGATGGCATTGTACAGGATTAGGGGCTTGTACTCCTTGCAGGCTTCTAGGTTGAAGCCTCCACTGTGGATGATTTTCATCTGTTTCACAATGGTGCTCTTGCCAGAGTTGCTGGTGCCCAGCAGCAGCAACTTGATCTCACGCCGCTGCCGCTGACTCTCTGAGCGCAGGTGGCGGTCGATTCGCCGAGAGCGCCGCGCTGCTTCCTTCTCCTCCGAGCTCTGACGGCATCCCATGGTCCTCCACCACGAGGTAAGCACAAAGGAACTCGTGCTGCTGCTTGATGGGAAAGCAAATTACAATGAATCGGATCTGGTGGAAGCGTTGGAGAGGGTTTTTGTGAGCTTGCAGGGGAAGAGGCAGACAATTTTTTTACTACAGACCAATTTAACACTAGACAGGAAAGCCACCACACAGAGGAGTGACTCAGGAGTATTTCATTCTTTTTGTTCAAGGGCAGTCTGTGAGTTCTGTGTGGGCAGAACCCAGACTTGTGGGATGCCCACACAGCGCCTGGCACTGAAGTTGGACTGCCTGCTGAAGCCAATGGAGCTGGGGTTCATAGCAGGTGCTCCGCCTGAGGAAAAGCTCTGCAGGAAGGCTAGGGAACGTTCACTGTATGTCAGTAGAGAAAGTGTTTGGACTTGATACATGCAAATAGCAAACTCCCTTCACTCTCCTCCCACATGGCTCTTGTGGTGTGTTGCCCTTGTTTGGCTTCTGCAACCATCCACCTCAGTTCGATATGTGGCCTGTTTTGCTTGATCCTCTTGATAAAATCCTTTCTGCTTCTTCTTTGGTGAGAAATCTCCCCGGAAACCGAAGGCCTTCGTGTCTGCCAACACACAAGACAGAGAGAAGAGGAATGAATAACAGGTTTAAGACAAAGAGATGCATTTTCATCCATTTCTTTTCTACCCCGTCATTAACCCATATGCGAAAGGGATATTGCAACATTTTGTAAAATGGAGCAGGAACAGCTCATGAATTACGGCTTCTCTCTTTTCGTCTGTTGTCTCCACAAACAAATAGGTCAAAATGACTGTAAGGTCTCAGAACTGATGTACTGACGCATTTCTGTATAAGACCTGCTGCTCCGGCTATGTCAGGAGAAGGGAAGTGAAATGCCATACTTGATAAAAAGGGGTGTAACCAATGAAAGAGAAAAGAGAACTAGAAAGAGAAGTAGACCTAAAACACCCAGATCCTCTCCCATCTCTACAAAGTTGCCCGGTGCAAATGTTTGGTTTGTTGACAGAAAGTGGTTGACACGTACTCCTCCTATGTGATACTGAAAGGGTGTGGGTGACAGACCACAGTTCTGACAGATCCTAAATTTGTCAGAACTAAACCTTTAACCCAATGAAATACGTCCAATGAAGAATGTCACTAACCTCCATACCTTCCAGTCAACCACAACCATTATATTCATATCCTCTTGAGTTCTTATCCGAACAGTCATACAGCCGAGCTCTCTCCATCTGCAGTCCTGTGTTACCATAGACTCTGAGCCAAAGGAGATTTTAGCTAACCACGCCTACCCATTTAACACTACACACACACACACAGTCATTATATACACAATCAAGGTCAAACACACAGATATAAACAGGCATTTCAAAGGAAAGCGGTGCTATATAAACAAGATGAATGTGTTTCCTTGTAACCAAGGAAAGCTTCTGCTATTTGCCTTACAACCCGCAAACTGCCCTGTTTTTGGTCTGCTGTATTTTGCTGTTCAGCAAAAAGGCATCAGGCGCACTGCTTATTTACTATCACAGTGGAAAATAGCAGGCTCAAGACGGCAGGTGCTTCTCATGCTTTCATACTGCTGTAAAGCCCCCCGTGCTTTCCCAGACATCTGTGTTTTTATCCTTCAAAATCTACATCGAGATCAGAAAGTGAACACAAATATTTCTGGATATTCATTTCACCGGTGTCTTGTTTTGTCAGTGTGAGGCATCATTTTTGCTTTATTAAAACGCATAATGAATACCAATAAGCTCAGCTGCTGGATTATAGACCCACGTTTAAAGCAAAAACTAATTCAGAGTAGTGGATTCCTATTATGTTCTGTGATGAATAGATCCACACTGAAACAGGCTATATGCTGCTGGCTGAGTAACAAATGTGAAATCATACTGTGGCCTAGTTTTGCGGGCGGAACTATACTATGCAGACCTGTCAGAGAGCGGGAGAGAAAGAGAGAGCCTTTCTCAGAGCTCAGGGAGAAAGGTCCACTCTTCAAAAGACTGAGAGGACAAACAGAGCAGAACAAAGGCATAACAAAGCATCACAACACAAACAGAGTGGAGAGCGTTGTTTCCTGGCTTCGGGCATCTGACTACTCTCAAAATGGCATACCCAGCCAAACCGGTTAATGCACATCGCTGATTTTGAGAAACCACAAAATACATTAAAGCTGTGCGGGAAGTCATTTAATTTTCAGGAATATGCAGCACTTGGATATGTGCAGTTTTTTTGAAGTCATACCACTTGCTTGATAATTGCTGTAGTAGTGTGTAGTGTGCTGGTAGTGCTAAATCAGTGTATGTTATTGTCACATTAAATTCCTATAAATAATACTACAAGCTTTTTCCATAGAACAGAACATGGCCGGTTTCTTACTTACTTTACTTATTTACTTTCTTCCTAATAACTAGAGCATAACACAGCAGGAGGAAATGCCTGGAACCTTGAAAATGTTAACACAATTAATTAGGAAGGTGCATACAGGATGAAAACATGCTTATACGTTATTTATAATACAAATTACAGTCTATTTTAAAGATGAAGTAGTTCCAAATGCACTCTACAGCAAAAAAGGAAATAAGTTCTACGTGCCTGCAGTGTCGTCCTTGTCTTTATTCTACGTGCTCTGCTGGTAACTCTTATCGATTCTTAAATAAAGTGAAAACGTTTTAGTCACTTATCATGTTTAGATTCTTATCTGTCACCTTCGGAGAGAGGTCATTCTGCTGCAAACCTTAAACGTAATCTCCAATTTAGTTTGGCATTACGCTAAAACAGATGATGCAGAGACAGCTCCAAGTAGTAGAACTGTGGCAAGTTCTCCAAGATGACTGGGAAAGCGTACCTGTAAAGTACCTAGAAGACTGTCAAACGGCCCGTCGCCTCTGTTGACAGTCTTTTTGTGGCTGGCACCTGGGCCGCGCCTGGGCCACGCCTCTGTAACCCTGGCATAATTGACGTCTCTACTGTCTTTGTTTGTTCGGCCCATAGCATATATTACTGCCAAGTTTACTTGCAACTATGGTAGCATGAATGTGGTTTGAAATCTTAAGAATGAATCTGTTGTGCTGACTCTGCCTACCCTCTCTGGCAGAAAGATAACCAAACAGTGATTTAACATGCGTGCACTGTCAGTTTGTGCAGGAAGGTCACTGTATACACCAAGCTGTTAACTCTGTAAATGCAAGGATTTTCATCAGTGTGTTACTTCACTTGTTTTTTTGTGTGTGTGTGTGTGTGTGTGTGTGTGTGTGTGTGTGTTACGAGGACAGTGAGTGGCAGCGTGATGAGTGAAGGCAGAGCCATGGGGGCTACTCAGACAGGCCAGGATCTCGATGCATCATGAGGACTGAGGAAATTTGATAGCCAGCATGAGAGTTGAGCCTGGTCACTCTCTTACCCTCACAGCTCCTGCTGCACACTCCCATCAGCTCTCCCTCCATTACTCTCCCAGGTGCTCCTATTATTAATTTACCACGCCGCAAATAATTACAATCACAACCTTTATTGGAGTACATGTTATCACAGTGTGTATGTAGTCACTCTGTTGTATAACCATTGCTGCTTTCCTGCTACACTCAGTCCCACAAAAAAAAAAAAAAAAAAAAATGCTATTAAAATTAGGGTCAATCACATTAGATTGATTGGAGATTTTAATCCATTACACGGTGAATGTCAATGCTCAGATACAAGCATATTGAAACTAGGAAAATCTTTTAGAATAATAATAATTTATACTGTATTGATCCCTGAGGGGAAATTATGCTCCTGCTATTTGATCCATCCATTCGTTCACGTAGTAGTGTGTAAAGTTGGAGCAGTGGGCTGCAGCCTCTAAGCAGAGCGCGCCCGGGGAGCAAGTTGGGGGTTAGGTGCTTTCTCAAGGCACCTCAGCCATGGACACAGGGATAGGTGAACATGGGACCAAGTCGCTCCTCTAACCACTACTCCACAGCTCCCCCTACATGTCTATGGACAACCTGCTATAAGTACAGGTTTAAGTAGCACGGATGTTTTTTTGCATTTGTGTTTTTCAGTCATCAGTTTTAAAAATGGACACAAATCAGGAACATAAATTTTAGACAGAGTAAATGAAATTGAAGTGGAGTGATGAGCTTTAACTGGCGATGTAAATGGTGACAATGGACTCCCAGGTGCGGCAGTTTTAAAACAGTAATCAGTTGTACCAATAGAAGAGTGGAAAGTATGCATACAGAGGTGACGCTGGAAGAAGTGAAAATGCACTGTTACAATGAATAAAAAGCAAACGTGTGTGTGACGTTAGAAGGAAGGTGAAAGGCCCAGGTGCGCTTTTAGTCGTCTTGTGATGGTTAATGAATGAGACGTGCAGGTGGCAGTGGCTGTGGTCAATGGGTTTGCGTTTCAGTGGGTATCAGATGAGGAGTTAAGTGTTAGAGGAAGGAAGAACAGAACACCTGCCAGTCAGAAATAACAGCTGGTCCACAAGCCAATTGAATTTCCCTTTTACGAACCAGTTAAACTTTTAACCGTTTACCTCAAAACTAAGAATAAAGCCTGTTCATCTTAAGCAGGCCAAGGACTTTTGAGCCGGCGCCCGCGTTGAGAAAGTGATTGAAAAATATGACCGTCGTTACTCTCTGTGTTCTTGTAATGATCACAGATTAAGGCACACGTACGACTAGGTTTATCTTTTCTGAGCAAGACAAGCCCATTCATATCTATGCACATGGATTAGAATGACTACTGCGCACTTTGTGTCACCACAACCACAATTTCTTCCCGCAACAGAACTTGAACACCGTCATACAAATACTAATAACAAAGTGCAGTGTCATCTCTGTCTTACTGATTGATACTTAAGGGAGCAGCTATATTCCCTCCAGCAAATAGAACATAAAGTACATGCACATAGAAAACAAAAAGGGGCTGCTCACATGCCTGACGATCAGCTGCGCAGTGCTTATGCTTTCTCATCCAAATGCAGCTGTTTTGGACGCCGAAAGCTTGCTTCCTGCTTCTGACTATCTTTCCTCTGGCTGTCTGACAAAATGAGGTTACTGAAAGGCTTGAGGCTGTCTGGTCACTGTCCACATACAGTGTCTTTCTTACTGGTATCACGCAGAGTGATTTTTACAACAGTATCTGAGACCCCAGGAGTGAAACAGTAGCTAATCCCTAGATCTGTACAAAGTCCTGCTATTGTGTCAAGATAAAGCAGCCAGAGTGAAACTGTGATCAAACCTTCGGGCCGTGTCAGATATTTATGAGCTCCGTGGCGGTTGTCTACAGCAGTGGGATTTTTCAGTCTGTGTTTTTATAATTTTGTGAATCTCTCTAGTTGTAAAGCAAACTATGTATAAATCTGCACATGAAAATCCTTGTGAGTTTCTGTGGTCTGTGAATTTCCCAGCCAAACAGAGAGGGGCTCGAAACGAGACAAGGGGTTCTGCTGGAGAGACGTTATTAATTTATGTGATGCCACAGAGGCAGTGAATAAGAAATGTTTTCGTGAGAAAGTCTTACGTGATCAATAGGCACACATTCCTTGGCTACTGTCGTCTGCAGTGTAGACAACCACTGCAAAGTCTTATATAAGGCAGTCTGCCGTGGATTGAGGTGGCAGTTTTACAGAATATTGAGTCGGTTTGACTAGGAAGGGGAGAAAAAAAATGAATCCATTGAAAGCCTCCATTCCCAGATGAAGCCATATATAACAGAAAATCTGGTAAACGGATGCTAGCGCCAACTAATCCTCTTTCAGATAAACATGATTGTTGGCACTTTTTCCGCACAGTGCGGTGATTTAAAATGTGCCGAGGGAAAGGCAGGCTGAAGATTTAAATAGAAACGCCATGATTGTTGATTGAAAAAAGCCCTTAAGTGGATGTGCGCAATGTTAAAGTCACCCCGACCTCCATGGTATAGGTCAAGGGTGGGGTGACATTCGCAGGTTTTTCTAGATTGTTTGGAGCTGTGTTGCCGTTGCCGAGCCACAGCAGAGCATCCCGCGCACCTGCTGTGTGTTTGGAGAAATTTCCACGGGCGTTGGCATTTCTTTGAAAGGGATGAAGAATTTAAACTCTGGTCCCGACACTGTTTACAGTTGAAACACGCTATCAGAATATAATCTGCAGCTGCTGAGACAGCAAACAGAAGACCGTCTCTCATTTGGCAAGAGCAGACTTAAGTTACACCGTAGTGCAACCCTGCAAATAAACCACCAACTGATTTCTGTATGTGGGTATATTCCATCATACTGACATTATATATTATAGCCTGGTCAGTCAGCGACAAAGTAATTATAGTCTTGAGGAGTATTCACTGGAGATTTTTAAATATTTAATCAATGTTCTAGCTGCTAATGTCCTTTCAATAAAGGGCTCTAACCTTATATGCTCCCATGACTTCATCAACTCAGCGTGTCAGATCTTCATTTCTGTGAAGAAATCTTAGATTTTATCTTTTTTTTCTGGTTAAAAAATTAGTCTGAATTGAGGACGTGAGGTTTCGGTCTTTGCAGTGCGAAATCCTTTTGGATCACAACATCTATGTGGTTGATGAGCTACACATGACTCAGATCAAGTCTTTAAAGCACAAACTCCCCTTTAGCTACTCTGGCTTGAGACGCCAAGAGAATGAATGAGTAAGAGTAAAAAAAAAAAGATTAAAATTAACATTAGCTACACAGAGCTACATCTATAAAGTGACCATAGATTTGAATCAACACCCACAGAAATCTTTTTTTTTTGCAAGGTTTATTTGATTATGTATTCGATTATTTGATTAAACAGCTTAGAGAGTGGCTGTCGGCATCGTTATTGACCAGTTTGGTGGTAGATTAAATGATTCAGAAACAAAACAATGCCATAATTAGTGTTTCTTTCCTAAAATAAAGTAACGAGGACACATTTTACATCACATCTGTATCTGCTGCTGTGATCCTAAACAACTGGGATGTCTTATCATTTGAAAAAAGGATTAACGTGGCAGTCTAAATAGGTATTTAAGATATATTTAAATAAATATCTGTTAAGTCACTATTCTATTGCTGAATGAGGCAATGCAATGGAGACTGAGCATATGGCCCACTGAATATAGTACTGCAACGTTTATATATTCGATAAACTGGGTGTCAATGGCGACTTTCCTGCTGATGTGCTCTTCCAAACAAATATCTGGATAGGAATGCAGAATGCTAATCATCGGACGATTGTCAGCAAGTTCAAAGACCTACTGTCCTACTGCTGCGGCAAATCCGATGTGTTTGTCCGTGAGCTTAGCACTTCCTGCCATAGGTCATCAAAAACGTATAGACATGGATGGAGTTGGGAGTACTGGAACAAGAAGGAGCAGACACGAACATGCACGACAAAAATCAAGCCAAGTATTTCTTTATTAAAAAACAATGGCTTAGTGATGCTGCCCTCTGATTTCTGTAAATGGTAGCGTTAAACTGCACCCGCTGTTACCATGGGTGAAGAGCGCCGCCAAATCAACCAGAACTCAAAATGTTTGAAGTTGCTACTTGAACTGTAATCTTACGGTGCAATCAGAAGACGGCAGACAACAGCAGTTACATAACCAATCTTTTGTGTTTCCTCGTTTGTCATATAATTGCTTTTCGGTTTTCTTCCCGTTTATCCAAACTGCACAAGAGCACTGTAGAGTCTCAAATCAGTTCTGCTAGAGCTGCAGGAAGGAGACATGTAGATGTTACTAGTCTGGGAATGTTTCCAGAAATTCTTGCATCTCGCTGCTTGTGTGCAGTATAACTTTCGGATAAGGCAGAACAGGCTACTTTGTCGATAATGATCTTAATCTCTCAAAATCCTTGAACCCTAAATAATAATAATAATAAAAAAGGCTGCTCATATTCTTTTTACTGTTCTGTATTTACTGTCTGACTAGGTGCTGTCAGACGAAAAACAGAAACAGAGATAGACCGGGCTGACAAGCAGAAAAAACACAAAGCAGAAGTCCAGCAAGATAAAGCAGATCACGAGCGCACTGTAGATGTGTTACAGAGATAGATTTCTGATGAGTAAATTACGGGTTGATGATCTGCAGGGCATTGCACTGAAAAGTTCCTGGGTGCACCATATGCTGCAACTATACAACATTGTGGAATGTGGGACAAAAAACAGGCGGTCAATTTCATGCTTCGAGCGGCCGAGTGGCAGATCAATGTCACCTCAATGCTGGTCGCTAATACAGATGGATGTAGATAAGTCATGTGACGCTTGTGGAAAAAAAAAAAATACACACACTGTGTGTCCTGTCACCCGTAATGATTAAAACACATGCTTTTCCGTGCATCTGTGCAGATCTCAGTGGAACGAAATAACTGAAGTATTCCAACCTAAAAGGCCTGCTTCTGTGTGATGAGTCAGATCTTTGTGGTCGCCTCGCTCCACGCTAGCAGCCTATGAGATACAGGTTGCATATAGGTCGAGTGAACTCATGCATTCATGTGTTTGCACCACTTTATATTTACCATTTGAACTGGATTAGCTTTCTGGTTCCCACAATAATGCGGTCCATGTGTCAACATGAAATCCCATCTTCGTATATGCTGACTGTTCTTGAGGATAGATCGGATTATAGGGAAAACTGAACCCGTGCTAGGCCTTGCCATTCAGGTTAAACGAGGACAGCTAGTTCACCACATTCAGCTTGTCAACAACTGAGATTTCTCTATAAGATAACTCCTGAGGGCAGAGTTTCCAACGGCACCACAGGTGCTTCAAAATCATTTCAGGAGACCATCTGTGCGAAGTCAGAATCTCCCAGAACAGTTTTAATTGAAAACACTAAACCTTGTATATCAAAAATCTACTAGCCAATGGAAAGTATGCCATATTTACTTTTTAGGTGATTTTTAACTATTTATTCATCATGGCTGCTTCAAATCATCAAATTAAATGTTAGCCAGTAAACTGAATGATCAGACTTATTGAAGTTATTGTAAACTCTCTACATATGACGCATTTGATTGTTCAACATTTCATTATTGCTTAACGCATTATTGCGTTATTGCTTTCTGACGTGCTGTGCTGAATGCAGACTTCAGAGAAGGATGCCTGTATACTGTACCCATGTGAGGACAGTACTCATTCATTATGGAAAACAATGACGGGCAGTGTTCTCCTCTCTGCTCCCCCAAAACAGCGGGCTGTTTACAGGGTGGAGATGGGGGGGGGAGGGAGGGGGGCAGCGAGGGATGGGTGAGCTCTCTGTATGCTTGATGCTTTTTCGTGATAATGCTCTGTTTAACGTTCCCGATCTCAGTGGCTGTGTTCCCCCTTCTCCAATCCAGCGGGTCACACTGAGTCACAAGGCCAGCCAGCGATGACAATGGCATGCTTGTGCACAGGCTGAGCTATGGGTAGGATGTCTGATGTGAGGGGATAAGATGGCACAAGGTGGACGCTGGAGTCTCATGTGCATGCCCTGGTGTGCAAGCAAATGTGAGTGCACATGTGAGCCTTGCGATATACTGTTTCACATTTACGTCTGGTGTACAGACGTGCACTTTTATGTCGAGAATTTCTCTCACTCTGAACTACATCAGAACAACTGTGGTTCATGCCCTGCACGTTCTAATCTGCGTTTATTCGCAGTGTTATCTTCATGTTAGCCAACCTTCTGCAATAGAAGGAAATTGTGGGTAACTTTCAGACGTCTGCAACCCCTTGACATCATGTGCAGTTGTCTGATTTGATAACTGGAACAGGAAAAGGAAAAAGATTTCACACTGCAGCTGATGCAAGAATGTAACAGCCATTAACCCATCCGGTGAGCTCCATAAAATGAACGCTGTAAGGACAGTGAGAAGCGAAACTAAATTACTGAGAGTAAAATATCCTCAGTGTTGAAGCAGGCTGGTCCTCCTGCAGAGACTTTCCGGCAAATGACGGGAAAAAAAAAAAAAAAATCTGTTATTTAAGTCTAATATATTCTGCTTAGCTGTGTTGTCAACCTCCCAACAGATAGCACTGCAGGTACAGTTTGACTGCATGTGTTTACTGGATTAATGTGTGAGGAAGGGAGCGATACGAGATGAATGAGATATGAGAAAATGTCACCTATTCAAACGAGGACAAGGACTAATGCTGCGTGTAAAATACAGGAAATCAGAGCTACCTACTCCACAAACACAGTGATAATATTTATTGTAAAAACTTCACGGTAAACACAGGAAGGAAAGATTAGAGTTGACTGCAGAGGTCATACCACCAGCCTCATGCCATTTTCAGGCATTTTCTAGGAAAAGCAGACCTGCATGTCCTTATTCCAGGAACCAAGAGACCTGAGATCACATACTGCATGGAAATATGTGTGCATCCATGCATGTATGCACTCACACGCCTTCTATTTCTTTCAGTACACACCAACATCCCTCAGCAGTGGGTAGTAGGCCACAGCACTCCCTCATCGTCCCCCTCCCTCTACACCACCTCCTTGTTGTCATATGACCGCTGTTATGTGTGTGCAATGGAACACAAAGTTGCTCTGTTAGTCCCCTCTGCTCTGCCCTCTCATCACTCAGATTTGAGTGCTGGAAGTAAGGCGCTCTCACTCGCCGGCCTCAGGAAAACAGACAAGCCCCTGTATGTGACTACCAGCAAAGATTAGAAAGGAGGGCAAAGAGAGAGAAGGGTTGGGGGGGGGGAGAGGGGTGAATTGAGCTGATGTTGTTTTATGTAACACCAAAAGATAACCTAATCCTCGCTCATTCACAGAGCCCCGCCCAAAGATTTAGTTCGATTCGACTGACAGCCTTCCTCGCTGACGCTTTACTGTTAAGTCATTTATTAGTCGTCTCCACATCAGCGCCTGTCTAAGAGCGATGGCTGCCAAAGACTTGTCTTACAGTTGTTTGCGTGGAGCTGACACTTTGTCCCGGTACCTGGCTGGGATCAAAGACCCAAAACAAACACAAATGCTGAGCCAGCTGTATCGGGAGCAAAAGCCCCGTCTGAGAGTGACGAAGCAGCAGAGACACACGGACCTCAGGGACACATATTTCCTCCTGTGATTTTATTAAGTCTCCTCTGCATGGTGTTAACCATCAATTTTCATGTTAACGCTCACAACTACTAAAACTAATGCCATGTGATAATTCTGCTGCTCCCTCTCCAGGACCCAAACGACACCTTGGATTAATCATTTTATTAAGCAGGCTGCTGAGGGAACTACACTCGGTCCCCTCGGTGCTTAACTGTAATAGAGTCGAGTTTAACTGTCCAAGTTGGTGGTGGGCTCACGTGCAAGGTTAAAGACGGCTAAAAGTGCACGGCGCGGTGACATTGGACGCTTCTACCTCGACAGCCACTGCCGCTTTAAAACCAAGTCTGTCCCTGCTGTCCCCCGCTATTATGTCACCCAGTGGAATGGATGTAGCAAGTAACAAAAGAGGTGGAAGGAGGTCAACACAGCATAGGGTTTGCCACACTATTGCTCTCATTTTTGTATGCATAAAGGCCAGCAGAGCTGCGGCATACTGCATACTACCCTTTTAACAAAAAAAAGAGCTAAAATTGGCTCTAGCATGCTGTTGGACAAGAATTTATTCTTAATTTATGTGACATGTATTCTGCTGATTTAGGAGGTTTGTGTCTTGAGGGGAGTGCATTTGGCTCAAGAAAACTACTTAATCAAGATCGGAGCAATTCTGTTTCTTCCAACGTTACATTCAAACGGCCTGTATAAGGGATGACATTTTTCTGTGTGTGTTTGTGTCTGAAACCCGGTGAAGGCTCATTATGTAAGCATGTGATTAACCTTTATATTTCATGCCGGACCTTGTCATCCATCTTTTCAAAGCCAAGGTCATTAGTGACCTCTGACATTTTTAAACATGTTTTTACAGCTGATTTGAGAACAGATGAATTAGTGCAGCTTGGAGTTCTGATTATAGCTTTTATTTATTTATTTATTTTTTTTATTTTTTTTTTTGTGAATGTCACCTTGTTTTGTCTCCTGGTGGTTGGCAACCAGTCACCATCAGGTACATCTGCAAAACATTGCCGTGCATGCATTTCTGATTGCGGCAGCTATGGTTTAAGCCCACAGTTTTTTTTTTTTGGCTTATATTGTCAACAACGTGACTAGCACCTTTTCTTGACATGGCATCCGGAAGCATCTTAAACCACAACTAAGACCCCTCGCAGTGTTAATTAAACCACTATGGTTTCAACGGCAGTGCTCTTCACTTTACAATGACTTCAGTCATCTCCTTGCTTGAAAAATACATGTGATTAAGCAGCAGTACGTCTCAGCTAATAGAGAGTAACACATGCTTTTCATCAGCGCAGTGAGTTAAACTTGCATCTTGCCCAGGAGGCTCATCCCAATTTGTAGCCATTACACTGTATGACAATGTTCCAATCCAGCTTTTCCACACACACACCCCAGGAGGGCAGCGTTACAGAGGGGTTCAGCAAAGCCATCAATCTAATATTCCTGATTCCGTGGTACTCAAGGAAGAAAGGCGTGGTGGAATTTCCACCATCTTTGCCCTGATTCATGGATGTCTCAGGGCCTCGGTGTGCTCTGCCGCTGCTGCTGCTGCTGGTGGAGGAACTATCTCAGACACATCCAGCATTCCTTCTGTGTCACATGCTCAGAAAAAGCGCTGTCTTTCTACCGCCGTGAAATCATCACGGCCTTTTCCCCCCACTCATCCATCCAATCTGTTCCAAATCTTCTCTCTTTCCTTCTTTCCCTCTCTCTTGCTCTCTGCTGCATCAACCTCCGCCCCTCTGCCCCATCTGCCTCCCTACTGTTAAACCCCCCCAGCCCCTCAACCCCTCCCCGCACCGGTTCTCTCTTTCTCTCTCTCTCTCTCGCTCCATCCCTAGCATGTAACACAAACACACATACAGTATACACAAATACACATGCTCTCCTGATGCTACACAACAAATCCCAACCCCCACTGAAAAAAGAATACAGTAATACTCTGTTATAAAAGGTTGTTGAGACAGAAAATGTCACAAATGGTCCTGTTTTTGCCAGCTGAGTGATGCACACGCTCTGCTCTCTGCCTCTGTCCCCTTTCGCAGCGTTGGGATTTATATTCATAAAGAGACACAAACGGCTGGACACAAATGAACCAAACAAATCCCAGTGCAAGATTATTAATTGATGCAAATTTACCCAGAGCAACGGCGGACAGCAAGCTCCGCTGGCAAATGCTACAATCTTCATGGGCCACAATTTGCCCCGCTTATCCCAGCGCCCGCAGAGCCTAGCTACACGGGCTTTGAACATCTCCCACTGCACATTCACATTCAATGTCTCGTAAAAAGCCAGTTGTAAGTGCTGAACACCTGATCGCGTGTGATGGCGGTTTTACTCTCTCATTCCCCTTGTTTCTATTGCAGTCAGGGCCTGGATGGGGCGCAGAGACATTCCCACACCTCTGATGCATCCTCCACTTGTCCTACATACGGTAATTACACGAACTGAGCAGATAAAAGCTTTCTATAAGAATCGAGGATGCTCTCGGGAGATGATGAGTCAAATTGCAAGCAAAAGATAGCAGCGTCCGTTGGCACAGAGCTAACAGGGTGGAGGAGGGGACTGGACAGGCTGCCTGCCTGGGTGTCATCTCTCAACATCACCTCCCCTGTTTCATCAGGAAACCACAGTCAGCTTCCGCAGAATAGAGAAATATGGTCTGTAGTTGCTACCTTAAAAAAAAAGAAAAAAAAAAAAAGAAGAGAGAAGCCGTGTGAAAATAGTCAAGCTTACCGTGTTCACAAGCCAGCATCCATTTACAAAGGATACTGCAGACAAGCCCTTGCAGGGAGAGAAAGGCTCTGTGCAATCCACCTTTAGTCCTGCTGCTTCATCTTCATATCTTCCTCATATTCACAATCTCTCACACACGTACATCCCTCTCTCTACCTCTCTCTCTCTCTCTCTGTCTCTTTCAGCGCCCCTCTTTCTGTCTTATTAACGTCTGTGTTCTATATCCTCTCTTGTTTGCTCCAAGGCAGTTGAGACACTGCAGCGATGGGGGTGGAGGGTGTGTATATATGTGTGCGTGTGCTTGAGTGTGTCAGAGACAGAGAGGCAGAGAGAGGGAGTGCAGGGCAGAAATGGAGGGAGGAGTCAGCAGGGATAGAGAGAGAGAGGGAGAGAGAGAGAGAAGGGGAAATGGTCAGGATTAAATCATGGGAGCAACAGAGACACAGAGAGAGAGAGAGAATAAAAAAACAAGGTTTGATGGCTCAGCTACAGCAATCAGAGTTTATAAAAGCATACAATGGTCGTTAAGGAAGCCCTGTTTGTTAGGATGGAGGTATTACAGCATGCAGATCTGTTCCTTGGAGGTATTATATGCTTGATGACAGGCCAGCAGCAGGATTGGTTGTGATTTCATTGATGACTGAAAAACATACAAGATAGGGAGAGAGGGAGGAGGAGGAGGAGGAGGAGGAGGAGGGGACCGGACAGAAGAGGAGAGGAAGGGAGGGGAGAAATGACGACAAAGGAATGGGAGGGGGATTGGACGATGGTGTAATGTGCTGTTTCCGTGCCAACTGTTTCTGTGACAGTGGGACCACTTCCTTTATTGCTATTGGCTATGAGCAAGAATTGATAGGGGCTTGAGCAAATGAGGCAGCGTGCCACTGGGTGTGAATGGGTGGTTCTTTCCGTGTGTTTCTTCCTCTTCCAGTCAATCTCTGGGAACAACGACAACAAAAAAAAAAATAATTAATGTGTTTTACTTGACTGCAGCCACAGAGAACACTTTGCATGACCACGCAGAAACATAATGACTGCGCCGCTGGAGCATGACGGCTTTATCATTACGGATGGTGTGTAAAGAGACTCCTTTATTATAATAAACGCAAACACACGCCGTCTGGCAGGAAAAAATCCCCAGATCAGGTTGCTCAGGGTGTGTAGTGTAACGCAATTGCGTGGACACCAACCCTGGTGTCATGAACTGTGAGATAATTAATCGGCTACAGGCCAGAGCAAATGCACATCTGGTGGGGGTGGACAACTTTGCCTCTCCCTGACCTTTCATCTGGGCCTTTTAATCTGGTCTGGCAGGCAGGTGGTGTATTGTCCCCATTCTTTCTCCTGTCACTTTCTCCCTCACTGTGTCTCCTAATCCCTATTAGTCCATTCAGTTTATCAACAATTACCTTAAACCTTAGCATCCAGTCTGGTGCTCTTTAGGGGCCATTTAATCCTGCAGAAATGTATGATCTCTCAGTTCCAGTGTGCAAAGGGAACTGTCTGAAAAACAAGAAACAGAAACTACACACAATGGTGCAATAACATGCAGGTACGTTAAACGGAAATCTGCCACAAAACCTCAAAAAAAAAAACCCCACAGTGGAGTGTCCCTGTCTGTACCAGTTAAGATTATCAGAACCCCGCTTTCAGGGTTTTCACCGGTACGCAGAGGACGACATATAAAGAAAGTGTCTGTTCAGACAAGACGTCAGCTGGGTCAATGTTTCTACTTAGGCTCAATAGTTGTTGCTGACATTTTGCCTCCAAATGTCAAACCTGTGACGACCTACCTGACGAAGAGGAGGAGATTAATCTAGTTGTGACAGAAACATTCACGTCAAGGATGTTTTGGTGCACTGAAATACAGAAAGGGTTCAGTGTTTGGTCTGAAAGCGGATATAGTCGGTTGATAGAAATGTGAAGTAATAACAGAATGAGCTTCTGTTGATAATGGGAGATTTAAAAACCAGTTTTCCTCTTGAAAGGTTCTCAAAACGTCCGGGTAATAAGCTCACTGACTAAAACCTTACTTTACTTAGCCGAAAGTCTTTAACCTTTGTTAGCTTTGATGTTATGTGGCTAAAAGTGCTTTATTTGTTTAGTTACAGCCACAGACTTCATATAAAGATAGATAAAACCTCTTTGACACCGCCCACAAGTTTTCTGAAGAGTGGCTTTGAAGACCAATGTCCAATGGTACCGGTACCGTCCATTGCCATTTTTGGTGGTGGTGGTGCTAGCACTCTGTGAGGACACCCACCTGTCAATCAAAGCAGCTGCGCCCTTATTTAAGCATAACGTTAAGTCTTAAACCAATCAAATGGACAAATTACATAAAAATGTACCTTTTGCACAGTTGGGGAACTTAGCTATAGAGACCCAAACTGTTTTTGTAAACGCATTTATTTCTGTTGTGAAGCACGTTAACATGGGTGTCTACAGGGTTTAGGTACCTTCTTTAATGTTACACCTTCTCAGACTATGTCTTGTATTATTTAGGGATAAGAAAGACTATCACTTCCTGCTTTTTGTCATATTCAGACTATAATCCACTCTTTCGAAGAGAAAGTACCTTCCGTGGCTGCAAAACTGCAGCAAGGCTGTTAGCCAAATGATGAACAAAATCACCCCTATTAAGCAGCGTCACAATGGCTGCCTGTGAGTTTTAAAATTGATTTCAGGAGTTCACTGTTAAAGCACAGCGGGGTTTGTCTTCCAGCCACATATTAGACTTAACACCTCATGAGCTGCAGCACTGCTGGGCCGTCAGAGAGAAGTAGGTTTGTAACAGAAGATGACCAAACTTCCTCAAGCTCCTGCCAGACAATGTCGTAGTAATGTCCTAATAATGCTATTTTTTTAGTTTCATCTTGTTTCTCAAGATGTTCTCTGCAAGCGCCCTTTGACCCTTCTGCCACCTCCAACAGTTCAACATCCCTTTCCCTCTCCATAACCCTCACTATCCCTTTTTGTCACTCCCAGATTGTCTCTGTGCTTCTCCCAGCTTCCCGTCTCCCTAATCCTTAATCCTGTGGAAATCGGTCAGGCAGAATGAGCCAGCTTTGATCAGGCTCTCATATCAGGCGTGCTAACAGTGTCAGCACACCCGGATCCCACAGAACCCTGGAGCCCAAGGGGAGAGCTTCAAACAGGCGTTCCCTCCCTGACTCTGCTTGAGAGGAAGGGGAAAGAGAGGCATCTCAGTCAGCTGCCAGCAACAAACTCTGGTATTAAGTCTCTCTTTTATTTTTTTTTATTTTTTTAAATTAGACAAACATTTGCATAATGTGGCTAAACCTGTGCATTTCCGCATGAACAAAACTTACTGTGGGAAAAGAGAACAGCAACCGGTGTTCAGCTGTTTGAGGTTGAGAACAGTGCAGTACAGTACAGAGATATTAAAGTCACTTCTGCTTTTGTAAATAGTGACCTTGACAACAAACATGGAAGCTGTGTCATCGGTGTTTATTGTGATCCACAGCCAAGGATAATACCTGGCAGAGTGGGAGGCATGTCACAAAACACCTGGTGATCTTCTGGCACAAATGCACCACGCAGGGAAATTAGCTTTCCTTAAAAGGTCAGCTTTGTAGCGAGCATCTAAAAAAGTCTGAAATAAAAAAGGACGCTAAAAGAGTACTTTGCCAAAGCTATTTTGGCTTTGCGTCTACAATTCAGTTCAAACGTCCAACCCTGTGAAAACAATTTCAGCTCAACCTAATGTTTGAAGAGGAGTCTACGTAAAAAAACAACACACGCTGTGAAGTAGATAACTTATAACAGCTTATGCATTTCTTTAGTTATTCATTCTCTCCACACTTTTCACATGTTGTCTGCTTGTGAACATGTCCAATAGTAATAAACAGAGCATACAAGCCTCTAGAACCAGCTGGTACATAAAGGTTTCTTCTTACAACCACATGACATGGAGGTTGGAGTAGATCTACAACAATACTGACAGTGTACTCAGCCTGCACATTTAATCAGTTCAGAAGAGTAATCAGGTGCTTTAAATCAGCCAGAGGAACGAAGCATTTAGCAGGCCAGTCTGTGTACAGGATGTGCAACATCTGATATGTGATATGCAACTAACCTGTTGAGTTGAACTCCATTCTTCAGCCGGAAATGTATTTATGATTATATATTCATGATTACATTCATTATTTGCTAATAATATCACTGTTCCCTTTGCTCTGTTCATCAAAATGTTAGAAAGAAGAGTACATTTTGTAAAACATCGCCTTCCTACTACCGACATGGCACCAAATAATGGTGAATGCAAAGTTTAAATTGAAACTGGGAACTGGGAATATGTTAAAAGGTCTCCATCCATGGGAAAAAAAATAAACTCCTGTAATGAATCTAAACATGCATGACTCTCCTTTGTGTGACAAATAATTCGTTCTCATAGTAAATGCTGACATCTAGTGGTCAGTTGTTAAAATACAGTAATTTATATTTATTTTATCCACAGATTTATATTATATAATATAATATGATTATTTCGAATATCTGACACTATTACAAGTAATATATGACTAGTAGTAAGTAGTCTTAAATCCAATATCACATTAAGAAATTTAAGCGTGTGCGTGAGATTAATTAAATTGAATTAAAAGTACAGTTTGCAGGATTTTTTTTTTTTACTTACATATGTAAAAATTAGACCGAGTATGTTGTACAGAATGTGTCCGTAAATTATTACATTTAATAAATAAATAAATAAATAAGGTGAAAAACAAAAAATGGCAGCTTACTAGTGTCCTCTAGTGGTCATAGTTATTACGACAGGAAGGAAGTGATGTGACGTTGCAGGTACAGACATAGACATACAGTGCTGCTTGAAAGTATGTGAACCCCCTGAGCAGTTTAGATGTTTCTGTTGTTTTACCATGAATTTCTAATTTTATCATCACCAGTTTTTATGTATGAAATGTCAGATACATGTTTATCAATTGCATGTACTTGTTTAGTGGGACTTGTTTAAGTAGCCCAAAAACTACATGAAAAATGGAATTAGTGTATGTGCAAAAGTAAGTGAACCCCCCCGCTGCATTGGTTAAGTCAAGCAGGTAACAGACTCAGGTGAAACACATTTGGGTGCTTAATTAATCATTTAAGCAGACCAATGAAATGGGACATCCTTGGGAAAGGGTTTGGCCTGCACTAATTAAAAGAGAGAGGAAACCAACCAAACCACTGTGGTCCCATACAAATCAACAATGCCGAGAGGAAAGGAGATATCAGAAGACATGAAGAAGAGAGTAGTGACAGCCCATCAGTCTGGGGACGGCTACAAGACCATCTCCAAAAGATTCCAGCTCCATCCATCCACTGTAAGACAAATAATTTACAAATGGAGGGCCTTCAACATGACAGCAACTCTGCCTAGAAGTGGACGCCCATCAAAACTATCACCCAGAAGCACCAGAAAAATAATAAATCAGGTAAAGGCCAACCCACACATCACCTCTAGAGAGTTGCAGACCTCTCTGATAGCATCTGGGACAAATGTGCATTCGTCTACAATCAGACGAAAATTGAGCAACCATGGCATTTATGGGAGGGTTGCTAGAAGGAAGCCTCTGCTCTCAAAAAAGAACAAAGCTGCCCGTTTCAACTTTGCCAGAGAGCACTTGGACAAACCAGAGGCCTTCTGGAAGTCCATTCTCTGGACAGACGAGTCCAAAATAGAATTATTTGGTCACAATCAAAATCACTATGTTTGGAGAAAAGCCAACACTGCATATGAAGAAAAGAACCTCCTCCCAACAGTGAAGCATGGTGGTGGAAACGTGAAGGTCTGGGGCTGCTTTTCTGCTTCTGGACCTGGACGACTCCATATCATCCAAGGAACCATGAATTCTCTGGCATATCAACAAATTCTTGACCAGAATCTCCTGCCATCAGTCAGGGAGTTGAATCTGGGCCGAAAATGGATTATGCAACAAGACAATGACCCAAAGCATTCCAGCAAAACTACAAAGGAATGGCTTCAGAGAAACAGGATTCGTACTCTGGATTGGCCCAGTCAAAGTCCAGACCTTAATCCAATTGAAATGTTGTGGCGAGACCTGAAGAAGTTGGTACATGCCAGATGTCCATCCTACCTCTCTCAACTGGCTGAGTTCTGCAAGGAGGAATGGGCAAAAATCCCCGTAAGCAGATGCGAGAGACTAGTTACTGGTTACAGAAGACGTTTGGTTGAAGTAATGGCTGCAAAAGGAGGAGCCACAAGCTACTAATACAAGGGTTCACATACTTTTGCACATGTGAAATTTTCAGTTTTTGTGAAATAAACCACTTTTGTTGAATTAAACAGTGAAAATATATCTCTTTTTTTGTGTGTGTCCATTATTTGGAAGGTGTTCTTTACAAATTGGGATTTGGATATATGTTTAATGAGGTTATTTTAATGTTTTTTACAAAGACAGTGACCATGTCTGGAGGGTTCACAAACTTTCAAGCAGCACTGTATTTGTCTATGGGTACAGAACTAGTCACTGAATGGTGCATTTGGTGGCTCGGAATTTCTGAACTCCACAGAGAAAAAAATCAAAGTAATGCCAGATGTCAATATCTAATCAGTAACTCAAGTAAAATAATCAGCTGTTTAGCATTTAGAGTTTAGCTGTATGACTGTTCATTAAATCCACATCAGTTTTGCTTGAAATGCAGTCAGTGTTGTCAGGACTCACTCATGCCTTCGCTGCTCGCTAATATTAAATCTTCAGCTTTGCATGGATTCTGTGTTTGATGTTTGTTTTTTTCCTCTGTGCAGTCTAATAAATGTCCTTGTCTCAAAGCATGATGACCATCATTTTTCTACATTTGCGTAAGTGGGATACGTGTCTATTGGCAAAACAGGAACAAAGCAAAGCTGGGCACAGCTATGACGCATTTAAACTTCATTTTTCAACTTCACACACACACTCACAAAAGTGATTGCAGAAATGGTCCTCATAGGGAGGAGGTCAGGGTGGTTTGATGGGTCAAGAAACATGGACAACACATTTCTTCCCTAATATGCTGAACATAGTCGGCTTTCTTTTAAACACGGCCAGTGACTATTCCACAGCCTTAATCACATTTTTATAACCAAAAGATGTATTTTATTATAATTCAAACCCAGATATTTCACTTAACCTCATCATACTACACGTAATGGAAAATAAATAAATCCACTTTTATTGCCACAGGTAGGCAGCTAATTTAGAGGATGCTCCTTTGGGTCTGTTCAAATGCGAGCGACCGACCATTAATATGGGTGTTCAGCTCAGAGCCCTTTCAGATTGATGTTTAGGTTGGTCAGATATTTACTTAATCACAGACACGCCCCTCTGCTTATCTTTTGTGCACAACAAGGCAGCTAATATACTCTTATCTACATTTTTTCAGCTTATAGGCAGCAGTTTTCTGTATCCGTCATGCAGCCGCCATCAACATGAGATTAGTAAACAGCATTTTTAAAACGAATGTCATTGAGCTGAAGCGTGTAATTTAAAAGAGCTGGAAGCAATCCAGACTTGATTAAGAAGAACAGAGAACTTCGTCTTTTTTATTGCAGGATTTTCAGTGTTTGATTGAGACTATATCAGCTGATGACTAAACCACCAGTGATTTCTAATTTATGGCCACATGTTCTGTTTATTTACCCCTGCTGCCTCCACTAACAGCTATTAAATGCAGTTCATTTTTATGGCCAAACCTGCAATCAGTACTTCCTGTCTGGTATCATTTTCTAAAATTATGACTTGAGCATATGTTGAGTTAATGCTACTGTTCTTCAATGGTTCTACTTCAGCTACACAACAAAAAGATCACAAGAATTTGTTCTTAGTGCAACTTAAGTGTTGCATCTTTGTCTTTGCATCTCCTCATAGGAAAAAGCCAACCCCCGCAGCTTATACGATGGCATGAGAAGTGCTTACAAACCAACCATAAGGCAGAAAATGCCCAAAGTTCAAAAAGTAAACTATCTTTAATGAATGACATTTCAGTGCCGCACTGCCATAGCTTTTCTTCACATTTATTGCTGTCTTGGTTGTAGGATGCTGCTAAAAAAAATCTTAGTTGCCCTTAAATCAATAAGGCCTTTGGTTACTGCTGCTTTGTTGTCTTCTTCCGTGAATATGTGGTTCTGTTACAGAGAACAGATTGCGCATAATCTGTAAGAAAAGCAGCTCTTTGCAGATTTTGGTAATCCCCACACTCTTTGTCAAGAGGCAGTCCCACTGACCCCTCTCTAAACCCCGGTGGCATCTTCGTCCACAGAAAAGACACAGTCTTATCTGGCATCAGCTTAACCCTAATAAGAAAGTTTTCTATTTTCCAGCACAGTTATTCACTCTGGAAAAACCCACCTCTGATCAATACATGTACAATCCAGACTATTTGGGCAGTTGCACATTTCTCGATTCTTCAGGCTCAGTTCAATCCATTTGAGAAAGAATATTGGATACTGTGTCAAAGTGTCAAATCTAAGCTGCAATGTGAAAAGGTTTAAAAGGATTTAGACCCAGCTACTGTATGTGAGTGCTATGGCCCTATTAACACAACGTGCCAGTTCATATGCAATATATCGCAGAATATAATCTGCTGACTGCCTGAAGTCTTCGGCCCGTAGACATCAACAGATGCCCTATATTGATGCTGCAAGGAATTCACTGCACTCTCCTTCAGGTTTTATTGTTGTGGGGTCTCAGGTGACTGAGTCGCCCAGTTGAGGATATTCCACCTCTTCACTCTTAGGTTGCTGTTACCATATGTTTGGGATTGTTGTCCTGCTGAATGATGAAACGTCGCCCAACTGTTTTCTCGTGCTTTTGCCTGAATCTGAAGCCTCTTGTGAACCTCTGCATCCATCCTGTTGCTTCTGTCAGCAGAGATACAATCAATAAAATGCTGCAGCAGAAGCGTCACCTTTTTTTGACAGATGTCTACATGTTTAGGGGCATGAACTTTACCCTCTTCTTGTACCATCATTTTGATAGAGGAGATTGTCACATCTGGGCGTATTGTGCTCTCATTTGTCTTGTCAGGTCAGACCCTCACCTTGTTTGCCGTTTGTAGTGTAAACTGTGTTATTTTGACTAACATCACTCTTAACATCCAATCTGTAGAGGCTCCATTACAGTTAAGCACATGTCACTGACTTTTTTTTTTTTTTTTCTGAATGTGCAAAACTGAACAGAAATACTGCATGCACTAGATTTGCTATTTACACACTTTGTATTTAAGAATATGTCCTGTTCATTCACTTGGTCTAAATATCCATTTTGTATATTTGTTCATCCAAACCAGGATAAAGCCACCTGGCAGTTCTGAATGCATCTCCAAAGCCTGAAGTGAAAGTTATCTAGTAATCTCCGTGGGCCTGTACATTGGCCTGTAACCAACCAGTCAAGTTTGCTGCTGATATTCTTCTGGAGAAAATCTGTAAAATAAATGGAAGTCACCTAACTGATTTTCTGGTGTAACTATCAGACCTACATTTCCTTTCCATTTCCTTGACCCCTCCAGGGGATGGCTCTTCAGAGTTTTTGTGACCCCTGACCTTTCCTTTCTTACCACCATCTGGTCAAAATATTCTCTTGAGGACATCAAATTTCTAATGGACAGATTGCCATTGAATTAATTCGTCACATTTATGCTACCCAGTGGATACAAGGTTCTATTAGCATTCCTTTTGAGTTTATCTGATCAGTATATTAGCTGCTATGAACTGTTACAAAGCCTGTGTGTTTTTCCAAAGCTGACAAACCTTGCTCTGAGTAATGCTGTGGTTTTTCAGTTACGCTGCTGTACTGATAAGACTTCTTGAGCAGACCAAGACAAAGGGGCTACAGCTACGCTAACGCCTCGCTGAGGCTGTAGACCTGATTGTAGAGAAAAACAAACTGTTGCACAAACTGGGAGTTTGACCTGATTATGGTGGTTGGCTGAAGTTTGTTTAATAGTTGTAAAAATACGCTGCCGGGCCAAAAAAAAGGTCATTTACTCTAATATTTTGTTGGACTGCATTTAGCTTTGATTACAGCACACATTCGCTGTGTCATTGTTTCGATAAGCTTCTGCAATGTCACCAGATTTATTTCCATCCCGTGTTGCATTAATTTTTCACCAAGATCTTGTATTGATGATGGGAGAGTCTGACCACTGTGCAAAGCCTTTTCCAGCGCATCCCAAATATTCTCAATGGGGTTAAGGTCTGGACTCTGTGGTGGCCAATCCATGTGTGAAAATGATGTCTCATGTTCCCTGAACCACTCTTTCACAATTTGAGCCCCATGAATCCTGGCATTGTCATCTTGGAATATGCCCCGTGCCACAAGGGAAGAGGAATAACCTGGTCATTCAGTATATTCAGACAGTCAGCTGACCTCATTCTTTGGGCAACATAATGCTGCTGAACCTAGACCTGACCAACTGCAGCAACCCCAGATCATAGCACTGCCCCCAAAGGCTTGTACAGTAGGCACTAGGCATGATGGGTGCATCGCTTCATCTGCCTCTCTTCTTAAGGCTACACAGCTGTTCAGTCCCAATCCCTTGAGTTCTCTTCACATTGTATGTGTGGAAATGCTCTTACTTTCACTATTAAACATAGCCCTGAGTTCTAATGTAGTTTGTCTTTGATTTGATTTCACCAAACGTTTAAGTGATCGCCGATCACATAAGACATAAAGACATAAGACATGTTTATTAATCCCAGGTATGGGAAATTTCCTTGTCACAGTAGCATGGAATTTGGCAAAAAAATATATGTACAGAAAACAGTGACGACTTCGACAGGGAAAAAAACACAAATACAAAATTTTGAAAAATATATACAAAAAATAACAATACTCTGAAAAAATATAGAGAGAAAAAACTAGAAATATAAAGACATTCTGTATATACAGTGTGGTGGTGGAATAGACTTTACAAGATGAATAGACTTTACTTTACAAATAAAATTTACACGATCAATCAGGATTTTTTTCTTCCTCAATGACAATGGTTTCCCACTATCCTTCCAGTTTCTAATAATGTGTTGGACAGTTCTTAACCCAATTTTAGTAGTATCTGCAATCTGCTTAGATGTTTTCTCTTCTTGATGCACGCCAATGTTTTGACCCTTCTCAAACAGACTAACATCTTTTCCATGACCACAGGATGTGTCATTCAACATGGTTGTTTAAGAAATAAGAAGCTAAACATTGCATCAGCTGGGGTTAAATGCCAGCTGAAAGATAATCACCCATGCAGTAATTATTCGATAGGAGGCTCGTACCTATTTGCTTAGTTGAATCCAGGCGACTTTTTTTTTCGCCAGGCAGTGTATATACCAGTGTATCAGGGTCTTTGAAAAGCTCACATAAAGGCACAGGTCCATTCAGACTACTGCCACACCTGGTGGCAGTAGTCTGAATGGACCACTCAAAAAAAGAAACATGATGAGCTGGGACTGCAGACATAGAACTGTTCTATTTATCTGCCGCCTTCTGAATCATGCTGATCAATGGGTCCTCTGGGTGGCCATCTTGTTGTGAAAATATTCACATACTGGAATGTAAGAAGAGCCCTCGTGTGGGCCCTCCTGACTTTGTCACTTCCGTTTTCTTTTGGTGCATTAGTTTACTAAGCTAGCGATCAGCCAGTGAACTCATCTCAACATCAACTGACTGAAAAGACCTCAGCAGGGGTCCGGCTAGTGCCAACTAATCTATTCCAACAGACACTCACCAATGGCATGCAGTCATTGTGTGTCGACTTGGGGCGTCATGGCCTTCGAGAAAACTGGGCCATCATTAAAATTATGATTATTAGACCTTTACTCCATTTTGGCACTGGAACACTTGTTTATTTTTATATATTCTCCAAAATCCTGATTGAAATTAAGTAATTTTTCCCCAACTCATTATGATCAATAGCAAGTAGTGGATAAATTATTGTGGTAATTGCACTGATCAGCCAGAGGTGGCGCCACAATATTTAATTATATCATAATATATGTAAAAGAATCAATAATAATCGATCTATTTCGTATATTTTATTTGACTTGCTAATTCTGTAACATACTACAATGTTTTCTCTTTGCTTTAATGTGCTAGTCTCACTGTACTTTATATCTGTGTCTTGACCGGCAATCAGACCCCAGAGCATGGAAACATTTTTATAATGACCTGATAGAGATTTTAATCAACAAAATATCCAGATAACTCTGAAAACCATTTTAGTGATAGACCCCTGGGCATATTCATCATCATGTGAGTCTTTCTTTGCAGAACAATAACATAATACCTCATTAGAAAGGCCAGGACAAAACTATTTCATTAAAATCTTTATTATTTTTGCAACCGCTTTCTGGTCTTAATAGTTAATCAAAATGAGTTTGATAATGTTATTTTTTCCATTTCACAGTATTTTGTAATTAAACTCGGGCTTCGCGATTGCATCACACAAATCGGCAATTAATTAAATTACAATCACACATTATTACATTTTTCAGTCGACGTAATGCTCGCGGCTTTAGCTGGATATGATAGGCTGCAATGCTGCCAGCTGAAGGGAAACCATTGCGAGCGCTCTCTCAGTGCGTGAAAGCATTTCAGTGCACGTCCTACTTGTAAACCTCTACAGCAGGGCGATTGTGCGCGCTCCCGTGGACTCTCGCCATAGAAAACAAAGCTGAACGTCTTCCATAACAGCTAGGGGTGCAGACTTGAGGAATATCTCTGAATTTATCCTGGATACACCGAGCTGAATATGGATTTACAGTGGGTGTAGCATCGTTGGAGACCGAGCCTTCTCGGCTGGGGTGACGGCAGGACATTAGCGAAACCGACGAAAATAACATCTGTGTTTTTTCTCGGGGTGCTTTGTCTTGTCCACCTAACGATAGCAAACCATCATTCTCATTTCAATTGCAAGATATTCAGCTAGTGATTACTAGCTGCCGCCGGGATGTATCATCATGTTGTCACTATAAAGTGACTGCTTGGACGTCGGATTGTGAAGGAAAAGCAGAAAACCTCTCCCAGGTCCCAACGGGTTGTCACCGGGACCTGAATCCGTGTTAGCCACAGTCGCGGAACCCACTGTTTTCGGCGATATGGCGGAGCAAGGCTACTCATCCTGGTGAGTGCGCACAGGCGTTGCGCTACCGACTAGTAGTAGTAGCTACCTTACGTTAGCCGCTGCTACCAAGCCCGGTTGTAATAGGTCATTAAACCAATGAATTATATCTCTGTCAATTCACGAGAATGTTTAGCTCATAATATTGATGCCTTCAGGTGGATTTGTCGGCGTCTGTAGAGCAAAATGTCACACATTCAATCATTTTTTTCTGCATCTCAGATATGGCTAAAGGCTAACGTTAGCTCGCTTGTTCGCTAGCCGCGGCTAATCAGAAGCACCAGCTGATGCTGTGCTATCCAGCTTCGTCAAAGCCAATGGTGCTATTGTGAGCGAATGCTAAAGAGCTAGCTACCCTGCTAAACGGCTTTATGGGCACACTGGGTTAAGCCAGCTGATGAATTATTATTTGGCAACCGACATCGCCGTCTTTGAGGGAAACTTAATTGTGGACAATAAACATGACGGTGTCAAGTAGCTTAGTTGACGCTAGCTGTGCCCACATATTAGCTGATTAGCTGGTTAGCATTCGTCGTCGACCCGCTGCCACAATAACAAAGGTTCTACCGTACGAGTGCTAAACTAGCAGCACAGTAATTTCTCAGTAAAGCTGTTTTCTGTATTGTGGCACACAAGTTGTCGGGGGGGTTTTGCTTGCGGGTTCGTGGGCGATGTTGACGTTATTTCGGATTATTAGTGCTTGGTGAAGTACAGGTTAAAGCAAGCCATTCACAGATGATGTGGTCACTGAAATGCGTTGTCCCTGTGAATGAAAATGACCACATCGTTAGGGCCTACTAATTACGGTAGGCTAAATGATGGTTTTCTGGTCCCAGCAACACAGGCCAAGACTTTGAATCATTCTAGTACATCGTCGTGTTTATTAAGAAGTCTAAACTTGTGAATCTGCAACGACTGATTAGGTTCCTTGAATGATTCGGGGGTGGGGGGGTACCAGTCAATACTGTATATGTATATTTTTTCACACCTATTGAGTGTCTTTTATTAGTCAGAGACCAGTCAACCATGCCCTTTCCTGTCACTGGAAAATCTTTGAACACAGTAACTTTTCAGGATCTTTTTCCAGCAGAGTGGCGTGGTGTCATTGTAGGTTTTACAAACATTCTGGCACAAAGCTGTATGTTTCAGGAAATTCCTTACAGGAGAGGCCCAATCACTGTTAACGTAGTACTTTGACATAAGATGCAGCCAAAGATTTCTCCTCAACACAGACAATTTGTTGTTTTTTAACTGTTAATTTGGCTCATCTGGCATGTTGATAACTGTAGTGTTGTTTCCTTCCTTCCTTATTTTTTTTTTTTTTTTAAATATTTGACCCACGCAGGGTGCACATTCTTGTTACATCCATTTCAGCAGTCAATACACAGCATGTAGGAAACGGCAGCGGTTTTATCAGGGAATTCAAACAGGCAGAAGCGGATGGAAAAATCCATCTTCTGTGTGTTGTGGTTTTTTTTTTTCAGTTCACCATAACATTAATAAATAAATGTTTGAATTATGTTGATGATGTATTTTTTTCAGAGACATTGTATAGTGTGTGAGATGTTCACTGGAAAACGTTGAGGGGAGACGGCCTCATGCACAATGACATGCTATGAATGTACAGTTAAGATAGAAACTCGAATCGTGATTGCTATCAGGAGATGAAAAAGCTCTTCTTGTTTTTTTTTCTGTTTCTTGTGAAGTCCTGGATTGAGTAAGAAGCTTAATTTATCTAAGTTGATGTCGATCTGATATTATCTTTTTATTCTTTGGTGTTTTATTTCATTTTAGGTTAATTAGATGCTAACATCAGTGTGTTTCAGGCTTATACTGTAACTACTAAAATTCTGGCACCAAACAAGGCGACCCAACTAGTTATCAAATGTTGGCCTTCATTCTTTATTTGTATCTACAGTTTTTTTTCTCTTGCCGTCATGTTTCGGTTTATCTCAATCAAATGCATTGTTGGGCAGCCAAGTCTTTAGTCTATAGTCGTAAACCGGTCTCAGAGCCTGGCATCCAGATCTCTACATAGAAATCCAGATGAGCAGGTTTCAGTTGTATTGTCAGACTTTGCATAACATGCCAACAAAATGTTGCCATCTGTTTACTGGTATTATTTGGTAATCGCTACATCTGTCAGTGCTCACAATAGCTAGCATTAGGGCATTTAGGGTAATGTAGAAATATCTCATCATATGACCTTAGTGTTTGCATTGATGGTGTGCTACCGTCATTACCACTCTGCCCGCCAGAAATGAACATTGTATGTGTAAAATACGAGATTATGTTGAAATAAGTTGATTTATATATTGATATGGTTCCAACTAACATTAACAGGCATTGTTGTCATCTTTGTTCTGCATGCAGTGTGCCAGTAAGGTGCCAAAAATATATGGAACAAGAATAACCACGTTAGTGTTTATGATAAAGGAAATCAGGTTGGCATTTTAACTCCTGATTCATCTCACTTCACTGATAACATTTTCACCAGGCTGTGATCAAAATGCCAACGCAACCAATGCCAGATGTGGTCAAATCTATCTGATTGACTTCTGTCTCACCTCATTTTGTGTGCATGTGCTCCTTCTATTAATGTGTACTTTTCCATATTCACATAGTATATCTATTCAGGTAGGATATTCAAATTGTGTGTTAATGAAAGACGAAGATGGTGACTCAGAGTGAAGTCTCAGTCTTTTGCACATCAAGCTTATCTCCACACAAAGGGAAACACCTTCCGGTGGCTTCAAAATTGTTTTGTACTTGTAACTCCCAGTCTTTGTCTTAAGCAATGCTAAATATGTGTTGTTCCTTTTATAACAACAGCAAACAAGCACATTTCTTCAAATGTTTTTAATTTGGCTCAGTTTACCCAAGAGAAATTAATCTTAGTGGGGCTTAATTGTGTAGTTGCTTGCGTATATGTGCAAGCTAAGCAGAAAAACATTAAAGACAGTGACCATCTATTGTGCCAGAAATAGCCTAAATGTCGCCGAGGTGCTTCAGAGATGAATAATGAGTAAAGCTGGCAATTTAGCGTCAGCATGTTCACATTTGATTTCCTGTACTGCCAAACTCGTAAGCCTTGTCAACTTTTATCACTGTGGCGCATGTGGACCGCCAATCAGGATGTAAAACTCCACCAGCTTTTACTGTATTTCTCAATATATAATCGTTTGCAATTTTACAGCGGTGTCACAAGATGTGTTGCATCCGTTTGTATGCTGGAGTGTAAGGAAAGGCTAAAAACATTGAATTCAGGCTAGTTGTTAATGTGGTTGAGAGATATGATGATGAGGTCACACCTCTTTTGTTGAACTCTGGCGACAGTGCCTCTGTTTTCCTGTTTTCTTTTACGTTATCAGGGAAGTAGTTTCTCTTTTCTTTTCATGACAATATAACAACAATCTGCTGTATTTTTTTTGCATTAGTACAGATTTCGGTTTGAATCAAGCTTTTCCAGTAGCACTGGTCATGTCAACCATAACGAACACAAGGCTCATGTCTTCTGCCAGTTTTGTCAGTTTTTTCGTTTTGCCCTCAGCCTCACTGCTGAGCCAGAGAGGAACAGCTCGGCTAACTCCAGACTACATCATATCTTTGAATGCTACCACATCCTCAGAGTAGCTTTTAAAGCAGAAATACAAATGCTGATTTGTGACATAACCTTATACCGGTTCCAGAGTATTTTTTTTTAAAATAAATAAAAACATAATTTATAATAATAACTTATAATAATTTGATACTATAACCATTAAATTAAGCCATCACAGACATAATCAACACAATTCATTGAATTTATTTGTGCCATTTGACTGAGCAGGTATCCGGAGACAAACCTGTAAAGATATCTGCGGTGGTTTTCTTCGAGTTTCTCTTCCTCCCTTTCCATTTTGCAGCTGTCAAGAGTGCACACCGTGTGAATCAGAACTATTAACCATCACATTTAAATGAAATTATTGAAAGTATTGCTTCCTGAAGTGGAAATATTTGGTAATTACGCAGACACGTTTGGAGTAGACCTGTTGTCACATATGATTCATTTTACTCGTTCATCCAACCAGGTGTCAAGTACCTAGTGCCACGCTTGTATTTGGGTTTGGTAGACACTGATCAGTCATTTCACATGTTTCTTCACTTGTCAAAATGTTTCTGTCCTGTTTATCACTTGGGAGAGTGACTGAAAATTTGTAGCACTCTTCCTGTATGTGATTAAATCTGGGGAGGCCTAGAGTATGTGGTATTGATTTGCATTGTTCTTTAAGCATTGCCGCCTCCCAGACCATATCTAAGGTTAGATATGAAAACCTGCCTGCAATCACGGCGACCATCTTGCCAGGCTTCCAGCTAGATAGATAGATACACTATATTACCAAAAGTATTCGCTCACCTGCCTTTACTCATTCTATGAACTGAAGTGCCATCCCATTCCTAACTCATAGAATTCAATATGATGTCGGTCCACCTTTTGCAGCTATTACAGCTTCAACTCTTCTGGGAAGACTGTCCACAAGGTTGAGGAGAGTGTTTATAGGAATTTTTGACCATTCTTCCAAAAGCGCATTGGTGAGGTCACACACTGATGTTGGTCGAGAAGGCCTGGCTCTCAGTCTCCGCTCTAATTCATCCCAAAGGTGTTCTATCGGGTTCAGGTCAGGACTCTGTGCAGGCCAGTCAAGTTCATCCACACCAGACTCTGTCATCCACGTCTTTATGGACCTTGCTTTGTGCACTGGTGCACAGTCATGTTGGAAGAGGAAGGGGCCCGCTCCAAACTGTTCCCACAAGGTTGGGAGCATGGAATTGTCCAAAATGTTTTGGTATCCTGAAGCATTCAATGTTCCTTTCACTGGAACTAAGGGGCCAAGCCCAGCTCCTAAAAAACAACCCCATACCATAATTCCTCCTCCACCAAATTTCACAGTTGGCACAATGCAATCTGAAATGTACCGTTCTCCTGGCAACCTCCAAACCCAGACTCGTCCATCAGATTGCCAGATGGTAAAGCGTGATTCATCACTCCAGAGAACGCGTCTCCACTGCTCTAGAGGCCAGTGGCGGCGTGCTTTACACCATTGCATCCGACGCCTTGCATTGCACTTGGTGATGTGTGGCTTGGCTGCAGCTGCTCGGCCATGGAAACCCATTCCATGAAGCTCTCTGCGTACTGTACTTGGGCTAATCTGAAGGTCACATGAAGTTTGTAGCTCTGTAGCAATTGACTGTGCAGAAAGTCGGCGACCTCTTTGCACTATGCGCTTCAGCATCCGCTGACCCCTCTCCGTCACTTTACGTGGCCTACCACTTCGTGGCTGAGTTGCTGTTTTTCCCAAACGCTTCCATTTTGTTATAATAGAGCTGACAGTTGACTGTGGAATATTTAGGAGCGAGGAAATTTCACGACTGGATTTGTTGCACAAGTGGCATCCTATGACAGTTCCACGCTGGAATTCACTGAGCTCCTGAGAGCGGCCCATTCTTTCACAAATGTCTTGTTTCACAGTCTGCATGCCTGAGTGCTTGAATTCATACACCTGGGGCCAGGCCAAGTGATTAGAACACCTGATTCTGATCATTTGAATGGGTGAGCGAATACTTTTGGTAATATAGTGTAGATAGATAGATAGATAGGTTTTATTTGTCACATGCACAGTTATACATAGTACAATGCACAGTGAAATGTATTGTTTTACCTGCAGCCAGTAGTAAAAAAAAAATAAATATATATATATATATATATATATAAGTACTATAGTAAACAGTAGTTTGCACACAAGGTAAGCAATATAAGTGTAAAGCTATGGCTGATTCATAGTAGCATGGGTCAGTCAGACACCTGCAAGGAACAATTGTTAGTTATGATATATAATATATGACTACTGTCACTTCTGAGACTGCCATTCATTCGCTATTTGTCTTACAAAGAGCTAAGAATCGCTTACTTTGTGCTTAGCTACCCTAACTGGGTAGCTAACTCTGATTCACCTTGATATGGTTGATGGTGGTTAAGAGATGCTTCGTCCAACCGGTTGCCAAGCATTTTCAAGAAAATGCCTGCCCTTTTCCAAACAGCATCCAAGGACAATGTCAGAGGGTTCAGTGTATCAAACATCTGGTGTGTCAGGTTAGGAGAACGCTGGACTGAGTTAAGCTTTATGTTTTGCTTCTTGTCTCTTACAATACAAAGATAGTTCCAGTGTAACTAGTTATTGGACACCTCTGCTTGGATGGATAAAGTCCAGCCATTCATGCATGGAAATCTCTGCTCATATATAAACCAATAGTCTTCCGGTATTTTAACTTGATAAGTGATTTACATGGTTGACTGTTCAGCAGAATTGCCATAATTAATTTGATGTCATTTGACTAATCATTAAATGAATTAGCTAAAATATTGAACACATGGCAGTTTCTTTACTGAGCACTCATGATTGCTTTTTGAGTCTACCTGCTTAACTTGTCACTGCAACACATCTCTGCTGCCTTGCATAATATTATGTACACTGTGGGTTGTGTAATATTTTTAATATAGGTATCAAATGAAATAAATGTGTGTTTTCAAGCAGAGTATTTGCATACAACAGTCATCGCAGGTCTGCACTGAGCAGAAGTCCAGAATTATGTTTGTAGAATGAATTTCTTATTAAGATATAATCCCAAAATCCTATTAAGGCTTTTCACAGTGCAGTCCAATTTAGTCTTAGCATTTGAAGACACTGACTAATCAACTAATCATCTGCTCAATCTGCTAAGTAGGTGATGTGGAGCATGTTGACTTCTGCACATTTAAAATAATCCTATTTTACCCTGTGAGCAGTTGCTGTATACCTGCTGCTGACAAGCCATTGTAGTTTTTGAGACTATTTTTGGTCTTCTGCAATACATTTTACAACTTTAAAGACACGACTAAAGCTGCATAATTCTCTGCTTTAGAGCAAGCGTTGACTTGTTTGTATGTGGGGGATTACTAAAGCACCTGTTGCCTGTTTCCTGAACGGAAACACCCTTTAGATTAGCCTTCACAACTTAAAAGCCCAATTAGTTTTAATTTGGGGACAGCAGGCAAACCCAGGTCAAACTGTCAATCAGAGTCGCTCATGGTGTTCATGAGAAGATCTTTTAAAATAAAAAGGATTGGCTTTTAATATCTGTCTTGATGATGATCCACTAGGATGGATCTCTCTTCACCCCCGCAAAAAATGTCTTAAAACATCATGTTAGATTCTACCCTGATGCATGAACCACGTAGTATTATCGTCCCAGACAAACCAAACCTGGGCCCTCCCTTGCTGTCTGCGTCAGTCTTTTATGTCCATTTCTACGATCATCGCTTTACAACTCTCATTCAAACAAAAAGAACGATGTCAAACAAGGGTGTAACCAAAACACCAGAGTGGCAATAAAGGTGGGTTGTTGTTATTATCATGGAAGCAGAAAGGTCACAGTTGATTACAAATTACCTTCATGCTCTTATGGATGTAACCCATCACATCCACATTTGGATCAGGATGTGGAGACAGATCAAAGTTAACGTTCTAATTAGAAACTATTATATGAGGATGTAAATGACAAAGAAATTGGTGAGAAAATGAATTATACTTGATCCCTGTTTATGCTAGTGGCTACCAATTTTTGAATGGTGCATCTGTGTGTGTGTGTGTGTGTGTGTGTGTGTGTGTGTGTGTGTCTGTGTGTCTGTGTGTCAGGAGTGAAATATATTTTTGGGATGCTCAATCTCTTAATATCCAACACTCACTGATGCTAATTTGCAAAACTCTTCCTTGCCGCCTGTTGACCTGTCCCTTAGTGGTCAAGTCATGCATGCAATTGGTTTGATGGGAGACGGTATTGGAATTGTGTTATTGAAAACCTAGTCTGTCAGTGAACAAGGACGTCTTATGGCACTTTGGGCGGCCATCCAGCCCTCAACAGTCCGGGATTGTATTTTGTTTTTAAATGTTCCATTCATCTATCTCACCCATGTTCTACAGGCTTCTGTGCACAGAATTCAGACAAACCCGTTCGATACCAGAATATGAATTAGGTCTGTGGTAGATTAAACTAGATGTCTAGCTGCTTGCTGTGTTGACATTGAAGCAGTGACATCATTAGTTCCAGTGTGGGAGGGAAAGAAACAAAGTCAGTTTCTTAATCATTTCATTACTGCTTGAAAGTCAAACTGCTAGAAGACATGTAAGCTATTTAGGTTACAAAGACGAAGCTGTTGCTTGAATAGGGTATCATATTTGGACCAGGTATACTGTTAAGCTTTTATTTTGGCCCACATCTTGGGTCAAGTACACCGAGCCCCATTGTAGCTTGTCGTATCTGAAAAGATGATGCCTGCTGAGTGTGTTTGTCAGTCATTAAGTGGAGGCCTGTGTTGGACAAACAACACCAGGGGAAAGCTACACGCTGCAGCATTGTCACGGTGTCCTGTTTCCACAATGAACTACATGTTACCTCTCCCCACCTTACACCCTGTTGTCATTCCTGTACGACTGAATGAATGAATGAATGAATGAAAGAGGCAGAAGATTCTTCCGGTTTGCTCTGAGAATTACAATGAAATGTGTGTAAGAGGATGAAAAATGAACTGAAGCTCTGTGTCTTTTGATGCTCGGCTGTTTTATCTCTATTTGGGAGAAAACTGTCAATGCAGCCCAACAGTTCTTAGTGGTTTTATTTGCAGGGCTCAATATTTCTACCCAACAGAAACGTTGCCTGCTAACATTGTTAGACTCTTAATCCAAATGAATTAACCTTGATAGTGTTTATCATATTATCCCTCATGTTCAAGCACCATGGCTTTTGTATACTTTATCGATATATATCTGATCCATTTCAGTAATAAACTAGAAATTCAGATCTGTTTTTACCAGGGTAATATACAGGATAACAAATTATAATTTCTGCTGGCATTGACAGTGAAATCCATTTGTATTCATCGTATGTTGCTTTACAATGAGGATTTAGGTGTTGGTTAGTGTTGGAGTAGATTAGGTCGAATTTACTTTTGAAAAGTTGAGCCGACTAGTTTTTGTTTTGTTTTTACCAGCAACAAAAAACTGTTATCGATCTTAACTCCACCGAGTGCATGTTTGTTTTTTCTCACGTTTCACATTTATTGATGTGTGGCTTGTAACCTTAAATGTCACCCAGCCGTGCCAGCGGTGACGGTGGTTCCTCTTTGATAATGTAGTTTTAGTTTTGTTATTGTGTCAGAGTGAAACAGACACATTGTTTTTTAATTAGAGTCGATGTAGCTGCAGAAGAGGAATGATGATTTTATTTTTTTGCACAGCTTGCATTCCTCAACCAAGGCCTGAGAGTTTGACATGAGTCCGACAGGTCAGGGTTAGGGTCAAATCTGCACTTCTCAACAGAAGGCAACAGCATCACAATGCCAGCCTTGTCTTTTGCCCCAGAAGAAGGCCTGCATTATATGTTAAGTCTAGGCTAAGTGAAGCCCCCGGATCATTGATATGAGAACAATTTGGCACTTAGACACAGCATCTTTCAGCAAATGTACAAGCCTGATTACACACTGGTCTGGAAAAAAAAAAAAAATGTTAGATTGCTTAATACTTGACTGCTAGGATTAAATGTGTATGACATGTTAGGATTAGAGAGCCCCAAAATATCTGATTATGTTTATCTGAATAACAAACTAAAACAGAGGCGGATGAGTGAAGCTTTAAAACCACCAAGACAGAGCAGTGTATCTTCCCTTGACCATATCAAAGACTCTAGCCACCTTGAGTGTGAATGGTGCAGATACTTTTAACAGGAACCCCTGAGCAGAAATCTGGCACTATGTTGTCCTTGAATCAGCTCTTTGTTACTTTGTCTGAAAGCTCAAAAACATAGACATATCGGGCAGGCAGGATGTAGGTCAGAGGGCCAAGTGTTGTAAACGTGCTATAGAAAAGACTTGCAATGATTTCTTAATGTTGTTTAAATGCTCATGTTGTAATTGCTGTTTGTTTGTGTGAATTTGCTGTGTTACACAACTACTTAATTTATTAGATGTTTAATTAAATCACGACCTAATTAAAATTTAAGGCTAAGCTAAAAATAATTAAAACACACCCTCTTCCTTGGTAGGCAGTTTCTAGGGTGCCTCAAACTCTTAAGTCTCATTTGCCTCATTGATTTTTCAAAATCAATAACTTTTTTCCCCAGTTGTGTGGTGTTTTTGTTTTTGTTTGTTTGTTTTAACACAACAAAATCTGCAATTCTGATTTTAATATCGAATTGTTTCCCTCGATTGTTACTACGAGGCCCAGTGATCTCAGGGGAACAGAATATGTTCCGCTCTGTGCAGCACAGCAGCATTTGCATGTAATTCTCAGTATCTGTGTGTTGTGTGGTGATAATAATATGCGTTCAAAATGCTTTCCGGTTGAAAAAATATTTTCTTAGACGGTGAATGAAAAGAACGATTCTATAATACTATAAGGTAGGACATTATGATAATAGTTCCGTAGTTACACTGAACTCTGCCGACCCAGTTCCCCTCATATACGCGATACACAGCACGTTGTTTACAGCTGCTTTTGCAGACAAACTCTACTTCATAATTTGATTCCTGGAATGAAATTTGCTCCACCCAACGCGTCTATGTTGGTGGTTATAGTATTGTTGCCTGGATTCTTCGAAGAAGGAAGTGTGTGATAAAATGGCCTTAAAGTCTGAAATAATTGACTCAAATTGCGGTTTAATACCGGACTCAGATTTTTCTGATTTGCATGTTGGTGTAAAAATATGTAAAGAATCGTGCAGCCGCATTCAGTTCTGCATTCACACTCATGGTTAGTATGTCTATATGGGTGTGCACTTTGCAGCTGAGCTGATTATAGAGTAGAGTCCTGCAGGAAACCACATTTATTCATAAAGAAAGTGATATTTACACAATGCATCACAGTGTATCATGTACGATGGGTGAATAAAAGTTTTGATGCTCTTGTTTCCTTTTTCATAAACTGACTTGGAGTAAATGTGACTACCGAATAAAGAGAAGTCCCAGTCAGTAACTGTTTTATTGAGAGCTCTGTTTTCATTGCTGTTTTTGTACGTGTGACTCACTCTGTGGACATTTAGATGTGTTTAAAAATGTTGAATCACACGATCACAGTTAAATATTGCAGAAGGTTTTATTTATTTATTTATTTATTTTTTTTTAGCTGTACTCACTTTTATTCACCTCAGCTTGACTTTTGTGGTGGGAAACCACAGGAGGGCTGCCACCAAAGTGGCAGTCAGCCGACAAGTTTCTGTGCTCTTAAGTGTTTTCAAATGATCATTGGTGTAGTGTACTCTCCCTGCTGTTCTTTTTATTTTTAGGCCGGTGACGTATGTAGCAGAAAAGCAAACAATGCAAGTTGTAACATTGAATTATTATGTCAGTCAGAAGACAGATGTTCTAGAAACAAGTTTAGACTGAACAAAAGCTGGCGTGCATTTTTTTTTTCCTTTTACTTTTATTTCACTGTGATTTATGTTCAGAAATAAATTCAAACGTGCTTGTCTCTCTTTCCTCCATAGGGCGTACTCCCTAGTTGACTCCAGCCAGGTGTCCACCTTCCTCATCTCTATTCTCCTCATCGTCTATGGCAGCTTCAGGTGAGTGTCAAGAAATGATTGAACTGAAGTAGATAGTGGACAATGACTTGCAAAGTATGATTTGTCTGCCTTTAATTTAATTACATAAATTATAGTTTATAATAAAACACATTATGTCCTGTTCTGAGAACAAATTTTCTCATTTTACTAGAAGTCTGATTTAAAAAAAAAAAAAAAAAATACAGTCCTAATGGTGGTTTGATAAATTTAGCTGCATTAGAGTGTTAACAAAACACATGTATTTCAGAGGAGCCTCATTAACAGGTAAATGGCTTCATAGAGTTTGATTCTCTCTGAATTGAGAGGCAGGTTATGTTTTCCTTATCTGATAAAAATGTAGAATCAGTCTACACCTCTTGAACAATCTGTATCCGCATGAATATGCAGGCTATTGATTAAAACTTATCTGCCATCTGAATACGAAGAGGTAGGGACAGTGCTAATGATTCCCACTCCAAGATACAAGCCAGCAAGGATAGCACGCCACAGAAGAAGATTGGTTAGAGAGCATTAATAGTCATCAGTGGATTGTTGTTGCTGATCAGATCAAGTTGTATTACTTTCATTCTAGTATGAGGCTGTTGCTCAGTTTCAAAAGGTGTTTTTACACTTGGAGCTTGAGAACACGGTGATTAATTAAAAACTAAATGTGATAGAATGAAATGGAAACAGATAATAAATCATGTGTCTGTTCACTGACACATTCACTGACAAGATGAAAGCATGGGGATTTGTGGTTTTACCATGTCGGAAATCCAAAGTGTTTATAACCAGTCCCAAAAGCCAGAGTCTGAGGAGTCGGGACCATTAGAGAGAGGGAGGAGAGTCACAGGACTGCACTCATGAAAGGGAAAGACGAGAAATATTATGAGAACATGTTTCTGTATTTTATCTTTGGCTAGGACTTTACTAATCACATCATAGTACCCATGTCTGGTGTAATGGTTTAGTGATAGCTGAGTGGAGCATTGGTGCCACATGCTGTTTATTCACCACTCCCGAGAACTGGCAGAGAAATCAGATACAGATCTCAGTACAGAGGTTTGACCCACATTAATCTGTAACGTAACATTGTTTACATATCTGCTCTTAAACCCCCCCCATACTGCTCACACACCCACCAGAGCCGTCTGGAGTCATTTCAAACATGTCTGATATTCATGATTTCAAATCTGGATGATTACATCTGTATTTGAACAATAACCAATAAGAGAGACATGTCCACAAAGACGCAGAGCAGCTGATGTTGCCAAGCAACACTGAACATACTGGCCCTCGAGGCTAATGTTGGTTAGCATACAACTATAGACAGACATGAAAACACACATCTGTTTGTGCTTCGGACTACTTTGCAGTGAGAAAAACAAAGTTAGATAAGTGTTTCTTCTTCTGCTACTGCTTCTTCTTCCTCCTCCTCTTATATCTGACAAGTGGCAAACAGTCTTAGCACCAGCATCACAACCACATACAGCACTGGATCAGTAGATTTAAAGCAAGTTGTTGCACCGTAGACCATAGAGAACATTTGCTTCCTGTTATATTCAGTGCTCTCTGATATGGCATGATAATCTGAACACTATCCTGTAGTGTTTGTTACACTATATCTTAAAATCTCATAGTGTGATTATTGATAGAATATATGCGAAGTGTCTACTTCAGCAACCTGATTTAAAGATTGGTCTGGATTTTAAAACTCCGAGTTTCACAGTAAAATGATGTTTCCTGTCATGTTTATTTTTTGATTTGTCAAAACAAGAAAATCATTGTTACTACTCACATTAACAATGCTGTGGTCTATACATACAGTAGGTGTCCCAGTAAACCGTGAAAGTGAGCCAGTGTTCACAATAACAGGACCATGATTTCAGCCATTATAAATTTTTATCATTTTTATTTCTTGTCCTACTGTGACTTGTCAAAATGCCAACACGTATTGAGAGTGAAGAAATTATAATAATTTTTTTAGTAGTCGTTTCACAACACATGTGTGACTGTGTTAGAGATTGCTTAAGTCAAATGGAAATACACTGCCTGGCCAAAAAAATAAAAAAATAAAGGGGAATTACTTTTTTACAACCTGGACCTTATTTCTGGCATAAATCTCTATCGTTTACTCACCCATATAAGTTTGGTGTTATTTGGTGTCGTTTGTCAGATATTTACATCCACTTATATCTAAATAGTGGGAGTGACTGGGGCACCTAAACGCAGCCTCTAAATAACGCATTATCTGCCGCGAGTTATTCATTTCACCAATATTTTGTTATGATACACTAGTGCTATTCCCCATTGAGTCTGGAGTTACCTGTTATCTATTTGCGGACGTGCAGCGGTTTGTTGTTCTTTGGCCAGTTGTTCCTCTCTCTGCCTCCGCATCCTCCTTTCAATGAGCTCCTCATCCGTATACTCTGGCTCAGATCAAACAAATGGTAAGGACGTCCATCATAAACAAAGTTGTCATCCACAACCTCAGAATTGGAAAAATATTCAGCCATGTTGCAAAAAAATAGCAGTAGCAAATTACAGGTAAACAAGCCGTGCGGTGCTCAGAGATGACATCATCCAGGTCAGAGGTTAGTAGGTCAATCTACAGACATCGGATGATGATAACAGGTAACTCTGGACTCAACGGGGAATAGCACTAGCGTATCGTAACATAATATTGGAGAAATGAACGAGTTTCGCGGCAGATAATGTGTTATTTAGAGGCTGCGTTTCGGTGCCCCAGTCACTCCCACTATATGGATATACGCGGATGCAAATATCTGACGAACGACAGCAAATAACACCAAAGTTATATGGGTGAGTAAACGATCGTATTTTGTGCCAGAAATAAGCTGCAGGTTGTAAAAAAACGGTAGTTCCCCTTTAACTAAGCGAATAGGTACGAGCCTCCTATTGGATAATTACTGCATGGGTGATTATCGTCAGTGGTCTGACTCTCCCATCATCAATACAAGATCTTGGTGAAAAATTAATGCAACGCTGGATGGAAATAAATCTGGTGACATTGCTGAAGCTTATCGAAACAATGCCACAGCGAATGCGTGCTGTAATCAAAGATAAAGGCAGTCTAACAATTAAATATTAGAGTGAGTGACCTTTTCTTTGCCCAGGCAGTGTATTTTAGATTTTATGAGTTGAGCCACATTTCACACGTCCCACTCTCTCTTCAAAGTTTAGCCATCTATCGTTACTTGGGTATTTTGTGTGTGTGTTTTTACTTTTTCGTAAACTGATCAAACTACTACACTAATTTGCTTCCTGAAAACACAGGGCTGTATCCTCTCCTATTAACAGAAACACTCATATGCACAGGAACCGTCTGTTTTCATTTCACTGTGAAATTACTTTTTGCTGATAGTCAGGTCACACGATCTTCTCTCCTCCTCTCCCCCTGCAGGTCATTAAACATGGATTGTGAGAACCAGGAGAAGGATAAAGACGGAAACCCCACGACAACGGGGTTCAATAACAGCAACACAAACAACAGTAAGACCCGGAAATATACAGACAAAATGTTTTCTTGGATTTACGAGTAATCCCCAGTGACTGAATATCTGTTCTGCTTGTGCTTATGTTTTTAAAGCTTATTTATTCTTGTCTTGTGTATTTTGAACACTTTATATGTTTATTTGTCTTTCAGGCATTCAGACTATAGACTCCACACAGGCCCTGTTTCTGCCCATAGGAGCCTCTGTGTCTCTGCTAGTCATGTTCTTCTTCTTTGACTCGGTACAGGTGGTCTTCACCATCTGCACTGCAGGTAACTACCTCCTCGCTCATCGTGACACAACAGCACTACAGCTGTATAATTACTATACGGGTTTCTGTTCTGTAGTCACACACACTGGGGGAGACCTCTTTTACCGAGTTGATTATTGAAACTGAACACCATTAGCTGCCTCATTGAACAGACAGAAACGAGTGGAACAAGCAGTCTAGGTGTATTAGGCTTCAGGTCTCACTGTGCTGTGCTTTGTTCCTCTCCTCAGTTCTTGCAACAATTGCATTTGCATTCCTCTTGCTGCCAATGTGCCAGTATCTGACCAGACCCTGCTCCCCACAGAACAAGTAAGGAAATCATGTGGATTCTTTGTGGCTGTAAATGTTGCTCAGACTGCTCCATGCTGTTTTTTTGTGCCTTTTTAATAAATATTCATAAATGTCTTTTATGCATATTATCGTCATCTCAGTTGCGCAGCAATAGCCAGTGTCAAGTAAAAAAAAAAAAATGCTCAAATGTCTTAACTCTCAGTGAAATTTATTTGAACTAGCTTGTGAACATTTCTCTTTTATTCTGTTTCTGCTTACACATTATATCTAAAAGTAAAACGTAGCCTCTGTATTCAGGGGAAGTACAAGGAATCACCAAATACAGAACTCAGCTCCTGAACATGACCACCACCACTTATAGATTCACTCTCTCCTATCTGGTTTCAGTAAACCTTTGTCTACATCATAGAGCCAATAATAAACCCACCACCTTCCCCAAACCCTTTTTTTTGTCCAGTGTTCGTTTTTTGCTATATTGTGTTATCTGAGCCCTGTCAAATAAAGGTTGCACTACAAGCTGTGTTTCATCATTTGATGTATATTGCATTGTGGTAAAATCTAAAGTTTTCAATGAGTAAGGACGCTGATGGTGGTGGTAATGAGCCTGGAGCTCTTTGGCAACCAAACAAAAACTCCAAAATAAGAACTTCTGCAGTGAAGCTGTTAGTTAAAAGGACATCGGTTTAACCAGCAGTGTTTAGCTAACAATTATTTATTAACAGCATATAAATAAATTATACTATATTGATCCCACAAGGGGAAATTATCTCTCTGCATTTTGACCCATCCAGTCGTTCACAGTAGTGAACAGTCGGAGCAGTATATATAGGTATATATATATTTATATATTTATAGGTATATAAATAATACCTTCACATTTCTCCACTCCCTGAGCAAACCATCAGTTCTCTCTCACCTGAGTTGTCCTTCGAGTGTGCCCAGACTGCTCAGTGATGAAATGTATCACCCCGTAAACGTTTTTATGTCCCATATTTTCCCATGAATGCTTCAGTGCGACTTTACCTCCCTTTTTTTTTTCTCTTTTACTGCAGGATTTCGTTTGGTTGCTGCGGGCGCTTCACCCTGGCTGAGCTCCTGTCCTTCTCCCTCTCTGTTATGTTGGTGCTCATCTGGGTGCTGACTGGACACTGGCTCCTCATGGACGGTGGGTTTTTTCTGCCATGTCCATTGGTATTTATCAATAAGCGTTCTTGTCTGTACGTGCTGTCTAAGGACAGTTTTAAGGCATCGCACGCATCTGACCAAGTACGGTCCAAAACCCTAGATGTGTTCTTTCCCAGCCTGTTTTATCGAGGACACATCGGGAGGTCACTTCTCTGTCTGAACTGAAGTCTAAAGTTCACATACTTGATACCTTATGTGTCTGCAGTGCTTTTATTTTTATTTTATTTAGAAATATTAAACTCTATATCTTTAATAAAAGCAGGTCAGTCCAAGGTTCAGTTTTCGGCATTCCTAACAGAAAGAAGGAACTAGGTGTGAGTCATAGCAAGAATTTAGCAACTTTATTTTCAGGCTGGTGCAGCAGCGCTGTCCATAGTAACACAAGAAGATCATATGTAGTTATATTTCTACACTGCTATAAAGAGGAAGTCTGGTATCTAAGATATAAGCATTAATAACGGTGCATGCAGTTGTCCTATTTACAATATTTTGATTGTGTATTTATTCCAGAGCAGTAAAGACATTTGAGTTTGAATATAAACACATTTATTTACGTCTTGTGTTTTTCCCTCTCCACAGCTTTAGCCATGGGCTTGTGTGTCGCCATGATCGCCTTCGTGCGACTTCCCAGTCTGAAGGTGTCGTGTCTGCTGCTGTCAGGACTGCTCATTTACGATGTGTTCTGGGTATGAACTACAAACTTAACCTGCATCACAGCTGGCGCGCAATCCTGCGGCTTGGGACACAGCAAACAGATTGTGTATATATATGAGGAGATGCTAATAAAGTCTGTCAGTAGTTTGCATAAAATAATAATGATTCAGTTTATGGCTGCCTTTTGTATTTGTTGTTAACGGCCTCGGGCAGGTACCTGCTACTTTTGAGGAAGTGATGGATTTTATATTCAACAGCATCATGTTTAGAAGCGACTTGGTTGTTAGTATTGACATCATTGATCAACATTGTGGCCGAGGAATTCAAAAAGAACTACCAGGAAAAAAATTAACGGCTAACAAAAGCATACAAAGAAAGGTTAATCACTTAAAGGAAAGTGGGCGGACTAAGAAGGATGACAATCTGCCTGAGCACAAGCTAGTATGATGATTTTCTTTTCAGAAATTAGAAACATTTAAGTCTCTTCATCGTTTTCAGGCACTGGTTGATTAGATGTAGATGAACAATAGACAAATGTTACACACACAACTCATTTTGGGTACTGGTGAAGTGTGCTGACTGTTGCCTCCTCTCTCTTCCCAGGTGTTTTTCTCAGCCTACATCTTCAATAGTAATGTGATGGTCAAAGTTGCCACCCAACCTGCTGAAAATCCCATAGACGTACTGTCCAGGAAGCTCCACTTGGGGCCGGGGATGGGCCGTGACGTACCCCGCCTCTCCTTACCTGGAAAACTGGTGTTTCCCAGGTAATACTCACTTTATTCAGGAAGTCGTAGGCAGTGATGTGTTTGATCTGTACACAGTCATTCAACATTTGTTTTTGATTGACCTCTACGCGGTCACTGACGCTCGGTTTGCTAAATGCTGTTATCTCTGGAAAAGCCATCTGACTTGTGCTTAAGGTCCCCAGGGGATGAATCATGAAGAATTTGTTATCTCCTGATTTTTAGTTTTAGTTTTTCGCTTGGCCTACACCTCCTTTAACTGAGTAATAACTGTACCTAGCATTGTAAATGTTCCATGCTTAATATCTACTATTTCAATCAGGTACTACTTTCTAGCAAACATGCCACACAGTCTAATGTCTGACGTGTGAGGATTATTTGCTTTGTAACACAATGATTTGACTTAACCCATTCAGACCGGATCACGCATCTGTGCGTGTTTACCTTTAAGACCGGATCACGCATCTGTGCGTAGTTACCATTAAGGCCGGCAAACGCGTCTGTGTCATTTTGAGCGTTGTCGTCTTTTTCGAGGCACATGGCCAATTATATGCACTGTGATTGGCTGAAATATTCTTGGGGTGAGTGACAGAGATGCTTAGGGATTTTCTTTAAACTCACTCCTTCGTGAAGGAAGTGATATTGACGAAGTAATTGAAAAAATAGATCTTTACTGATTTTCAAAATTTTAAAAATGTTTGGTGTTTATTGATTTTTAAAAAAAAATGCATTTGAAGATTATGCCGTAGCAAGTCAGTCAAGTTGAAAGCCAAAGAAGTAAGCTCTCAAATGCTTTTTATCTCATGTTTTTATCTGCTACAGAGCCTGAGAAATTAAGGTTTTAGTAAGCGTTGACATATTTTGAAAAACCTCAGGTTTTGAGAGGGGGTTTACAGAAGAGTATTTAGGCATAAAAAGGCCTTTTGGGTTAAGACATTTATTATTGTTATTTTATTTTTTCGATATGGACCTAGACCAAATATGCACCTTGCCTTTCTTGATAAGCCAGAGCTTCAGTCATTGTATTTCCATTTATTTCCCTACTCTCATAAATGAGGCGTAGCTGTGGTTTTGGAGTTGAGATGGGAGACACTCCCATTCCAGTGTTAGCTTTCACTGAAGGAGGTGGAACAGGTTTATTGTCCTGTTCCACTTTAGCACAAACTGTGCACAGCGCAGTGGTCTCTTCCATGCCTGGCCGTGCAAGACTGAACCATGTCTTCTCAAGCTTGTTGTTGACCAGGAAAGCTCCAACTTGCAGGCGCCTGGTAATGGTGAAGACTCTGTGTCTCCATTTTGTAAACTCAAATGAATCCAGTCAACCTGCCTGACAGAGTCAAATATGTTCGACTCTGACAAATGAAGCAAACTGTTTGAGGATAACACCTTGTGCTTTCAAGTTTTTTTTTTTCCAGGTTTTTTGGTGGAACTTTATTGAACAAATGATTAATCAAGAGTGAGATTTCTTGTTCCAGTCTTAGTTGTTGACATTAATATGCCCAATGCACTCATGTTGAAACTGACACTGTACAGCCACAGTGCTGCATATGCACCATCAGTGTAACACAAACTATACACATGGGAGTCGGTGCACCCTCACTGTCTAGCCATCATCCTGGTGTCCATGCATTCCAACAAATCAACCTTATTTCTGCTCTTTGCATTCATGCAGCTCCACAGGAAGTCACTTCTCAATGCTAGGCATAGGAGACATTGTGATGCCGGGGCTGCTGTTGTGCTTCGTCCTGCGCTACGATAACTACAAGAAGCAAGCAAATGGGGAAGTCCCAGGGCCGGGTAATGTGTCCGGACGCATGCAGCGCGTCTCCTATTTCCACTGCACTCTCATCGGATACTTTGTGGGTAAGCAATCAATCGATGCACGGATGGATGTAAAAGGTCAAGTGTTTTTTTTTGTTTTTTTTTGGTGTTGATTTTAATAGATGTTTAACTACAGTTATTTTGGTATTTTCCAAAACATGCGATGCTTCTGCACGTCTTCATAGTGTTAACTCAAGTTTCCTGTCTTTTGCACGTGTATTTTGAGCATGTTGATGTGTTTCCTCAGGTCTGCTGACTGCCACTGTGGCCTCCAGGATCCATCGTGCTGCTCAGCCTGCACTGCTCTACCTGGTGCCCTTCACCCTGCTGCCTCTGCTCACTATGGCCTACCTGAAGGTACACCGACAGGACGGCACAATGCTTTGTTAGCAAGAGATAAAAGCTCAGCTGTGGTAGTTGTGCCAGATTTGGGAGAACAAAAAAACTGAACACTTATAAAGAGGAAACGCAAAGTATTAGTTAAACAAAAAAGAGGAGGAAGTGTAAATGTTAAAGTCTTGTTATTAATAATGCAGCAAATCTGATTATTGACAGCAATGATGTAAGTAGTATTTTATCTCCCAGTTTTACGCAATAAATCACTTGTCATTTCAAATATTTAACCATGCGGCATATATAAATTCTCTGACTCGAGTATTCAAATACTTTATGAACATGAAAAAGATTTGTTTTTAGAGCACCAGATGTTTCCTGTCAGTATCTTTCAGGGGAACATTTAATTCAGGACTCTAAATCCAGATCTAAACCGGTGTTTGTGATCCATAGGGGGATTTGCGGCGCATGTGGTCCGAACCTTTCCACACCAAGACCAGCAGCTCTCGCTTCCTGGAGGTATGATGCACCCTGGGATGAACAACCAGCGCGGGGAAGACTGCGTATCTTTTCCCTTACTTAGAGGGAAGGAGAGAGGGCGCACTCACAGTGAGGCCATGTTGTCATCACTTCATGCTTTCCACCAATCTTCTGTGAAAACCCTCAGAAGGACACCAGTGTGTGGATCACAACGCCCCAACACCACTCATCTTTGGTCCCTACATCCTCCCTGTTTCATCTCCGCTTCCTCTTTGCTGTTTATTTCCTCTTCATTATAGCACATCCTGTCTGTTCTGTTTCTGTTCTGCCCCCTAACCCCTCCCCTCCTTTTTTTTTTTTTTTTTAAACTTTTTCCCCCTCTTCTATACTTGGTCTCATTTGCCACTCCCCTCACACGGCCCGTCCCATTCGTCAGGCCTCTCCCCTCTCTGCGTTTTCCTTCTTTGCTCTGCGTCTTTAATTTCCTCTGCATCTCTCTTTGTCTCAGATGAACTCAAGGGCCAGGCCTCCCCCCCTTTTTGTGGACTTACGGTTGTGAGACATGGCTGGGGTTTATATATATTTTTTTAGCATTGTTGTGGTCATTATTATTAATATTATTATTATGGAACGATTTAAACAAATGGAGAAGAGGTGGAGTGTTGCGGCGGCACAGGACAGTGCCCAGGAGCAGCAACGCAGTCGAGGAGGAGAGTCTTCCCTCTTCCATCCTCGCTTTCTTCACGTGTTCCATCATCCCTCCACGGTGGCTTCTCCCTAGCGCTCCCGCCCTCTTCTGACACTCCCTGCGAGCCCCACCCTCCTCCTCTCTGTTCATCTGCTGTCCTCATTCCCCCAACCACCCACCCACCCCCACAGATAACTATGTATTTTATTTAGAAAAGTTTTATTCTTGGCATATACAGAAATGATGCATTATAAATTGTTAAGCTGCCCCAAGCGTTGGAGGGGTCGCTTCTATTTGTATATATGTGTACACATGTATTTGCGGTATCTTGAGTTTGTATTTGTGTTTGGGAGCATGTTGAATAGGGTGGGAAACTGACGCCAGCCAACAGCTGAATTTTGATGAATTTGGGCTGCCAGTCGAGTCGACTAGTGGGCATCTGACGTTCGGAGGATGCCCTCTGAATCTTTTGGCTCCTGCGATTTAAATAGAGCTGATGGATTTTCTTAAAAAAAAAACAAAAAAACAAAAAGCATCTGTATTGGTTGCTGGACAATGACAAAGTTAGTTTCCTGCTCTAGTGTTAAAGCGTGTGTATGTGTGTGTGCGTGCGTGCGCGTGTGTGTGTGAACATGAGTGAACGGTTGTTTTACTTGGTTTTAATTTGAAATCATGAACATGTTTAAAAAAAAAAAAAAAAAGAAAAGTGACAATAGTCAGGTTTGCATTGAGCTGAGTGTGTTGGATCAAAGTGCGTCGTAAACGCATGACAGGTCTAATGGAAACTGTTTGTGTCTAACTATCAGTCTTTCTACTGACCAGGTGGAAATGTAAACAGTATTTTTTTTCCTTCAAATAAATGAATGTTGAATTAATTTTAAGGTATGCTTGCTATGTTACTTTTACAATGAAAGCACATCGTTCACGCTGTTTTTTTTTTTTTTTTGTTTTTTTTACTGAAATTCTGTCTCACATCTTAAATTTACACGAATTTGTGGCCATGGAAACACTAAAAATCAACTAATCTCAGCTTTCACGCGTCTTTAAACATCTGAGCATGATGATCAGTTTCAAGACAAATCTCATCCGAACGTAGTAAACGTCAGCGTTTCACCTCAGTCGATGAAGACCTGACTATTGTGAGCTCAAAGCCTGGAGATGGTGGGATGTGAAGACACAGTTAAAGGGTGGCTGGTCGTGTGTTTACCTGATCAAATCTTAAAATCAGTTTGTACCTACAGAGGGGAGTTATGATCCACTCATGCCCCTTACGAAATCAAAAATTCCAAACACAAGCAAACCCACCGGATGTTTTTTTTTTTTAATGTCACCATTTGTTACCTGACAGTCTTTATTTTTGTCTTTCCACTGTTTTGTGGTGCTCGTCAGTTTTATGTGTAAAGTATACTGGAAAATGTGTGAGTGAGCGCGCGACCGGAAGTCTGAGAGACGTACGGACGATGCTGGCTTTTCTTTTTCTCTCTCTCTTTGTTTCTTTGCTTTCATTTTTTTTTAAAAAAAAGAAGAAAAAACTTTTTTATGCTATCTGGCCGTGCATGTTAAATGTACAGTGTATCATTTCTCAGACTGCGTCGACAGGGCTGCTGCAGTTTTGAGCTCTGCTGGCCGACACCGAGGCACTGGACCTAGGAACTCGTGTCTCTGGGTGAGACAAATGTCAGAAAGACTGCGATGGGTCAGCTCTGACTGGTTCACACAGGCTGAATATTATTATTATGATGATGATGATGGATGCCGTCAGGTTCGGGACGTCCGGCATGTTGCTCGGTGCAGTCGTCTAAACTCTGACATCATGGAACTACAAACCCCCGTCACCTCTTCATGGACAAGGAAATATATAGATTTATATACACACACACATATATATATATATATTTATATATATATATATATATATGTATACATATATATAGGTGTGTGTATATATGCATATATAAATAACTGATGACGATCATGGTGATGAAGTTTTTTATAGAGAATTTTCTTTATAGCCCCTTGTTTGTATTTTCTTTTAGTGCTTTAGTTATGTTTTTATTTTTTATTTTTTTCCTTTCCACCTCTTCTCCCCTCCAGCAGAGGACTCCAGCTCTGTTGGTGAGTCGATATTACGGCTGAATGGATTCTGTATAGAAAAATGGTGAATAAAAATAAATTAAGAACTGTGTAGTGAAACATGAATCCTGAAGCGCTTGATCTACAAAAAAAGAAAACAAAAAAAAACAACAAAAAATAACAAACAACACTTTGTCTCCTTTTAACCCCCTGCCCTCCCCCTCTCTCTCCCTCCTCATTCAGGATTCTGCTGTAAATAAACATGACTCTAACTGTAACAGCCGTGTATGCCTTTCTTTAGATCGCCCGTTTGTCAAACATTAATTTGCATCTCCTCCCGGGATGCAAATGGCTGATGCTTTATGCAAAAGAGGCACGGCGTGTGCTCGTGGTCAAATGTTTTCAGCATATTTTGTGAAGCTGTAGATGTTGTCATTCTATTAAATCCAACGTGTCATGTTTAAAATTAATTATTTAGAGACATGGAGTACTGTAGAAGGGGTGGCACTGTGGTGAGGTGGCACTGATGCCTCACAGCGAGAAGTTCCCGGGTTCAAATCCATGGGCCGACTGGGTCCTCTCTGTGTCAAGTTTGCATGTTCTCCCTGTGTCTGCGTGGGTTCCTCTCCCGGTACTCTGGCTTCCTCCCACTGTCCAAAGACACGCTCATAAGGTTCATTGGTGATTCTAAATTGGCCGTGAGTGTGAGTGTGAATGGTTGTCTGTCTCTCTGTGTTAGCCCTGCGATAGACTGGAGACCTGTCCAGGTGTACCCCACCTCTCACCCGATGACCCCGCGACCCTTCACAGGAACAAGCAGTTACAGAAGATGAATGAGTACTGTAGATTCACCAGCGAGAATGCAAGCACAGAAATTTTTTGAAATATGATGCAATGACAACCGACTAGAAATTCAGAATATGTCATTAGTTAAAAAGTTTAAAAATCAGTTCATAGCTCAGCTGCAAAATTTGTCATGAGCTTCTCAAACCAGCAGAGAACTGACGGTTTAACAGCAGCCTATAATAGAAGACCACCACAATACGACCAGAATTCATCAGCATCTTGTGTACTTCCTAAAAGCTTTGATTAACTTCACTCACTTCACCAGACTGAGTCTTTTTTTTTAAGAAAAATCTGATTAATATTTGTATAAGATGGTGTGAAAAGGGGGCATTGTGACATTTCACTTGTTCAAAGAAACATAATGTCTAAACCGCACATAATAGACAATATGTGATGCATTTGGGTCATTTCTGCTCTGGCCCAGAATCTCATTCGTCATTTGACTTTTCTGCTGAAATGGAAAAATCTGTGGGAAGAATAATGATAATGATAATAATAACAAGGCCTGTCAGTGACTGTGGCAAACTAATTTCACAATCGATCGGTAATCTCACAATTACTGCGTTCAAATCAAATCAACCAATCAGTGCTGCACACTTTGTAAGATACTCTTTTAAAGTATGAAAAAAAAAACTTGTAGGATCAAAACAAGGTAAAAAATGCATAACAAAATAAATGTAAAACAATACAATATTAAGACTACGTAGTGCAACTAAAAGCCACTGAAAATATGTGTCTCACCTTATAAAATGCCAGTTTAAGGTCTTCAAATATCTTGTTTTGTCCGACCAACAGTCCCAAAGCCCCAATACTTTCAAATTACATAAACCTGTGCAAACTCAATCTTCTCCAGCAGATGGCAACAGAGTACAAAAATCAGAAAACACTCCCAGAGAAGTCAGACATTTGTGAAAAGCTTGATTTAGATTCTGTTTGTGCATTTTCACTTGTCTACCATCACTTTCCTGCATCATCATCTCCGAGCACATCTGCGGTGCTTCTGCAGCTAAAAGTACTGACGTGCGGGCAAACCACAATGTTCATATTTTCACGACAAATCTTCTATTATATAAAAAGTTGTAGAATCGGAATAATTGAAGACCGAAATCCTCCCTTGATCGGGCATTTGACTGAAATAAAAGGCGTGCTCTCTCATCAAAGCGAGGTAATTGGTTCCTGCAGGGCACCGGTGGGGAGATCTCATGAGCCTTAATGGGAAAATGGCCGCCTCAATGACAAGCCAAAGACGCTGAGTCAAGAGTTTGGAGAAAGGCTGCTGCAGAGCGGGAATAATATCCATGAATGCTGAGTTCTTTTCTCTGTGTGTGAACCCGAAGTAGACGTGAAGCATTTTGTCTGTCTGATCCGCCGTGCCTGCTCAGTGATAACAGGTCTGTGGGTTTAAAGTGTGCGATAAATGCTTGTGTAAAGAATAAAAGCAGAGGGAATGACACTTTTTTTTCCTCTGGGAAATGACTTCACCTACCGAGCAATTTGAACATCCAGTTTAATGGAAAGATGTGATGAATACAGAACTTAATTTTGCGGTCAGGGTCAGCTGAGGTCCAATCTGCCTTTTAGTGCTCAAATCAAATGAAATTTTGACTCTTAATTTCAATATTAATCTCCGTTCTTTGCTTTAAGACATTCTGAAAAAAACCTCCCAACTGCCAGACAGATGAACAGCCTGACCCACTGACTGACTGGCTGGCTGGCTCCCTGGATGGATGGATGAGGTGGACGGTTGGGGGATGAGGAGCAGGACACTGGGTGGTGGGTTGGTCGGTTGGTGGGTGGGTGGCGGTTGGGGGAAGTTGGGGAAGGTCGGTGAGGTCAAGGCAGGCAGGGTCCGCCCCTCTGCACCTATTGGCCGGATCGACCGATGATTCCTGTGCAGCTTGGAAGCCCCTGAAGTGGACAGAATTCCACCACGGCCATGGGGATTGTAGCATGTCATTTGTAGGAAATTCTGGCGAGATGGTCCTAAAACCGAGAGGATGGCTCTCGCCTGGAATGCAGGGTTTTGTAGCAAGAGGCGCTTTTGCACCATTCTTTCATATTGATCCTGAAATTACAGACAGGCGGGCAGCGGGGCAACCCCAATCAACCTGCAACTGATGCACAAATCATTCTTTGGTTTTGGTTTTAACTTAAAAGGAGCAGAAACTCCACATTTTTATGTATTTATGAATTTAGAGAGGAATTATCTAATATTCATTTTTAAACCTGCACATAAAGCAAAGAGAAAATTAGCATATTTCCCACCACAGAGTTGCATTTCTCCTCATCTAAACCCTCCAAGCCTCACCGGTGTGAGTTGTCACATCTGCACTCTGCGGCCAAACATCATTCAGATTCATTCAAAATATACCAACGTGCCAAATGATGCCAAACGTACTAGATTAAACGCTGCAGAGGTGTGTAAGAAAATCAAGATTTGAGTATTTCACCTGAATCTTAAACGCGTATGTGCCTCCAGGTAAGAGCTGCAGCCAGTCAATACACTACAGATTATATATATATAATGTCAGTATCAGATATTATTAGGATCAGAGTTCAGAGTTAACATGATGACAAAAAAAAATTGTATAAATGTACATAATAGTCTGACTTAGCCCTACCTGCGTGACCCTTTTAAACACATATAGTTCTTTACCTGCTATTATTACTGCAGCACAGATCTATTCCCACTCTAACCAGTAAATATGTAACTGGGAGAGGCTCATAATAAATTTCAGAGTCAGTAGCACATGAAGTCAGCCAGCGCAGGTAATTTAAAAAGTGCTGGTATTTATTGGCGGTGGCCCCTGCTCGTTTTAATGGCAGAGAGGTTCCTTCCCCTTCTTCTTCTTCTCCTCTCTTCCAAACCAGGCATTCCTGGCTTGTTTAAATAAGGCCTGCCTGCCTGGGCGCGGGTGGATTCCCCTCTGGCCCTTTGCCCTTTGACCTAATGTGCATTCCGTATGTAAAGTGAGGAATTCTTCTGAAGTTCAGTTAATGGGGTTGAGTTTTTTCATCCTTTGGACTCTGCTCAATGCACTCGCCCGGCGAGGAGAGGGGGAAAAACAAGCTTGACGTAGCTAACCCTAGCTGTGAGTTATGGATGAGGTTTGTTGTTTATTTTTGGGTGGTTAAAAATCAATGTCTCCCACCAGCGGATTTTTGAGCTCCGACAAACCTCTGCAGTGATCCGTGGGGATCATGACTAATTGATTTAATGGAGGGTGTTGAGGAAGCGTGTGGGTTCGAGGAAGTGGAGTTTGTTTGGTTCGTCCACCGGTCGCTGCATCTACAAAATGAGCCGGTCGAAGGGAACACATCAGCTGTATTAATATGAATTAATATTATAAATTCAAAGGTTTTATTTTTCTCGGCAGAGGGTCCAAAGAATCGGAGGTGTCGTCTGCTGAACAGATTATTTGTGATTTGTGACAGGAATAAAATTGACTTACATGACCAGGACACAAGTGTGAAATCGCAGGTTATTACATGCTAAAGTGATTTACAATAGAACGGTTAAAATGTCGACAATTCCCATAACTCACAGTTGTTTTGTAATAAGAAAGAAATGCTGCTTTAATTGCATTTTGCTTACTTTGCATTAACCGTCCTAATTTAGCATTTATAAGCTCCATTAAACGTTTAACGTGAAGTGTCTATAAAACATAATCATTTAATCACAACCAGCTTCAAGAACTATTTTAAATGTTTGGTTTTACATATATTCTGTGAGGACTTATTTTATGTTTTGCTATATTATCATTCACTATATTTAAAGAAAAAAAACAACAGCCTCCACACATGAAGGCGCGCAAGTGGAGTTTGAGACATTTTGTTCCAACGTGTTCAAACTCATTTACACTCCTTACAGCTGCGTTTTTCCTGTTTTTCACCACTTACATAAACACTATATGCGTCCTGTAAATGTTATGTAGAGGGTTTAGTGTTAGAATCAGCTGCTTATTCCTTTAAATGTTTATTTTTTATCATATTTCCGTAGGTAGAGAAGTAGTGAACTCTTACCTTTGAAACACATTTAATGCTGAAATAAATACAAATAGAAGTCTTGTGTCTACATCTGTATTTTACCCGTTTAAGAGATGTACTTTAACGTGTCGTTTTGTTTGATAAAAAGACATTTCCAGACAAATTTACAGGTTGTTATCCTAAATAGTGACGTTGCTTAAAAGACACATGACTTTTCCTTTATTATACAACGGTGAATATTGCTGCATATTCACTACTGTCACTGTCTGACAGTGAAAATGTATTTGTTTAGTGCCTTATGTGTTGTTTTCTGAAGACAAGTTCAGAGACCCTGTGTATTTTTAAAAAGCCGTGAAGTGTCAAGGCGGTGAAACAATCCTAAGAATTTTTTTTTCTCAGCTGCTAAATATGGCCTGTTTGGATTCCAAGTAGAAGATCTGGAGATTATTGTTGTTTGGTGACTTATTGTTTCACACATCCTGTCGTCATTTGATTTTTTTTTTTTTTACTTTTTTTTTTTTTTTACAAGATTTCTCAGGTAGAAATAACAGAGAGCAAAACCCGAGACCGTGGAAAGAGGAAGAAGAGTGTGTGAAGATGGATCATGGGTTGCTGTTGTGCTTTAGGAGCCCTGTGTACCGTTGGAGAAGCTGTAAAAAGGCTGTGCCACCCACACAGCTGGAATGTCATGCATGCAGTCCATAGAGTCTGTTTCAAGAGGGAGGCAGGAGGGGGGAGGAGGGGGTGGGGAACCCTCTTTGGAAGGGAGAGGGTGCTCGAGGTGGGGTCTGCTACTACTACTACTACAACTACTACTTCATGAAAAAAGATGAAGCAGAAAAAAAACCCTCTTTCCACCCATCAAAAAACTTCTCCATTAACCTTTTTTTTTTTTTGGTGGGAAATTATCAATGACGATCCATCACGGTTGTTTGGTCTTCAGCCGACGAGAGGGGGAGAGGAAATGTGGAGGGAGACGTGAGATGGAGGGATAGGGGGTTGGGAGAGGTTAAAGGGCAGAGGAAGAAAGGAGGTACATTTTCGGAGGATGGGAGGTTGGGAGGAAAAAAAAAAGAAAGAGGGAACAATAACTCCCATGTTTAAAAGGCTTTTCTTAGTCCCCATGACACCTCACACAGGCAGCAGTTTAAAGTCAGGCCTTTCAGGAGGGAGTGGTGGTCTGAGGCACTTTCTCCTCAGGCTCAGAAGAGAAAAAAAACAAAAAAACATTTTGATTATTTTTTATTTTTTTGTCACCATCTCTCCTTTCTCTTTGTCTCATCTGCTCCCCACAAGGCAAACCTCACTCTGCTCCATGTCTCCTTATTTCTTTCACAGCTTCTTCTTTAATTTCCTGTAAATTAACCTCAGCTTAATAAGTCTATTAAATCACAAGTGTCTTTGATTGTATAATTCTCTATTTCTAAAACCACTTTCACAAGGCAGCCAGACAAGAAAGTGTATTTAAAAAAAAAGGGAGATAAAACTAAACTGTTTTTACATTTTTTTTAAATAGCTTTAGCTTGATTTGATGGAAAACATTAGTTGTTCATGTCGTGGAAATGTCCTAAAAAATCATTTAATTCACTGGCAGATATCTCAGGAACTGTACATAAATTACTATTTGGACCCTTCACCTGCTTTACTTCCAAGATGCTTTTATTTAAACACACTTACTTCATGAGCTGATGTTTAATTTAAAAATGTAGAAATTCTTCAGCAGCAAACTGTGGCTTTTAAATCAGAATAAAAAAACATGTTTGAAGGAATCATGTAAAACCGTTTTAGTGTCTTTTCAGTGAGTTTTCTCTGAATATGTCCACATCTCACAACAATTATTCACATCCGTCCCATCTGTTAATTTCCAGTTATTCCAAAGCGGTGTGTTTTGTTTCTGAAGAATGTGAATAATTGAGTTTCAATTAAATATTAAATTCAGAGTTTAACACATCCTTAAATACATTTTAACCGCTGGAGAGAAGCCAGCCACTGGGTATCTGTGAATTAAAGATTTTCAAACTATTTTTATTATTTTTATTAGTTGTTGTTTCATTTAAAAATTCTACGTTTGGACATTTAAAATACACAAATCTGAGGGGAAACTACCTTCCGCCGCGCCCACAGTTTGCTCCTTTTGCGTTTCTAGAAATAAACCAGCATGTTTAAAGAAGTTTATTCTGTTTTAAAACCAAAACAAGAAAAAAGTTTAACAACCAAACATTTCAACAAATTAATTCTTCATTTTAAAAACTCATTTTATGCACTAGTTATGTTAAATGCTGTCTCTTTCCCACACAGGATTTTAACAAACAAGAGTGGGTGAAGGGAAAAGCAGCTGAAGTAGTTTACACATTGAATCACTTTACAGTGACTTCTTAAACAGTTTTTAATGTTTTATTAGGAAAGTGGGAAAATTTTCTTGTGATAAATGATTCATTTAGTTTTCTTATTAAAACACATTTCCTGTATTAACATAAAACCATTTAATTTATTCTGATACTGTCTGAAATTGTTGTAGAAATTTAAATGAATCTCAGAGAAGCTGCAGAATAACCACACATCCTCATCTAATGTGGAATCAGTCGTTTGAGAACTTTTCACCCTGTTTTTGCCTCTTTGTCAAGATAAATAATCACCATCAGTGTTCATATGATATCCATTAAACAATGTAATGTGTTTTCTTTCTGATTGTTTTATTAGGTTATGAATTAACAAGGTAAATATCTATAAATAGAGTTTTGGCAGCAGATCATATGGTTTGATCAGGGACCAAAAGTTTTTTATTTTTAGCTTCAAAGGTGAATGTCACAAACTCCTGACAGGACACGGTGCAGTTTGAGGATAGTCACCGGAAAAGGCCTCCCTGTGGGGAGGCAGAGGGGGCATCACTGCTCCAAAACCTTCACCGGATCCATCATGCCCCGCCTTACATCAAACATTTTTTTTGCCGACTGGCTGCACAATCAGATCCCTTCTGAGTGGGCTGGAGTCGGGTGGGTGTGCGGGGAGTAAAAAGTGGGCCCTCTCCCACTGGATAATGCCATTATTTCAGCTCCTCTGGCCAGGAATGCCAAATTTCACAGCCCGCTACTCCTCTCTGTGCGTCAATCAAAGCTTCGCAAGGGGCCGAGGCGCCCACTGGGTCCGCCTCCAGCGCCGTGTGATCCGATCCAGCCATTGATCCCCCCACAAACTATTCCATACGTGCTCATTCTGCGTATTCTTACCCCATCTGTGACATTCGAGAAACTTTCGTACCCTGTTCACGCCTGTCTTGGTTCAGTTTCATTGCTTTTTGTTTTTGTAAATAGGTAATCATTGAAACACTATCGGAATTAAAAGCCAGATCTCCCGTTTCATAATTATATTAAATCGATTATTTAAAATTTTAGCTCAGTGCTGTAGGCCTGATCCTCGCTGCCCACGTCTAGTCCATACGTGAACTAATGAAGAGTCCCCTCCAGAGGCCAATTACAGACTAAATATAATCCTCTTTGGACGCGCACTTCTTTTTTTTTTCGCGCTACAAAGCAAATACGGTAATTAGTGATCAAGAATCCAGATACAGTGCGGGGGGATGATGAGAAATTTGTGAATGGGACACATTAAATCAGGTATTCGTTGTACGGTGTGACGCTTCCACGCGCGCAGCCAATCCGGGGCCCGCTGGAAATGTTGAACACGCCGAAACCAAACCAATGGCGCGTCATATAGCAAAGACTAGCGCAAGAAGAAGCCAATCAGTGGGAGGCATGCAAACGAGGAATTTGCTCCGGCAGGCTCTGAATGTCAAGTAGTCAAAGATGGAGTCCGGATCTGCGAGGCCGTGTGCTTGTGCATGGAAGACTTGCGATTTTTCCCCCCCCCCCCGGTTCTCCGAGCTCCGCAGATTTGATCCGCGGTCGCTCCCGGCGCGTTGGTATGGCGGCGTGAACCCTCTAAGGAGCGGACCGCGAAGTGTGGTTTGTGGAAAGGGTTGCTTTTCTTTGTTTTACGGACAACTTTTTTCCTTCTCTCTCTCTCTCTCTCTCTCTCTCTCCCTCTCCCTCTCTCTCTCTCTTTTTTTTTTTTTTTTTTTTGCCTATAACGGATTGTCCCTCCCTTGGCTAGATACTATTCATGATTTGGAGGAGGAGGTGGTTGTGGAAGGGGAGGAGGAGGAGGAGGAGGAGAAGAAGGGGGGAGGTTGTCCACTGTTGAGTTGTAGCCGATTTTGCGTAAATTGTCAGGAGCTAAGTGCAAACTTGGAAGTTGCAAAGGTCGAGATGCGAGGATTGAGAGTCTTATTTGCGCGACCCGAGGGAGCAAAGCGGCAATGAGAGTTGAGTCGATCCCGTGCGCTGCGCATCTGGAAGCTCGCTTCAAAACTTGATCAGGACACGATTTAACGCCTGGTGGACAGATAAACGCGTCCTGCGCCTTATTGGGGGCTGTTATCGTAGCGTAATGGGTCTCCGAGGGGGGACATTTTCACGGCGCTGGCGGTGTAGGTGTGTTTGTGCGTGCAAGCCTATATGCTGTTGTGCAATCTAACAAGTCGTCAGTATTGTGCTGCTGGCTTGCGAGCTGGCCGGAATGGCTTGCAGAGCAGATCCAGCGTTAAGGAGGCGTATAGGCCGCTCACAGAGATGTATGGCGGACAAAATGTAAAGCTTCCAAGAACAGGTAAAAAAAAAAAGAAGAAAAAACAACAAGAACACCTTGATGTGTTTTATGGGATTTATCAGTCGGATCAAGCTTTAGAAAGCCTCATGTTGTTCTGGAGATTTCCTGCCTCTTTTCTGCCATGGTATGGATTCTGTATGTTGTGTAACAACGCAGTAATTGTGCAAAGTTCCTGGAGCTATTTTGCTTTTATTCCATGGGGTGTTTTGTTACAGTTTATTTGTACCAATCCGACTGTTACGAAGCAAAGCAACTTTTTAAATTAATTTAGTTTTAACCTATTCAATAAGTCGGTTCGCTAATTTCGTCGATTATGTTTATTTTTAGTCGACGCAGAGGAAAAGATAATTGTTGAATGTAAAAAAAGAAGAAGAATAAGAAGTGTTTGATAGTTTGGTGTTTATCAGCTTGTGGCTCTCTGTAGGCTGTGTGTCCCCCTCTTGTCTCCAACCTCCCATTTCTCCACCAAAATTAGAATGCATGTCATTCACTAGAGAGAATAGTATGGGCCCACATGCTGGGAAATTCCCATTCTCCCAGGGTGAGAGTAACCAATGCTATTTAATTTAGGAAGTTCATTTAACTCCACCATTGAAAACTTGTATTGTTAATCTGTAACTTCTGTCTCCCACAGATGCATAATTACAGGGCAATGGTTTTTTTTTTTTTTTTTGGTTTTTTTTTTACATTAAAAGCACGAGTTTGTTCTGTGGAAACTGAAGCCAGCTGAGGGGGAAGTCTGTGTGGGGTTTTCATGTGATCCAGTTTTATGTGACAGGAAAATGTCAAAAGAGCCCAGAATCGGCTTGGTAGTGATTATTTTTTGCAATTTTAAGGGAGAACCAGGTGGATTAGTTGAGCCAGTGGAGGCTGATGGTGTACACATGTTGTTGTCCACTGCCCTTTTTCTGTTGCACTACTGGACACTGGGATGAGCAGTGCAATATTAAAAGGGCATTGGCTGATGAAACAGAGACCCACACCTCCCTTTACTGCCTTAACTCTTAAACCTGCACGTGGAGCTCAAGGGGGGTGCATTTAAATGTGGTCACATTTGGGTGTTTTTGACCATTTAACATGGAAGAAATCTAAAGCTCAATTTGTCTCACACTGATTTATTTATTTTAGCCAAATCCAAAAGCTATTATCAACTAACCGCCAACAAAACCGGATCCATTTAAAACTGAGCATTTCAACATCTTTATCTATTGCAAATCCAGCACTGCCTTTTATTTAAATGTAGCTTGGCAGTGAGGAATGGCTGTCCCCACGTCCACGTGCTGACACATGCTGAGGTCAGCTGCTTTGACAATGTTGCACTACTGTACCATCCATTCTAGCAGTGCAATAGTATTGTCATAGCATTTGGCCCCAGCTCTCGCTAAACCGCATCTAAAAAGGCCTCGTCTGAAAGCGAGGAGCTTGTGTAGGAGAGGAACTGACGATTGATAGCAGGTGGTGGCGTGGAGCAGAAGCTCCCCTAAACTGTTTACCCAGTACTGTATTTACAGAAGAGAGTTTACACACATTTGCGGGGCTGACATCAGTCCTAATGGCCAAAGTTTAAATTTAAACAACAGAGTCAGAGTAATGTACGTGTAGTTTTTTTTTATTTTTTGGAAAGAAGGCATTTTAAAGGATTGGATTTTTGTCAAACTTGTGTGCTCCTTTTACTTTTTTCTATTAACATCACACTAGGAGGAAAAATATTTAAACTATAAAAAACTCAAATAAGGGCAAATTTAAATTAAAGCTGAATTAGATCCTAACAGCTCTTTCCTGCAGCCACACACCCTTTTTAAATATTCAGGTGTAAATTTGGAGAAAACTAAAATCACCTATTTTTTATTTATTTATTTTTTCTTCCTGTGGAGTTTTTCTCTTTTTTTGTGTGTGTGTTTTGTTGTCACACCAAACACTGGGCCAGAGTGTATTGATGACAGTAATATAAGCAGATGAAAAAGAAAAGGGGAAGGGAGGGGAGAGGTCGATGTGTGGTTTGGAGCATCCTCGGGGGTAGCAGGTCGATGGGGGGAGGGGACGTTTGGGAGGAATGTAGGGAGCCGGGCCCTCTCAACCACCACCCCACCACCCACCCCCATCCGCCCCCCTCTTCCACCCCACCCCCTCCCCTCCCTTTGCGTTTTTTTGCCTTCCCTTTCTTCTCTTTCTTTCCGTGTTGAGATTAGGTGTCACTGCTCCTGTGTGTGCCTCATGTTTGAACCCTTAAGTAAGAGAGTTTGTTTGTTTTGATGACTGTCAGCAGACCTTTCTGGGTGGAAACGTTTAACCACAGTCCAGTTGCTGTTACAAGCTGCCGCAGAAGGACACTAGTCCTTATTAAAAACAGACAGGAAACACATTTTTGGGCACAGATTGCCCCGCTGCAGTAAAACGTTTCAGGTGAAAGAAGTAAGTTTGTGTCTTAAAAAAAAAAATAATACTCTTGAAAAGGTTGGAAGAAGTGACTTGGGTGTAAAAGTGTATTTATGGGATTGCACTCTCTGAAGGGAAAGCAAAAGAAGACCTCAGTCACTTGACTGTGTGAAATTCTCCCTGAGTAAAGAACGTGACTTGTTTAGGCTTGCTTGCAATGCTTGCTGGGAAATCCTGGAATGTGTGGAATGGGGGACGGTGGTGCTTCTGCAGTTATCTGACTGCATAGAGCAGCAAGTATCCTGCAATGGAGCCCAACATGTCAGCGGCGCTTTTTTGAGCCACTGTGAATCAGAGGATCCACAGAGCAGATTAAACCGCAGAGAATGAGATAACGACATCTGCATTTCATTATCTGCACAAACTCGACATGAAACTTTAAGAAAGAAATGTTATATATATATATTTTAAGTTCATGTGTTTCGTTCTGGCTGTTGTTAATGGTATTTTTTTAAACAAATGAACTCGGTATAAGATGTTTCTCGAGACATAAATGTTGGAAACAAAAACGAAAACTTGTGTGAAAACATGTCAATTATTAATAAGCAAGAGATGTGTTTTTAATCGTTTATTTCGGCCAATAAAACCTTTCAGATGTCACGTTTTTCTGTCATTTTGCCCAATAAAAACAATTAAATTCATTTCTTCCTCTTTGTTTTCTTGTGAAAACCCACACTTTAAAGAGCAAAAACCTGATGCAGAAAAGAAATCAATGACCATAAATAAATGAAAAGCGGCGGAAAAATACCAGAAGGTTCCTGATGAAAAATGTCCCACTGTAGCGTTTAAATCTCAGGCCTAACGTGGTCCGCTCGCTTTAAAGGTCACGTCAACACGGGGTGGATATTTCTAACGCCCTCAGATCAGATTTGATCCAGTAACAAACTTATTTCACTTGGTAAATGTCTCATAAACAAGTTTAAAATTAATTAAGAGCAAAGTACAAAGTTTCCCCAAGTAATGCTCACGTTAAATCTGGGTAAAAATATTCTCATCAGTACACAGAATGATTAGTTTTTGGTGTTTTACGGTACGGCTAAAAATAAAACAACTTCTTTGAATAGAGACAGTGAAGAGAAAGAGGGAAAAAAAAGATTCATAGTTTCATATGGTGTAGAAAAGTACCTTCTTTTTTGGGAGGTAAATTCAAATAATTGTGAGGATCAAGTTTAAGAGGAACATTGTAAGTTGGGAAGGTGAAAGATTGAATTCAAAGCATTTTGAGCAGCTTTTAAACCTAAAATGTGCAAAGAAAGGTTGAAGAAGAAGGCCTCAACACATCCTCAGTAATATTTGAATGAAGTTGTACATGTGTTGACTCCTTTTTCTATATATCTGTGTTTGAGCAGCAACTTATTCTCTCTCTCTGACATGTTATTTATTTATTTATATTATTTGGTTAGTGTTTACTCTTTGAAATCCTTTGGAAAAATCCTTCCGCAGATAGTGTGATAGAATCAAACTGAAACCACGTTTGTGTGAATCTTCAGCACTGCCTCCGCCTCGGTGTAATTATGAAAGGTGTAATCAGGTATTTTCGACGTAGCACAGATGTGTTTAAACAGATATTCCTCCAGACTGACATGCAGGTGAAGCGCCGAACCACCAAAGCGCACGATACTTTCGCACCCCTGTCGTTCAGGTACACGCTCCGTGTGAGAAGACGGGCTTTTATATATCTCTGTGCGGGTTAGTGTGTGTAAGTTCAGTGCTCCTGTGTCTTTGCTCTGTTTAGCGCCAATCTGACGGAAAGACAGAAAGTCTGACAAAGAAAGGTTTTAGCTTTTGGCTCGGGGCAAATTCTTATTTCTATCGTCACTTTGCTCTTTCCTCTCAGCCATTCTCAGGATTTTTGAGACACTATTCACTGCACTCCGACAACAAAGACTTGCCTAACTTGAGGCCTCATACCACCAGCAGCACAGGAATTTTAAAAATATAAAAGTTACTTTAAGTTATGTCAGCCTTCTGGTCTGAGATATTTTACGATATGTATATAGTCTCAGTGCAAACATTTATATATTTCCACTAACGTGTGTTGCAGTTTGTTTGACTCATCCTTTAAATCCACATGAGCTAAAAAAAAAAAAAAAAAAAAAAAAAATCCTCCCTGCAGCAGAGTGGCAGTTTAATGCCATCCAAAGGACAGGAGCTGTAGTGCAGAAGCAACAGTGATTGTGACATGATCATTCACTCTTATCATTCAGAGACGCATTGGACAAATAGTGACAAAACAAAAGTTTGAATAAAGGCCACTGCAGTTACTCATTTTGTCCCATCAAACAGAAGGAGAAGGCAGATGATCGTCCAGATGAAACACACACCGGAGAAGTGATTAAACAATTACCTCAAACCGTAGCTAAGGAGAGATGAAAGATGAGAATTTGTGCAGGTGAGAAAATAAAACAACTGCACCAATAAATACAGGTGACCGTCAGACAATGGCGAGGCAAATCCAAATAAACCGAAATAGCCGCGCTACCAGAAATGACATCATGTAGGAAACACGTGTGTGTGTGTGTGTGTGTGTGTGTGTGTGTATTTACAGGGAAGAGGTAAATGCAGTGAGTGTTTCCTAATTTGGATTTGACTCCCACGCTTTTTTTTTCTTATGCTGAAAGGCCACAACAATGCAGACCGTGTTTACATTTTACAAATATGAAGCCTTCACCGACGGGAAATGATAAACTGATAATACAGAATATGAATCATTCCTTGAAGTAGCCTGGATGATCTGTACTTAACATCTCTTAAACATCACTTTCTTTTTTAACGTTGTGACGCAAATTCAAGTGCAGATCTCACTGGTAGGAAAATTATTTTTAGATTAAACTTCACCAGAACTTTGAGCAATTTTCATGCTTGCACTTTGACCCCGCTAAACTGATAACATGTGAGCAGTGGACTTACCATGAGGTTTTCTTGCAGAGTGAAGTGTAGCTGATATGAAAAGCCATAAACAAGCTGTCCCTTTGTGCAGAGGCGCTACATAAAAATGCTCCACGCACACTTCAGACTTTTTTCTGTGAGAAAAAAAAAAAAAAGCTCTCATCTATAATCACGCCATGTGCACTGATTTCCTACGGAACGAACGGACAGAGAGAGAGAGAGAGAGACACATTAATAGTTCAGCTTTGATAAGAGCAATTCTGCCTGAACCAGAGTTTGTGTGTGTTGTCCATGTGCTGTATGGATAGCGCATCTGATTATGTTAATGCTTTTGTCGAAGAATGAAGATCCAGCCGGATGCTCCTGATATTAGCATCCATTGTCGCGTTGAGACGTGTGAAATAAGATTAGTTTGTTATGGGACGCACTACAAACATGCATCGGTTCAACCTGGCTACCAGAAGTTGAGATGATGCGTTGGTTGTTACACCTATTTAACAGTTGGCAAGAGGTTAGATGAAGATAAATAGAGGTCTGATAAATGAAATATACGTTTTAACACAAGGATCAGTTCTCAAGTCTGTTGTGGATGTGACTGAGCATAATCTAGTGGATTAAGTGCAGAAAGGAAACACTTAAAAAGATCAGTACACCCAAAAGAAATGACGACAAGAAGAACAAAAACATGCAACCTAACCGGTATTTCTCCTTCTGGTTTTCTGATCTCTAAAATTCTCAGAGATGTGGATTGTCTGTCACCCTTTAAGTGATGCGAGCACTATTGTGAATAATTAGCCATGGATCCACTTCCTAGAAAAATAATAGTCTCAATGAAAACCTATAAGTCTAACACACTGGGTGCACGTCCTTTCATACTAGCCGAGCTTCCACACACACGCCCACATGTTTACAAGTTTACAGCTCAGTAAAAACAGCAGAGAATCAAATAATATAAATAATTTATTTAAATAATCCAACGGAAGATGCACAAACAACAAATAAATAAAGTCACTTCTTGAAAACCATTCCACAAACCTCAAATTAAAAGTGCATATGCACCACTAGACCGCTAGAACAGACTAAGACACGCGTTCACTCATATATATATATATATACATATATATATATACAGTAACCCTGAGACGGACTTTACCTTAAATCCTAAACTGCCAACACGCTTGAAATATAGCCTTGTAAGGTAAACGTTATATGGCATAGCGAGTCACATCCAGCAGGTGGAGCAATAAGTAAGCTTTTCTTAAAGGATGCATATCATGGCTGCAACAAACCCTTCGTGCTGCACGGCTACAAACAGTCACCTTCACCGGCGAGAACTGTCCTTGACAAGAAGGAGCGCATTGCAAGCTCTCCTTCATGTTCATCTTCTTCATCTTTCTTCAGCACTGCAAGAAACAAAACCGTTAATAATTTATCCCTGTAGCAGAATTAAGAGGAAAAAATAAATGTTTAATATTTGATCACATAAAATGCAACCTTAGGTTTTGTCAATCGTGTGGTTGATTGACAGGTTTGCTGGAGAAAGGTCTTCAGAGTGTTGAGCAGCTACCTCGTGGGGCATCTGAAGGAGAACAACCACCGAGATTGACTTTAACAGGGCGAATACACCTTTTCTGAGTAGGCGCTTGAACAAACAAGAGGACTGACCAGGACTGGAGGAGCCATGAAGAGGTAATTGAAGGGGTAGTGCAGCAGGTTCATGCAGGTGGAGGAGTATAGATCTGCGTAACGTATCAGCTGGCTGGCAAACAGCGTCTGTCGGGAGCCGCTGCGCAGGAGGCTGCCCATCTGGCCGTAGGACATGTCCATCCTGTAGGTCAGCACCTGCAAACAAACAAACAACGTTTCAGCTCGCAGAAGACGCTCAGTGTTTCTGGGTTAGGGTTAGTGTTTCTGCTGCAATAACACTTTCTCAATGTGATGCATTTAACGTCAGTAGAAAGCTTCTAACATGCAACACGTGTCCCATTATTTCCTGCTGAACTTAAATGTCGGACAGTGTGTTAATTTATGAGGAATATAAAGACACTGATAACTACAAACAGCAATATTTCAAGAATCTGCTGCATCCGTTTTGCACTGGCGTGTGACAACTTTCAAAAAAAAAAAAATCTTTAAATGTTGAGACAATGTACAAAGCTCACCTTCATCCTCGTCTGAATGGCTCCGATTTCGGTACACTCTCGACTGCCACTGTCCAGGTGCCTTGGGGAAGACAACGACCGGAAAAAATTAAAAGATGTCCCTCCTAAGCAGTCCCCTCGGCTCAGCTCATGGTTCATGTAGGAATGGAGCAATTAAATGGCAACAAAAGCTAAAAACAAATCACTTTTGGACGGTCTTGGAGCTGCAAAATACTGACATGCCTTTGTTAAATATTCCAAGAAACCTTTTCTTAAAATAAGTGGTTCAGTTATTGTTAGTTAAACTAAATAATGATTTAAATCAGTAATCAGATTTAACTAATGCCATCACTAAAAATGTAGTATTAAATAAGTAGATATGAATTTAGCATGGGGAAGTGGGGTGATGTTGGTGCTGCAGCTCCCCCTGGTGGCAAGAGTAAGACACAACCTGCAGTGTTTAAAGGAGATATCTGACAGATGGAGGAGAGCGATGTATTCTGCCTGATGTTTGCACAACTGTGTGAACCCCAGCTAAACGTTTAGAGCAGCTGTTGAATAATTACAATAACAGTCTTAGTAATGGAGCAGAAAATAACGTAAAAATAATTAGTGAGAGTGGGACTGGGCATGATCTGTACATTTAAGGTGTAAATGAAGGCCAGTTTACGCAATTGACACATGTTAAAATGTTCATAAAACCACTAATATGTAAATGGTAATCAGTCCAAATGCTTCTGTCGGTTTTGAAGCTTTGTACTGAGACCACTGCAGGTTTAATATTTAATTATGTTTTGAGTTTATTTCCAAGCTTGTATGTTCTGAAAATATGCTCCAGTGCACAAGTAATATGGCATAAATGAAAGACAAGTGCACAAACAGACACGGACTCACTTGTAACGTTCAGCTAAGAAGACATTCAGACGTTTCAGCTCCTCAAAGAGATCTGAAAAAAAAACAAAAAATGCAAAGAATTCATCGAAAGTTCGGGAACTCTCAAACAAAGGTAAGACGATAAACAGTCGCAGCTTCGCGTCTCCTTCTCCTTACATTTCTTCTCCTCCCATACTTCCAGCTCCTTGGTGAGCTCCGGCACGACCAGAAAAGTCTTCCAGCCTTGCCGTTTCTTAGACTTGAGGATGTCGCCAAAGATGTGATCGCCGACGTAGAGGATGTCTTTGCCTTTGACACCCAGCAGGTCAGAGACGATGTCAGAGGAGCCTGAAACGGGAAAACACAAACTAAACACAGACAGGCTATGAAATCTGAACCACATGCACTAAAACAATATATACACTTATACTGCACGTATGGAGCCAAAAAGAGGCCATAATAATTAGAATCTTTATAAGCATCTAAATCCCAAAAGTACTAAATAGTTAATTTAAATGCCAACACAGCACTGAAATGTTTTTGATAGGTCAGAAGGCGAGTTTTCAATTGTGCACTTTAAAGAAATGATTTTAAAACAGAAAATTAAAGAAAAAGTTTATCAATTAATTTACATATTTACTTGTAAATCATTTTGAGATCAAGTAATAATACTCAGGTCAGTTTAAATTTAGACACCAGATTTTAAGATAAGGGTCACTCAGACATGTTTTTTATATCAGATAGCATGACACCAGTCTTGCATCTCAAGAAACTGAAGCAGACATTAGCATTTGTGTTGGGGTCTGGGGTCATATATTTACTTATCCTTTTAATTCAAATTTAATTTAACACCCAAACCCTTATTATACAGCAAGCCTTGTGGAGTCAGGAGCTGTACCATTGCATGTAGAGTCAAATTGACCTGCTGTGTAGAAACCAGCCAATGTCCAAACTGGATGTGTTCTATGAAAACAGCATTAATGTGTCAATAATCAATTCTTTTTAGATCACATTTTAATTGTATATCCAAAAAGCATTTTAAAATGAAACTGGGCTTGTAGAGTTTTTTGAGAAGACGTTTCACCACTCATCGGAGTAGCTTCTTCAGTTCTAGGGGACTGGTGGGCCATTCTAATAGTACAAACTATTTAAACCGTTCTAAAGAGGACACATATTCTACTTAATTATGGAAAATAATGAAAAGTCCTGCAGCTTCTAAACCTCCAGAGTCCGTTTACCTCCAGAGTAGACTGTTCCGTGCTGGAGGTTGCCGGTGTACGTCCCAATCCGAAGCTTTCCCGTGTTCTGCGTGTCAAAAACACGACGCGTTAGCGAAACCTGGCGGTGCTTAACACGAATCTGTGCACCTTAAGCGTCTTCTTTTTCCATACCGTGTCCACTTGTCTCAGCACAGTCCCCTCTGCGAAGAACAGTGGCTTCCTGGTGTCCACGACGATGAGGTCGAAGAAGGAGTGCCACGAGACTTTTGGGCTTCCGGGCTGGAACGAGGGATAACAGGAATAAATGCATACGCTTCTCTTGAGTGGACATTTTTTTTATGACAGTTCAAAGTGAAAACTGTCTTACCTTAGTATGATTTCCAAGCAGGTATTTCATTATGGCCTTGGTGAAGAAGGGAAGGCAAAAAGAAAAGAAAAGTAGACTAAGTGGTTGTTTTTAATGTTTACATTTTAGGCGTATGGCACAACACAAGTGCTCACCTCAGTGTAGTTGTAGTCACTGTTTGTAGCGAGGAAGATTTTGGCCACCTTTTTTATTCGGCTTAACAGCACAGGGATGTTTGGCTGTGAAGACAACATTCATATTTATATGAGTATTTACACCAAACCACATTTAGATGCATATTAATCTGAGTTTACTCACATCTCTGAATATGTATTTCTCCAAATTCTTGATGGTTCGTTCTTTCAGGGTTCCCTGTGCAACACACATGTTATCATTTGACACACAAGTGGACTCGCATTTTAGCTTAAAAATGTGGCAACAAGACATGTTTCGTTGACTCACCGTATCGTGAATGAAGTCCATTGCGTCTCGGACGTCCTGGAACATGCTTCTGTAGGACATGAACAAGTCGCCGTGCTGGTATCCTTTCACCAGGCTAACAGAGGTTTAACAAAAAATGAAAAGCAGGAAGAGTTTCTTTAAAAATGCGGTTCATTTCATAATTGTTTAGGCACTGGAAAATCATTTGCAAAAAATAAATTAGCACATCAAACTCACTTTGTGTATCTGCTGCATCTGGTGAAGAAGTCCACCAGACAGGCATAGAGATATGTCTCTGCAGGGAGCGTGGGTCACAATACATATTATACTTCTGATTAATTTGATGAATCATGAATATGAATAAAAAAAAATTTTTTTTATATTATTCATCTCTGTACCTGAGAGATTGAAGAGAGTGTTGAGAATGTAAAAGCGGTCAGTGTCGCCTCTTTGGATGAACTTGTTGGGGTAGTAGCCGTGGATCTCATCCCTGTGGAACAAAGAAATACAACAGGTCAGTGCTATATCCAGTCCCAACTCATGAAGTGGCACGCAGCCGTGGAGAAGTGAGTGTGAATTTACATTTCAGGGCGAACACAACATCCGTGTGAAGCCTTATGACGATGTACAAGCATTAAAGATTCAGCACATTTATGCGTATCTGCTGCTACAACCACGAAAAAAAAAGTAAAAACACACGAAGAAAGCTCAGCTGGCCGTCGTGTTGAAGTCATTTTCAGCTGTTTGTGTTTCTCTTGTCATTAAATAACAATGATCTATTTAAACTTAATTAAAAATATGTGATTCCATGTAGCCTGTACGTTGAAACTGATGATAAAACAAACAGTTTTCTTGTTAGATGACTAGGAATTTATGGAGAAATTGTAATTTAAAACATAACAAACTATTTTTATTATTATTATTAAAAATGAATCTGCATATAAATTCCACTCAGTATAATATCTGCAGAAAATAAACCATGGCTCATAAAATTCAAATTTAAGTAAAAGTAAGTATTCTTTACTAAACACAGCAACATTAATATTATATGTAATAAAAAATATGTAAGTTAAAAGTACATTTTGCATTCAATTATTTGCTTAAATAAAAGCTGAAATGACTAACTTTGCACATAATTATTTTTGCGTATGCATTAACATGCGAGCAGCATTTTCATGTGCTAAGTAGTTGGGGGTGGAGTTGTTGACATGGTGATGAGAGGCCTAATCGACTGTACAGTTTATTCTTAGCAAATAAATGTAGTGGATGAACAAAACACAATATGTTCTCTGAAATGTCACTGTACAAATAGGAAGTAGATTAAACTAAACATACTCCTATAAGGTAAAAACTGTAACTAAGTGCACCAGAGGATTTCAGATCTCTCCTTATTGCTGCTGCTTTTGTTATGATATTTTATTTGTAATAGGTTTGGGCCTGAATTTAAGGTTCAGATGTTAAAGACCAGATAACATGCAAACTTGGGGGAACGTAAAGAGAGAGAACTGTTCCCAGATCTTCCAGTGTTTGGTGGAGACAGTGGTGGAGGAAATGCTTTCACTTTTCATTTGAGTAAAAGTTGAAATACCGCCAAGAAAATCTCTGTTCAGTGTAAATATTTTACACTCAAATGTTTACTTAACAATAAGAAATACGTACTAGCATTAAAATAGGCTTAATGTGCCAAAAGTGAAAGTATTAGCTCGTGTAAGATTATCAATTTCAGAATAAATGTTGCAGCTGGAAAAGGTGCGGCCGTTTTAAACTGTTTTAAACAGTATAATGCTGCTAAAACTAGAAATAAAAATAGCTAGTCTATAATAACATTTCAGCTTATTATGTTTTATATAAATCATGTCATCCAACCTGAATATATTTGTACTAATTGAAATCACAGTAATATTTCTGGCTAATAGTGCAGCAAATTTTCATCCTGACTGTGTGTCTGATCTCTTTCTTCCTCTGCTCAAGAGTCCACAGGTGAAGATAAGTTAAAAAAAAAAAAGAAATATAACGTGTGCACATTTTTTGTACTGTGCTTGGATTTTAACTTTACCCTCTGAGGAAGCGGAAGCCGTGACTGCAGACTAAAATATTCCCGTTCGAGTCCACCTTCAGGAGGTTCCCGTGGGTGGTGTCGATCACCAAACCGCTGGGGAGAGAGGAGCGAGGTTATCAGTGCTTGACATCAGACGAACTGGTGAGTCCTCAGATGCAGAGGCAGACCAGGCACTAACCGGGTGGGGAAGCTGGGGTCGTATGTGTAGCGCAGGAGCTCGTGTGGGTATCCGACGGAAACCATTCTGTCTCTTATCAGCTCAAAGCCCAGACCCTCGTAGTCGGGAGACTTATACACTGCAGACAATGACAAACACACACGTCAGTGGAAAAACACTATAACAGAGAGTTCAGATTCATAAACAGACATGGCACCCCCTCAACGCTTTATACCCTTGTGGCGGTCTCACTTACTTGCCAGCGTGTAGTCCATGTCGAAGCCATAGCATTTAATGTTTTCGAGGGTCAGGCTTCTGTTGACGAACACCCTGTGATTAAACACAACAACACAGCTGACACATGACCAGAGAACGACGCACTGTTACACGGCTCTTAGGGCTGAATGCATCATCTCTGTTTATCTGCTCGTTGGCATCCGATCTGAGATCGTGCTCAAATGGCTCAGAGGTATATTTTTGTTGTTTTTTTGGCACAGTTGCAGCATTATTGACTCTATTCTGTAACAGGAACTATTTTCACCTATATTTTAGTTTTTGTCACATTTCCTGCACTTCAAGCCTCTTCAGTGGGAGTGGAGCAGGGTGGAGGCAACAGATGCTATCATCAACACTATGCCATCGTCACTACTATCTCAAGTCTATGCAAATTAGTATGAATAAAAGGATCCATGGTGTTGTGTTATTTTTGCTCCTTGACTCTTGTTTTGTGGTGGTTCCCTGCTCACATGTGTTCCTCTTTATCAGATCGTGAAGTGAGGCCAGTATCTGCATCCCCTCCAGTCTGGATGACCTGGTCCCAACCCTCCTTAAGGGTTCATACATATAGAGTTGCTGTAAATAATTAACCTGCGAGCTCTTGTTTTGTGTTGCTGCTGAGCATCAAAGATCTTTCTCCTTAGGTCAGCCCAGCGAAGGAAGGAAAACTGTCAGCGAGCACCAACTAACATATTCAAATGTTAAAACAAGCTTCTACACTGTAGAAGCAGATAAGGAGCAGAGGGCACTGTGACACCTGTGGGAGAACACAAATAGATGCTACAGACTGTTATTTACCATCCAAATTGTTTGATACACCCACAGCAACAGATTAATTAAGCAGAAATGAGTTGTGAGCTCATGTTGCGACTAATGGAAATTGAAAAAGAAAAACTAAATTTTCTCCTGAGAAAACTAAAATAACAAAAGATCAGAAGTTGTTATTGCATTAACCCAAAACTCACTTTTGGTCAAAGCCTCTCTTCACCTCGAGCTCATCAGAGGAGACGCTGGGAAATGCTTCCATTTCTTCCATCGTCGAAGCTGATGTCCAACTCCTCTGGCAACAGGGTCAACACTTTAGCCGCCAGTCATTGGTCGTGGGTCTTTAAATTGCCAAATTTACCCCCAATTTTGTGGGCGTGGCTTCGCGTGTTTTTGTATGTTTTCTGTGCTGGAGCTCCTCCACGCTCGTCGGTGATGTAAATCGCCGCGGGACATGCGCATTCACCCCCTCTAGGTTCGCGTTTGACACGCATTCCTCCTGCATTACGCTCAGCTTTGAGCGTGTAGATTGTCTTATCAGGGCTCCGCACATTTACGCGTCTGCGTAAAAGCTGGGAGTTCCCAGATGACTGTCAGTCCTGCCGTGACCCGAGACCTTCAACTGTATATACGCAGCAAAGCAAAACATTTCAGATTTCATGATTTATGAATCATTTGGCTTTAGATTCACCAGTGCACTCTGCCCAGGTGGTCAAAGTACGAAAACAAAGACATGGATGAGAAACATATACTCACTTGCCACTTCAGTAGGTACACTAGTGAAAAATAATGCATTCTGATATAAAAGTCCTGCACATATAATGTTGAGTTTATGTTTAAACTGTGTAAGAAAGGTGATTATTCACTTCTATGATTATTCTGGAGGATGTAGTTATCTGTGCTGTTTAAATGTATTGAATTAAACACTAAACCACTGACTAAAGTTGGGGTTATCAAAATAAGTCTTATCAGTTGAATCCACAGCTCTCTCCGCTATTTTAGGCAAATGCTAAATACCATAACCTTCATGAAGATAAAGTTTACTGCAGGACTGATATATTAGAATATATTTGTTTTAATTAGCACACTGGAAAGCAAGTGTATTGTCTCTTGATCAGACTTTATAGTATTAATAAGTTATAGAGGCAGGCGGGTTTGACTGCAGAGAAAATGTGCTGGTTATGTGATTCAGATAAGACTGAAATCTATTTTTTCCAGTTGCTTTTTATATGAAGATATTTTTAGCGCAATCTGCTTCACCTTTAATGTGTGATTCTTGTTGTTTGGCAGGTCTTATTTTCTAGTTTTAAGTTTTAAGTAGGACTTCTCAGTTGTTTGTTTGCAATTTTTAGTATTTTTGTGACTTCTGGAGATTCACCTGTATGTTTTTTGGTGCAGTATATGGTGAGTTTTTCTGGCTTTCAACATTTAATTGGATGGCACACAAGAAAAAATGAGTAATATAACTCACCAACTATGCCAGACAGGAGGATACAGGCAGGAAAGAAATCTTGTCAATGTTAAATTATTATATAATAACGGATTAAATTCATCAGTATGTAAACAACCACTCAGCGTTACAGCTGGTCAAGGGGGAATAAGTGATACTGTTGGCTTGGTTAATCTAAAACAATTTAACATATTGTAATAATATGATGATACAGTTAGTCTGTGAAATATCACATCTTCTTCATCTTCTGTAAACACTTGTCCTGTGAAGGGTCGTGGGGGGGCTGGAGCCTATCCCAGCTGTTATCGGGCGAGAGGCGAGGTACACCCTGGACAGGTCAACAGTCTATCTCAGGGCTAACACAGACAGACAGACAACCACTCACCCTCACATGCACACCTACGGCCAATTTAGAATCACCAATTAACCTAATGAGCATGTCTTTGGACAGTGGGAGGAAGCCGGAGTACTCGGAGAGAACCCACGCAGACACAGGGAGAACATGCAAACTCCACACAGGAAGGCCTGGATTAGAACCCGGAACATTCTTGCTGTGAGGCATCAATGCTAACCACCACAGTTTACTGTTATTTAATTGTAAAGAGATTGGAAAGAAATCGTTTTTAAATAATGCACTGAAGTAAAAAAAAAAAAAAAGTCCTATATTTGTCTCACTGGACACTGGCCGCGCTGATGCATATCAGTTTAGCCTGGACTTGACTGATAACCTCAAGGACCAAAAGTTGTTTAAAACCACAAGGGCAGAGGCCTGCAAATGTCCACTTAAAGTTTAATAACTGAAGTTCACCAATAAAATATATAAAATTTCAAACGCACAAAAATCCAGGGAAAGTGGCCAGAAAAACAAGACAAGTCACCATCAAGTCACATTTGTTTAATCTCATGCTACTAATGTCCAGTTTGATCCCATTTGAACTATTTATATCGACTCACAGTGCATTTGAATCTGGTGAATACATCTAAATCAGAGTTTGGTCTCATTTATTTGGATCCCGTTGAGTTTCTGCTCCATGGCTCTTTTCCCCTTCGACGCTGCAGATTTGCAGTGCATCCTCTCAAACTCTGCCGTGATCTCCAGCACCGTCCTGTTCTTGGTCTCGGGGACGTTGAACCTCACGTACGTCCCGCAGACGGCGCAGAAGAAAAGAAATATCAGAAAGCAAAAGTAATCCAGATTTTCCTGGAAACAAAGCATTTGGAAGCAGTGTGTGAGTGAGTGGCACATTTTTACACCTTTTCATCATTTAACCTGCAGTCAGTGCAAAGATAATAACGCGCTTACCACTAAGACAGGGAACAGCATTCCCAGCGTAAACAGGCCTGCCCAGTTGAGGGTGCAGGCGATTGTGTATGCAGCTGATTTGTATGACTGATTAAAGATTTCCCCCGGCATAGGGGCTGTTACTCCAGCTTGGGGGGAAGAACACAAGAGGGATGTATATGTTGCAGTACGATGTCACTGAAATTTTTTTAAAACTGAATTATTTTAGCTAAGATATTGAGAGATGTAAACCGTACCTGGTCCACTGGCAAAAAAGAAGATGAAAATAAAAATGAGGACCATGCTGCAGTACGGCATCCAAGAGACCTGACCCTGAGGAAAATGACAGGATTTAAGTTGGTCAACAGACTGTGCATCAAAGACTGTCCGGTTTTGCGGTGACTCACTTGCAGGTATAGAGAGACGGTGAGGAGAATCAGCGTTGCAGACATTCCTATGTAGCCTCTGAACAGCAGGACTTTTTTCCCTGTGCTCTCAATAATCGCGAACTGCAACAACAAACACATGCAACAGTAACTGCACAGAATTAAACAACCACATGGGGGAGCTGCCATTACACACGAGGAGAGGTGTGCAGATGGTTAACATTAGCAGGAGAGCAGGTGAATTTTTGCATAATTAGTAAATTAATTCCAAAAAGAAGTTAACTCACTGATGCTAGTGGGATTTAAAATGGATATTAAACATAATTGGATAGCAGTGATATTTGACTTACACAGGCCAAAGAGGTGCACAGCTCACACAGCCCTGTTCCCAAGGCGGCATAACGTAACTTGTGTTCTGAGATTCCCGCCGCACGAAACACATCAAAAGAATAAAAGTATACCTGGAGAGAAGCATTTAAACATAGAGAGACAACAAACTGCATGACTTCTCTGTTCATGAAGCGATTCTGAACATAATCTGAACTAAGAGGAGAAATGTCAGTGCATGCAAAAGAATGTACTGTGTCCCAACGTGCAGTCTAATCTAAAATGCACTCTGTCCATGACGTATAACTCACAGCGTTGATGCCACTAAGCTGTAGTGTAGTAAAAGTAACAATGATGGTGAGGAGCTGCCAGCGGACCGTTCGGTTCTGAACCAGCTCCAACACAGAGTGGCTGCGGATGCTTTCCAGATTGGCTCTCTCCTGCAGCATCTCCTCTACCTCCTTGCTGTAATCTTTATTGCCCCACAGCCTATGTAAAGCTAGGGGTGATTTAAAAACGCCATCACAATAACGTTGAGACTACCAAACTGATTATATTTGTGTAATGAAAAGTCCTTCTCGCACCTTTCTCACAGGCCTGGCGGTCTCCTCTGTCCAACAACAGGAAGCTGGGAGACTCTGGCAGGAAGGGCAGGGTGAAGAGCTGGAACAACGCAGTGAATCCGTTGAAACCAAGCAGCCATGGCCACCCCTTTTCTGTACCAAGTAACTCACTGCAAATGCAACATCTGCTTTAGAATGATGCCACCATCAGGATGCAAAATGTGTCCAAACACACTCTAGGAATGTTTGGATCATCAATCCACACTGGATTACAGATTATATCTATAACTCTCCTCCACCGAACGGACACAGTGAGTCTTTAAGAGATCTAGGTCCACGTGTGAGCTGTCATTTGAACCCACCACGGCCCCTGGCCTTTACTTGACTCCACTCTGTGTATACAGTATGATGACAGCATCCTCACCTGATCCCCAGCAGCTGACCCCAAAACTTCCCAGTGGAGATGAAGGTGGCGATGGTCACACCCACCATCCCTCTCAGCCTCTTGGGTGCGCATTCAGTGAGGTAGATTGTGTGAGCTGTGAGACTGAGTCCTAGAATCACAGTTACGCGGGGGAATCACAGGATATTCAATATTCAATAATAATATAAAAAGAAGCTGATTAATACACGGAGGGCTGTAGTGATGGAGAAGCTAGAGAAAAAAAGAAGCGTGATTCACCTGCATTGATGCCATACAGCAATCTTCCCACCATGACCATTTCAAAAGACATGGCTGTTTGGCTCAATAGCATCAACAAAGCTCCGGCTATCGTCACAAAATTGTTCAACAGAAGGCATTGCTTTCTGCGGGACAGGAAATACAGAGGCTTCTGCGTTAGTAAAAAAACAAAATATGAGGTGACACATAAATAGATTGGCAGAGGTTTAAATTCATGCACACCAACCTGCCAAATTTTGAGATCAGTGAACCCGCAAACAGCGAACCCAGTAACCCCCCGATGCAGAAAATGGACACGGTGAAGGACCATATGAGAGAGACGTGCCACTGCTCCAAGGAGAAGTTGTATCTATGCACACATGTTTTGTTCATCAGCTCCTTTATAAACTGCAACGACAGCACGGTCAGTTATTTTAACCGAAGTACCATGTAGCAGCTTTTAATGTAAAACTATTCTTATTACATATATTTAAATGTCGTCGATTCCACCAAGAGCTTAATGTGAGCGGTTCTACTTACAGCAGAGGGAGAGGTCATCACTGATACGCTGTACCCATACTGAAATGTCCCACCAATACCAGAGATAAAAATGGCAGCAATTACAACGGGGCAGTCGAGCTGCAGAAATGTAAAGAAAACAAGTCATTAGTCACGGTGACATTTAGTTTTATATTAATATTAATTGAAGGCATATTCATATCCTTTACTTAAATACAAAAACAGTGATGCAAAATACTCCATTAAAAAAGCCTGCATGTAAAATCCCACTTAAGGATGATAAACACAGACACATCGGTGTGAAAGGAACATGTTGCTGTTGGAGCTACTGTAGGAGCTAGTTTGAGCTGCTTCATGTGCAATTTCATAAACAAGAAAAGCAGGTAAATCTGTAGAAAACATTGCATTCTTCTGGGTAATAATTACAGTTTCCTACAAAATACTGTATCATATGGTAAATTGCATTGCATTGTGGGAGTGAAGACAGAATCAACAGAAAAAAGGCCTACAAATACATTATTGTACCGTATTCCACGAGGAGACATGTGGACCAACACTGGAAAGGCCACAACCTGACTTTCTATCAGCAATCATCCATTAGGATCCAAGAATTTACAAGAAAATCAGATTATTTTGACACATATTTCTTTGGTGACATCTGTTTCTTATTATCATCTATGTTACTGTGTCTGTTCTGTAGTAAATATCTAGCTAGATTATGGTGCTTTCAGTGTAGCTACCGAGATACAAATGCTTGTTACTTCCTAAAAACCAGCTTCTTTCACATTGACTACTTCTGTTTTTTGCTTGTTTATCTAAGCTGCTGCTGGAAGCTTTACTGAGCCAACGTATTTGGTGGTTTGTCTTCTCCTGCCCTTTGTGCATTATTACCCGTATGATTAAAAAGAAGTTGCAGCGTATTCAGTTAAATATTGAAAGTGCATTCAAAGGTATGGGTTGTGTTCTCCATGTTGTGCTTTTCAGGTGCTTCTTGGGAATCGATCCAGAAAGAGGTTCAGAAGCCAGATTGGGGCAGGATTTTCCCAAAAAATAACAAGGAAAGTTGTTCAGAAGAGGCCTGCACTGTCAATTCCCACATTCCCACAGCATTTCATAGGTCAGCCAGATCATCACTACAACTGCATTTCTCATTTTTGTGTTAAAACTTTGTCCTATGATCAGATTGTTGTTTTCCATTTTAAAATGAGACATTTCCTGCACAATGCTGCGGATAAAAACTACATTATGTAAGCAAAAATGAACTGTAAACAAAAAAAATATATACTTTATCTTAAATGTTGGTATTTGTAAGTATCTTATGTGTCTGAGTAGTAACCTAAATCATTTAATATAAATATTGAAGAATGTCATCGGAAATATGCTAAAGTAATAGTAAAGGACACCAGTATGTTAGTAATTTTATGCAAAATATAGACCTATGCTGCATATTTGAATTTGGTTATAAAACAATAATAGTCTGTAAAATAGTTTTACAGCAAACTAAAAAACTGTAATTCATTGCAGGGTGTTATTACAGATTACAGTAGGCGTACTGTACATTTACAGTAAAATGCTGGCAACTGCTGCTGCCAGTAGTTTACTGTAAATTTACAGGACAATTTGTTACGGTGTGAAAGGAAAAAGAAAAAACAAACTTCTAATTTACAAATTTTTGCATTTGTGACAAAAATTTACCAAAGCTGTCAAAATAATGTAGCGGAGTGCAGTAGAACAATAATTCCCCCCTTTTAAGGAAGTAATACCCATGCATAGTACGGATACCTTAATACTGTGATTATGTTCTGTAGCTGAGGTAACTTCAAAAAATCAATCATGTCAGATAATCAAAATTCAGTTTCCCATTATCACCATGTCAGTGCATATGTGAAATTATTTATGTTGCAGATTCTGCAAGCTACTGCAGTTAATTAAAGCGCATTTTATTTCATTTGACAGTTTTCTCAACTTTGGCTTTCAAGTGAAAATATAAAGTTTTAAATGTTACTTACCAGGAGTGCTAAGTACTGAGTCATGCTGTCTGTGTCTGTCGTCTTTTCAGATCATTCGCATGGCTGCAGTGCACATTTAACACAGCGCTGAAATGATTAACTTTCTATCCAGGCCAAAGAAGAGATGCAACGGAGGGTGACTAAGCAAGTGTGTGTGGGTAACCAGTATTTATGCAGGCAGATGAGCAATGTAGATTTGGTTTATGTTTGCTTAAGGATTTTGCCCAGTGACTGTGAAACGCTCTGGACTGGCCACTTTAAAAAACATAAAAGTTATTTATTATCTCGCAATCTATCTAAAAGCTCTGCAAAGTTGCACTGGGTGACAACGTCTTTATAAATGTGACCTGAAACATTCAACCTCTCAATAAGATTATTTAAATTGAAGCGTTCATTTAGAAATATTTCAAGCTGCCAAAACGCTTCCTGTGAGACGGACATTTTTAATTGCTGATGATCTCATTCTACGAAGTAGATGTGACCAAAAGCCAAACATAATCATCATTCAAATTCTGTCCCCGCTGCCCCTAACAGCCTTTCACTCATTAACCTTTTGAATAAGGAATAATATCACACAAGAGTGAGAAAGCACAGTAATAGCAAGGAGCCAAAATTACACTAGTCCTGTATGGGATCTGGATCGACCTGTAGCTAGAGCCAGCTTTGATTTTCTTTTTAAACTCATTAATTATTGAATACCTCACTCATAATGCATACCTTTTTTTTTTTTTTTTAAATTACATGTTGGACTGTTTCTGGCTTGGGCACAGAGCAATTTTGCAATCTTGCTGCCACCAGCTCCAGGGAGATACTAAGTCTTTGCAATTTGTATATAAATCTAAATAAATGAGATGGGGCATGTTAGGTGGTGCAGAGTGTATTTTAAAATAGTCTTTGGACAGATTTAAGAGGAAGAAGATAAAGTGTACTTTCCACAATGTCTGTAATGACCAATGCGATCAGGTTTTATCTGTTATAAACACAAGTGTATTTTATTTTATTTATTTTTTTTAATGTTGCCTGATGCAACTACTGAGAAATCTAGTTAATTGCGCTTCTTTCTGTTGAAATGTCTGTTAATTAGTCTCCACAGTTCTGAATAGGTCTGATAAGCACACACTGCTGGAGATTTTCAAATATCTCCCTGGCCTTGTAAAAAAGATAAGGTTACTTATTGTATTGTGCCAAAGGTTGATCATTTTACCGCATTTAGTTGTTGAGCTGTTTCCCACTGAATGATTTTCTGGTGTAAATGTCAAAAAACATCCTACAGCTTAAGGGGTTGTGATATATGAGCCGGGAACCTTTGGTAGATTTGTCATTATCCAGACTGCTTCTTCTTCCAACACGACCCAAAACTAAAAACATAAGCCTCCCGTGGTGTCATTCTGTGTCAAGCAGGCTAGCCAACCAGATGTCGCACAGCTTCAGATGAAAACACACTTCAGAGAGACCACTGAGAAACTTCTTAAAAAAGTTGTCAAGAGGCCGGTTTCCTGCAGGAGATGAAAGGCCTCGCAGCTGCCAGAGAGGCTCTATTTACAGCCTGACAAAAGGAGGAAAAGCTGACGCTGCATTAAACAGAAGCCATTTTTACATATCGTCTGGATCAATTTATACGCAAAAGTAAATGTAATAAAAGTGGCTGATGTCGCACAAACGCCACTGTACACCACAAACTCATTAACAATGATGACTGATCCCCGATCCACATGGGTTTAATTGTTGACCTCATCTTGCAAGAGCAGTAAAAATACAAAGTTAGTGCACATGTCAGTTAAGTTTCAGCCGCGTTCCTTAGAAAGAAGACGTCCTGTGAGTAAGCAAAAAAAAGTACCAGAATCAGAGAAATAACTGACAAAGAAAACAATGGAAACGAATCCACTGGAATCAGCAAAATATAGAAATGCAGAGATGTACGTCACTGTGTTTGGGGAGGAAAGTGAGAAGACGTAATTAGAGATGAGTGGGAACTGGAGAATACACCACGCCTTGGTTTCATAGCGTGAACTCCTTTGCCGGGGTAAATTGTAGCTCTTTCAGCCACCCACTACTGTAGCACCTAGAGGGCCTGATCTGTTCAGTAAAAACAATCTACACAAAGCCCAGCTGTTCGACTGCAAACCAGCTGAGCTTTATTGTTGGATAGGAGTCATTTTTGGCAGCTGTGAGTCTGTTTGTCAGACTGCCCGCTGTGGGAAAGTGGGAGATTTGTGTGGTCTCTTCTCTTTAAAACTCTACATAAACCAGTGAATGCAGCTGGAGCCACCTGCACATTATGGCACTGCAAAAATATGTAACTTCTGCAAGAAATAACTTCTTCCTGAGCTGCTGGTACATGTACAACATGCTGTTTTTCTTTACCACAGGGACAGGGGTTAGGTACAGACAGAGGATAGTCATCTGAAACTATGATGTTGTTTTTGTTAGCTTATGTGATAGGCACAGCCTTCATTTAGGTTTTTATTTGCCTTGAACCACCAGTGTTATATGGCTTGCACACATTGACATTATGAGTTTTTTGGCAAGTTAGTTTTGTTGTATTACTTCTTATTTCTTTGTTTTGAGTTACCTAGTAGTTACGCTGGTTGTTCTAGCATTTCCGGATTTCCGGGTGAGCAAAGGGCGTTGCTTCTTCTTCTTCTTCTTCGCCCGCCCCCCGGGGGGTGGGGGGGGGGGGGGGGGGGGGGGGGGCCTTCTTCTTCTTCTTCTTCTTCGTTTTAAAATATTGATTGGCAATCCAGTTTAAAGGTGCATTACCGCCACCAACTGGACTGGAGGGTTGAACATGCGATTAAAGAGAAAAAGAAAAAAAAACAAAATTATTCTCTTTTGAAAACATGATGACGTAACTTTTTGGCCTGTCTTTTGTCTTGTTTAAGATGCAAGATAATGAAAAATCACAATGTTTAATCCTACTCAATGGCTGAAATAGACAATCTGTCTGTGCAATGAAGCTTGACACGTCCAATGGTTTCTGGTTGGTTGCAGTGTGAACACTTTCAGACTATTGAGTCATATTTCATGTTTATTTGTCTACCCCTCTGTGTTTCATTTGGTCCCCTCTTAAACCGTTATGTCATTGTGTTTGGTTTACTAGACTTGAAGATGTAAAGTTGCTTGGTCCCTAACATTTCCCTACCTTAGACTTAGAAAGTTCTTGATCACAGTAGCTCAGCTGCACATAAAAAACACTCCTGAGAACCACCAGTAGAAAGGTGGAGCTGAGGCGCCATGTGACGACATGCAGCCACCTGTCAGACAAAATGGCCACACTCTTATTTGTTTACAGTTTCATGAATTAGGAAATCACAAACCAATACAGTTTTTGCCCCAGGCTGTTTATGTTTATTTCTACCTTAATTGCACTTTTTCATTGGATTAATTATTATTATTTTTTTTTTTTTCATTTTGCCCCAGAGGTTGCAACTTGTCCTTTAACAACATGTATAGGTAGGGGTGATATAAATAGAGAGCTGTACCTATGTATGTCAAAGAGATGCCGTCCAAGCTGATGTCTTGTTTTCTCTTCTCTTGTCGTCTCTTGTGACCTCGAGCTTAACGGCTGTGCTGGATGAATCACGGGAGAACAACTGCGAAGCTGTAAAATGTTTAAAAGTGTCACTTAGCATTTTGATCGGCGCTGTTATTTTAATGTGTTGTTGTTCCTGTATACACAGAGTATACAAACCTATTATTTGTTCAGTGATTACATTCATATCTATCACAGTCTATAAATATTTAGATCAGAAAAACACATTGAAAGTCAGTCTTGGATTTATCATAGTAATAATATGGAAATAACTGGTGGTTAATATTCTAGCCCTATTTTCTACATCAACATTTCATGAAATTACTTTTGTCTTCGAGTAAAAAAAGCTTTGTATTTGTCAGTCACACTTGCTAAACAACATCATCATCCCACTGCCTCTTCTTCCATCTCCTGCATTGACTTGATATTTGCCATGAGGTGGCAGCATCGCGGTTGATATTCTCTTCATGTCTCTTAACAAACACTTTATGTATCTCCGAGTCTTGACTCTTTGTTTCAGGCCATCTGAGAAACGCTTGGCAGCAGGAGCAGACGCTCAAGGAGTCGTGCCAAACTTGTGAGGTCCTCCCAAGTAGACGGAGAGTCATGGCAACGCTTGATCACAATGAATAATGAATGGCTCACAGGTTCACTTTACAAGGAGCTTTTCAGGTTCACACACACACACACACACACACACACACAGACACTATATTCTCATTATCTGAGTGTGAACTGCAGTCCGGTCAGAGTGACTTGTACCATCTAATGCTTTAACAACTTCTCTTTTGTGCTGAATTTCTCCAGGAGCTCTGTGCCCCGTTTGACAGGAATCAAGACCTATCAAATATAACTTCACCCAAAATGAATGACACACAAATGCAGCAAATCGTGACTTTTCTATCAGCTCGTCTATTGAATTTATGCTTGGCAGGGCAATCAGAATTGAAACATTTTCCCCTGATATGCTCTTTATAAGTCTCAGCGATACATGGAACAGTTTCTCAAGGAAAATGTTTGACTAGAAGTAAAGCACACTCAGAGCATTTATTTGCAAAAAGGATTATAACCTCAAAAGTCTGTCTGGATCTTCAGAAATGTGTGTCTGAAACAAATAGTTTTGGGAAATTACTGATGAGAAGCCTGATGAACAGTATGATTTTCTCAGTATTTATTTTTTTTTTTAAATTTCAGACGTCAACACTTGTAAGTTTTAGAAGCCAGCAGTTTCCCCTCGATCCCAGCCTTCAAGCTAAGCTAAGCTAACAGTTTGCTCACTTCATATTTAGCTTAGTGATGTGAAGCGTATATCTGAACTCACCTCCTTTTAGGTGCAGTTTCAAGGCCTGCACCTAAAAAAGGTGTGGTATGAACAAGTCAGTGATACATGTTATATACCACAATTGTGGCCTCTTAGGGATGGGTTATGCCAGATGTAGCTAAATATATAGATGAGTCAATAATGTATATATTTTAAGAAGAAAGAGCTTCTGAAGAGAGATAAGCAATTTTAATTATTTTTTCAGCATGGTATCATCAAATCAAGCATACATATTAATGACTGCCTGCCTCTGTCTTTAGCCACCTCACTTGTCATGTAACTAAAAACGACACTGCTTCACTATGACACACAGACTGTGCTAATAGTGGCCATGTGATTTATATACTGTTCTATAATAAGAAGCACCTCCGTCTCTGTCAGCGGCTGAATTGAAACCAATTGCTGTAATGTGTGACTTCATTGATTTCTGTCGGGGTGTCAGGTCTCCCTGATCAGGTAACAGTGTTTGTATCGCCATCTAAATATTTGAGCCACGTTACTCAAGTGGCTCTAAGAATGGAGGATGAATGGATAGCCATGAAAGTTCGTAGCGATATGCCTCAGAGAATATAGCTTTCTGGCTTTGGTCCCATGACTTTTTGTCTAACTCCAGCTCAAGGTTTGATCTCATGACATGTGTCTACTGCAGGGGTGTTGAACTCTTTTTATAATAACCTATAAGTAACGACAACTCCAGACTTTTTCCATTTGTTTGAATGCAAAGAAGAACAAGTCAATTCTGAGAATGTTTACATTTAATGAAATATCCTAAGAAAAATAAGTGCAATTTGGGCACATTGCTGTCTGCTGTTTAGTCCTGGGTCTCAGTGTTGTGTTCTGTCCGCTTCTCTTTCTAAAACAGTGGACAAATTAGGGATAGCAGTTATTTTTTTGAAAAATTGCAGTCTTCTATGTAATTTTTGCACTTTGCAAATTCATGCTGCGGTCCGCTTTTGGCTCACGGGCCATATGTTTGACACCTGTGGTCTACTGGATGGAATAGGACAAAAAAGTTGTACAAACATTCATTATTCTAAGAGCTTTACGCTGCTGACTTTGGTGATCTGCTGACTTCTTCATGTATGCCCTTCACTAACTGTTGGATGGATTGTCATTCATGTTTTCCTCAAACTGAATTTTAATTTCTCTGGCAGCCAAACATCATTAACATGTTGAACTGAGATGGTCCAAGGTTAAAAGTTACATTCATGTGATATTTACTTGACATTGTCAGTTTGAGCCTATTAACATGCTGACATTAGCTTTTAGCTCAAAAACAAAGTTCAAAACTCAACACGGCTAGCATGCTGGGTTTTATCTCAACCAAACATTGACAAATGTTGGAAACAAATGCTTCTTTTTTTTTTTTTTTCTTGTTTGCTATAGATGACAAGTGAGGTTTCATTTCATCATCTGGCAGATAACGGGACCAAAAGGTGAAAGATGTAGCTGATGTCATATTTTGGGATAAGCCCAAGTATAAGTAGTGTACAAACGGACAAATGACCCAGGTTTTCAGACACACACAATGGATCAATTTTAATCTCCACTAGCAGAAAACACCTTGAAACAACTTTTATAAAAGGGGTTTTCAAGTATTAATGTTGTCATTTAGATACGCTTTCATGAAGTAATCAGTAATATCTTTCTATTGGTGTCACATTTTAAGTTGCAGCCAGAAAGAAGTCTTCTTCCTTCGTATTTCACATTCATCCTCTGAGTCAACCGACCATAAAACCCACTGGAGTATCAAGTAAAACGACAGAGAGACCAATTAAGCCGTGAGTTTCTGTCATTGCAGGGCTGCTGCCCATTCCCCATGTTACAAATGAAAAAAATTTACAAACGAATCAGCACGCCGCCAGTATATCATTGGTCTCATGGAAATAAACTTGAAACCTGAGAGTCAAAATCCCACGTCGTATAACGTGCCATCATGCCCTTGAGCGAGGCACTTAAGCCAGATTGCCAGTAAATCTCCAGCTCAACACAAATGGCTCTTCTGTCAGGTGTGACGCGCCTAAAAGCTCTCTGGATTCAGGTATCAGGGACATCAGAGGAGGAATTGGAGTGAAAACAGGTGCAGAATGCTGCTTGAGGGCGAGCTTCTCACTCAAGTCAGGTATCCAGTGTCCATATAACTCACAGCTAAATAAATCATGTTCAATTAATTCGCGGCACAATGGAGGCAGGTGACATTTGATTTTTGGTGAAACTTGTGGGAAAGTTTGGATCTCCAGATGCGTTTGAGAGACACGTAGAAGACATTTGGTTCAAACTAGGGCCGGGACTCGATTAAAAAAATTAATCTAATTAATTAGAGGCTTTGTAATTAATTAATCGAAATTAATCGCATTTTAATCGCATATAAATATTTGACCTGAGAACAGTGAGAAGTAATTTTTTTCATATGGATTTTTAGTATACCATTGAATAATTTCCCATCCACGGGGCCAACCAAAGCGGTCTCATCAGCTTCTTCTTTCATGTTCACTGTGGTTTGTTGTTGTCTGAAGTAATGAACAGTGTTGCCAACTCCTCAGGAAAGGAAAGTAGCTATTGGCTCTCCTAAAAGTCGCTAGAAGTCGCTAAATGACGTCATCGGCTAATTTGCATAATTTACCTTTTGGATGTAATAGTGATGGACGCTGTATTATTAACGCGCCTCCTTTATCCGGGCTTGGTATTGGCAAAATGACTCTAAAGAGACACTCTGGCACAGTAACTTAAGTTTTTTTTTTGTCTTTTTTTTTTTAGTTTTCTTAAGTTTGGTTTAGTTTCTAGCCTACAAGTCACAGGCACAGAAGAACATGAGCATTTTTTGCCATAACTAGAATATTTTTAAAATTTTTTGTACAAACGGTTTTTACTTGACAAAATTAACAATCTAAATGGATTATTATTTTATTATTTATTTTAGTGTGGCAGTGAAGAAACATTTACATCCCGCTCTGTAAACCAGGGCGCGATAAGCGGCAGCTTTGCGCATGCGTCATTCGTTTGCAGTCTGGACGCGGTGGCGTGGTTCTCCCTCTCTGCTCTGACCGCTGCTGCGCGGGGGCGGGGCTACTGTGAGACTGACCGCCTGTGAGTGCTTTGGGACGGGAGAGGGGCTCACGGCAGCACCCGCTGCTTGTTGAGGACACTGGTAATGAACCATTGTAATGAACGCTAGTTGGTGCTCCAGTATAATCGGTCCGCCGAAACTCATCCAGTGAGAAACGTTCCGCGGTGCAAAAATAAGTGTGATTAAAATGCGTTAAAAAAAATTAACGCGTTATTTTTGTGTAATTAATTAATCTTAATTAACGCGTTAAAGTCCCGGCCCTAGTTCAAACAGAAACAAACAACCACATTTATGTCTAAGATTACTCAAATAGTCATGTGATATCATCAGCTTTCTCTGCTTTGACATGAACCGTATGCAGCACAGTGTTACTATCTTTGGAAAAGTCAGGTGCTTTTCTCCGTTTTAATAATTTAGTTTTCAGTAACTGGTGTGAAAATTTGTCCATGGAAGTTTTTAAATCGACAAACAACTGTGTGACATTAAAATGTGGCTTCACTGAAGTCATTAAATTCAAACAGCACTGAGGTTTTTTTAAAAAATCCAAATGCTAAAGTACACATCACAAATTTATGGGCAACACCGGAGGCAACCACACCAGAAAATAAGGATTTATTTTCTCTTAGATAGGAGTATTGATAGCTGACAGCGATTCCTTGATCATTTCAAAAATCACTTAAAAATTCCTACAAGAGATGAACTACCATCAAACACCTGTCTTTGTTGCGGGATTTGACGTTTACTGCCAGTGTCATGCTGTCCAAGTGAATACTTTAGACCTGGTGATCAACTGGTACATGCAGAAAATGTGTCTGTTTCAAAAGAGAGGAGAGCAAAATCAAACAGGATGATATATCTGCTGTCTGGGGACCAGTGAGAAATATTGATCTCAGCAGTTTCACTGGTGCAAATGATACATACTAAGAAGCTGAACAAACTGAAAGATTTTTAATTGGAATCATTCGCAGTCTCGCTCAGACGGCGAGCCAGCCGACTCGAGTTTCAAACCGCATCCTTTGTTGTCCTGCCCATTGCATCATTATGATCCCTTATCTCAATCACTGCTTTGTTCTTCAGAGTCTCACCGGTGGTGTTGAAGTCATTTAAGGGCCTTGAACTTATTACAAAGAACCCCTGAAGTAAAATAAAAACCTCAGTGCATGACAATAAGAGAGCAAAAGTCATTTCTTAGCTTTCTCAGTATGGGAATATAAAAGCAATAAAAGCTCTTTGAAGTTTTTTGATATAAATGCGCATGAACTTTTGTGTGGTTTAAAAGCAGATGAATGTCTCAGATATGCTGCAAGAGGGCCAAGCACAGTGGGTCATGAATTATACGCTTACATTTAACACGACTTGAATTTGAAAGAGCTGGGTGACCGATTATTACTGGGAGAGTTGCACTGAATATGATGCTGTGAATTTATTATATTGCCTACATCTGATTTCTTCACCTGTTCCCAGTAAACATGAACATGTAGGAAACATGACACATAATGTACAGACATCTCTGAAGTGAAACGTTAAAAAACTCAAAGAAATGTTTGTGATGTACGGTCACAGCTCTCGGTGAGAATGTAAGAGGTCAAGTGTGTTCTTGATTTTCTGTTTTAATGGACCAGCGCCTTTGACCAAAGGAAACTGGGAAATGACTGTTGAGCGTCTGAGTAGCTGTTTCTGTCGACTAAGCAGCCGGCACACTCTGCTGCTTGCCTCCCTGCATGTTTTCACCTACTTGTCAGTACGATCAAAACACAGTCCAGTAGGTAAACATATGGAGTTGCGGAGTAAAGTGGTGCTGACTCTGTAATTGTGTGTGGCGGCATTGTGTTTCTCTTTCAAAATACATGGGAAGGAGAATGGAAAGCGGTGCATAAAGAAGCGGAAGCGCTCAAAACTCTGATGCAAACTTTTTATTCATGAGCAGAAACCTTGACGTTTCAGCACACGTTGCAAAGAATAAAGAGAGGGATGAAAGCGACACTTGATCTGAATTCCACTTACAGTCTGACTGAACAGAAACGCAATTTATAATCAAGAGAAGGCGGCTAAAGGCGGGCATACATCTGCATTATTCAACAGGAGTCGGCAGACAGTATAGAGCAAATGTTGATGTAAAAGTATGCACAAGATGTTCATATTTATGCATTTATATTCAAATACAGAAATACTTTGAGCTTGTAAACTTGATGCAATGGATTCTCTATAGGCTTAATATAAGCATATTTAAATGATTAAACTTCTACAGCAGCTAATGTGAGGATGTCTAGACTATAAATTACATTCCTACTTTTTCCAAGCATTTTTGCTGTTTGCCTTTTCAGAGCCAGCACATCACAAGAATATGTGTGAGCATCTTTTCCCTTTTTTCCCCCCTTTTTTTCCCTTACTTCCCTTTCAAGTACACTGGACTGTCAGAGTCCAGTCATTTCCACCACTTGGGGGAGCAATACCCAGTTCAACTGAACATGGGAAGAGCAGTGCACAATGCAAATTTGATTACACTTTTTGAACTATTACACTCACTTGCCAAAACAGTGAAAACGAATGCCTTTGAATATAACAGTCCTGCACTAAATCAGCGTTTGTTTGAAATAACATATATTCAGTGCATACAGTGCCGCTTATTTGTGTATAAAAACTACTAAAAACATCAGCAGATTTTCACATAAGTCCTGACAGTGGACAAAGACGTATTTCAGAAACTGAAATATTGTGCTTTTGTATTTTATATTTGGCTTTTATTAAAGAAAATGAATCATTTGCTCATATCTTGTGACAATACAATGTTCTGTTGGGAAACTTTTGGACCTGGCATTCATATGGATGTTACTTAGACGTGTGCCACCCACCTAGACCAGACCAGACACCCCCACCCCATAGCAATGACACTCCTTGATGGAAGCAGCCATCCCAGGATGCAGCCTGACACAGACACATACACAAAAACAGTTTAGGAACAACTAAAAAAAAAAAAAAACATGAAGAACAGCACAAGGTGTTGAGCTGGCCTCCAAATTCACTATATCCCAAACTGATCAAGTATCTGTGCGATGATCCACAGAGGCCCCTCCCCTCAACCCATAGGACCCAAAGGCCCCCACTAACAACATTCTGTTGCCAGACACCACAGGACACCCTCAGAAGACCCATGTCCATTCTCTGATGAGTCACAACTGTTTCGGAGGCACAAGGGAGACCTACACAATATTAAGAAGGTGGTCATAATGTTATGCCTGATAGGTAAGATAGATAGATAGATAGATAGATAGATAGATAGATAGATAGATAGATAGATAGATAGAGCATGACAGGCTTGTACGCTTCCAGGTAACAGAGATCAACATTCAGTTTTAATGAACTCTCCAGCATTGTTTCCGCTGACTGTGTCCAACTGAATAACAACAAGGCTCAAATATTGCCCGAATAGGATCCTGTGTCCATCCTGCATGCCTGATATGTGCCTTGAATTAATAAAAGCCGTGCTCATTCACTGGACTGTACACACACAGAAAAAAAAGGGAAGCTTCCGCCTCGGAAAGGTGGGAGGCGTCACGTGGCTCGCGGCTCCAGCCAATCAGGAGTAAGTGCGCATTGCGATCCTGTGCAGAGGGATTGTTTTATTGAAGGGCTGGTAGTGATCAATGAGCGAGTGGAGCTGTCCACGGTGCTGAAAGTTACTTCATGACGGGCTGACTTTCAGCACCACGAGCAGCTACACTCGAATAATCCAAAAAAACAATACACACAGACATGAATTAGTATTAAAAGGATTTATACATGTTAAACTCACACTGAACAGGTTCGCACGTGTTTAGAGTCTTTATTGTTATTTCTAGCTCCAACGATGATTTCCAGTTGTGTATTTACATAGAGAGACGCCTTACAACTTAACGACTCCACTGCAGCTGAAGCAAAGGAGGACATGAGAGCAAGCTGCGCGGCTCTGACTAAAACCCCATCACAAAAACAAAAACATAACTCCAATATATCCTAACAGCCCTAAGACTAAATTTGTTGCTGCTGCAAGGCTGGGACGGGTGGATGATTGGGTTTCGGTTTTTGGTTTATGCCTCCACAGCTGCTCAATCTCGGGCAGTTGGTTGTATTTCCTCGGGGTGATATAACTCTTCTACTCCATTAATAACGGAGCCACCAGCGATCCCATCAATCTGTGGCTGCAGACACGGGCCCTTGTCATGTAGGTGCTACAGGCCTGCGCGGTCACATGGCCGGCCGGCCAATGGGCTGAATGAAATCAGCACCTTGTAAATCAGCGTTGACAGCGAGATACGTGTGTTTCCTATGAAGTCAATAAATGGGAAATCAGTCAGGGATTTATGAATAGGCCTGGCTGATTGGTGTTCTGTGCAAAAGCTAAATTAGATCCGTGAGAATGGCAGTATCTCAGCAGGGCAGAGGTGTATTGCTGAAGTGACATTTAACAACAGTAAAAGGGAGAAAATACACCTTCTGTGCGTTTGAATTCACTCCCCCGCGGCTGCACTTCCAGGGGCAAGTTGTGCTCTGTGTCAAGGTGTGAAAGTGCAGGCTGATCATGCAGAACATGTTTTTAAAAGGCAATGGTTTAAGTTGATCACGATGAAATGAGGCAGGGCTTCACATCCCATGGTTGCAACCTTTTCATGACGTCGAGCCAGTTGTTTTGGTCCCCTCTGCCCAATCGGAGGCTCCTCTCACATTCTACCGGAGCCGAAATGGATCTGTTCATGCAGCGGCTCTGTCCTCCCGTAAGGACCATAACGCCCTTTGTCAGGGGCTCCGTGGTACCTGACTGCTGCTTTAAACAGCAGCACTGACATGGAAACCCCATTACAGCTGCAGAACGATTTCTTTCCAGAGCAGCAGCTCCAGCACTGTAAGTACCAGCACTACTGCGGGCGGGAGGATCGGCTCAGCAAGCAGCACGACCAATGCTGCACCTGCAATAACTGCACCTGTGAAGCGAGAAAAAGCCTCGTCTTTCGCGGGACGTCGCCGACCACTGTGGGAACTTTAAGGACACCTTCGGAAACGTCTTCGAGGCAAGGTTGCCAGTACAGCGTCTGCGACTTCACACCCTCTAGTCATGGTAGTTCATCCAGACATCATCATCCTCACCATCAGCAGCAGCAGCAGCAGCAGCAGCAGCAGCAGCAGCATTGCCGCGATCGGCAGCGGGGCAGCCTGGGCAGCAGCCACAAAGACAGTAACTCCTACAATGAAATAGCCATGAGCAGCTGCAGATACAACGGCGGCGTAATGCGGCCGCTGAGCAACTTGAGCTCGTCCCGCAGAAACATACATGAGTTTGATTCCGAGTCTCAGCCCTTGCAGCCCATTTCAGCCGCAGATGCGTCGGACACTTTAGTATCCAAGCCGGAGAACAATTCCACCACCCTGATGCCTTACGCATCGGGAGACGGAGGGGGCGGCTGCGGCCACAGCGGCGGCAAATCGGGTAAAAAGAAGAACCAGAACATTGGGGAAAAGCTGGGGCACAGGAGGGCCTTGTTTGAGAAGAGGAAGCGGCTCAGCGACTATGCTTTAATCTTTGGGATGTTTGGGATCGTTGTTATGGTTATAGAGACTGAACTGTCATGGGGAGCCTATGGAAAGGTGCGTATTTACTCAAAACTCCTGGAGTCCCATTTAGACTTTTACGTTAAATTATACTGACGGAGCGAGTCTTTTGCATTACAACAACTTCTGACAAAACTGTGAAGGGGAACCATACACTTTAAAGAAACACAGGTCTGGGCTCACTGCACAGTGTCCCATGTAGTCACATTGTCCTGCCACATGCAGGCCAAAAGGCCCTTTGCTGTCCAACCATGAAGGGGAACCCCAATAATACAAGAGGGAACTGCAATGTCAGAATTTGTTGCAGTGGCATCTTCACGCACCGTATAGTTTACCATGGAAGAGTGTGATTTTTATGTCCTGATGTTGTGTCTTCTTTGGCTTTTTATGCTCTCGCTGTTTTTGCAGGAATCCCTGTATTCATTAGCTCTAAAATGCCTGATAAGCCTTTCTACAATCATACTCCTGGGGCTGATTATCATATACCATGCAAGAGAGATACAGGTAAGGTTGAAACACCTTTCTTATTCTTTAACTGTTGTTGAACTCTGACATTTTACCAAAAAATATGCTGCAAGAGCAAGTCTTGTATCACGTTTATTTAAATTTATGTTGCACTTTACGGGGTGTCACAAGTTTTTTTTATTATTTGAAAGTTACAACATAGCAAAATCTAATAAAGCGTGCTCAATTGAGGTTTCCTGCTTATTCACATAAGGCTTTAACAACTTTACACAGTGGAGTTTAATTCTCATGATGCATGATGGTGAAGGGTTTGGACCGTATAGCCTGATCATCATCTTCTGGAGCCACGTTAACAGTTCATTATACATTTTGATAAGATTTAGGAAATCCTCTCAGGGCTCAGTGGATGAATGATTGCCAGCCTCTCCTGGGAGGTTCCAACGCGCCGTTTTAATGACCTTGCCTTGGAGCATTGTTGCATTACTTACAGTCCTTCTTGCGCTTCAGCACTTGTGTCTTGGTTGAGCAGCCGCAAAATTAATGGTGCCACTTTCTGCAGGGTGAAGGCATGTTGGCAGAGAGGTCTCATGTATCCGAGGCATTCTTTAATGTAATTGACTGTAAAAGTTGAAAGGAAACACAAGCCGGGCATTTTCTCAAATCTTAACCGCCGTTTAATCATGTTAATGGGGTTTCTTACATTTACACAAGACGGTGATTTCTTAAAAAAAATGTCTTTATCTATGTTGTGCGAGCTGAGCAAGCTGTTTTCATGCACTCCTTTTTTTTTTTTACTGTATTTAAATCAATTGTCAGCATATTTTTATGAAACATAAAATAACTACACTTGGGTTTTCATTGTTTGCATAAAAAAGTTGCAGAATATTCATCATCTTTCTTGCTATTTTTAATAGTCCCAGGAGAGTATAAGTCCTTCAAATAGCCCATCAGTAAAATGTGTCACCCTGTTCAGATCTCTCATTGTGTAAGTTTCTTTATAAGAGATGACAGAAAAGCGCCATCATTACCATATTTCAGCTCACAACAGAGGCTTTTTCATTTCCCCTGCAGACAGTAGCTCTTTATAAATTAGAAAGCTTCCTTCTTCCCCTTCATTTAACTCAGATACTGTGTGAAATTCATAAACAGAGCTTTCTCACTGTTTGCTTGCACGAATGTGAAAGGTGCATTCTTTAAACATAGTGGCTCAGTTTTCGTTGTGTTAAATTAGCGCTGCCTCAGCCATACAAGTATGGTTCCGGTTTGCTTTGCTACACACATGTTTGGCCACGGATAACTGTGTTTTCTTACTGTTGTGATGATGATCTCAAGCACCATTGTTTCCTTGATCACAGGAAAGCTCGAATGCTCATTTTAGCTCCAAAAAAAACAGCTCTCCTTTCCAGCCCTTTAATTGTCAGCAGCTGCATATTTACCCCACAGGAAGGCTGCTCAAACCTCTTTGATCCAGACTCCTCTGAGTGTCAAGTCGATATCCAAAACACTTCTTCACCCTAGATAGCTCTCTCTTCACCATGAAGACATTTCCTCCTTTGCTGACCTAGAAAAAATGTATTAAGACGATTGTTTGCCTCCTGGTTGATTACTGCAATTCACTTTTCACCACACATGCACAATGATTGAAGCAGGAGCCAGAACCCTTGCGTGAATCAGAGAACATTATCCCGTCACTGCAGTCTTACTCACTAACGCTTCTTTCTAAATGCACGAGTTGATTATAAGGCCTGTC